>NC_063192.1:6145671-6745671 GCF_017589495.1 Alosa alosa
TTGATGGTGCTCCAGTAATTTATTTCCCCGGCTTGAACCACAGTGCCACCAAGTGGTGGTCCTGCACAACACAGCCAAGTATCAACCATCAAACAGTAGCAATCCAGCACTGTTGTTATGTTGTGTGAGAATAGAAAATGGCAGTGTTATTATAGTCCACCCTGAGCAGCTTACTAACACTCCCCCTTTACCTGCCCTGCGGTTGTCTGCCCTCAGATATCGATGAGTGTGCACAGAGGACCCATAACTGTCGGATGGGCTATGAGTGCCGCAACACACCGGGCTCCTTCACCTGCCAGATCACTGCCAGGTGCTCCAGTGGCTTTACCCAGGATGCCAGTGGGCACTGCGTTGGTAAGATCTGAAGTCTGTTTTGTTTTGTGTGTGTGTCTATGTCTATGTGTGTTGGCGTGTGTGTCTGTGCCAAGGCTGTCTTCTTCACCGTGTTCCTATCTCTGCCCACTCTTATTTAACTGTCTGACTTTTCACTTATTTAACTGTCTGACTCTTTGAATTTATTGTGGTGGCTTTGAGCTTGTCCTCCAGGTTCTTGCCTGTTTCTGTGTGACCGTAGCAGAGTTTCTCTCTGACTCTGGCTGAGTTTGTGACTGTGGCAGAGTTTCTCTTGGACTGGTTGTGTTTCTGTGCTTGACTGTTTTCCCATCTGTGTTTACTGACTGACGGACAGCAGCTCTTCCCCCAGCAGTGACTGTGTTTACTCTTTACGCTGTTTTACTGTGTTTGACTGCGTCTCTGTTTTCTGCATGTGTTTGTGTCTGTGTTCCCTTACTTTTTCTGCTCTTGCCTCTGACAGTGTGTCATGTGTTTGTGTTCTTACACTGATCCTGACTATGGCAGAGTGTGTCTGTGTATGTTTGCGTGTGTTTGTGCTCCAAACTCTTCCTACCTACTTTGTGTGTGTGTGTGTTTGTGTGTGTGTCATGTGTCTGTGTGTTTCTCTCCCTTCCTGCCTGTGTGTGAGTGTGTTTGGGCGTTGCGGTGTCATATCCGTGGCTTCATGTGCCTGTCTGCTTCTCTCTGATCCTTTCAGCCTCTGGCTCAGGGTGTCAGATCAGGTCTGCATGCAGAGCCCTGGGCCCTCTTCTCTCTCTCTCTCTCTCTCTCTCTCTCTCTCCTCTCTCCTCTCCCTCCCTCCCTTTCTAGCAGTGGTTAATGAGTTAAATACCACACAGGCAGAGAGATAGAGAGAGAGAGAGTGTGTGTGTGAGAGGGAGAGAGAGGGAGAGAGAGGGAAAGAGTGTGTGTGAGAGGGAGAGAGAGGGAGAGAGAGGGAGATGAAAGCTGAAGGAGTGCGGGGCCAGGCGGCGGCTGAGGCTGCGGCTCTGGCTGTTGTGGCAGAGATGAAAGAGCCATTTTCTCTTCCTGCATTCTGACGTCTCGGAATTATCCCCCCGGCAAGGGAACTGGGGCATGTCGAGGCAGCCCGCAATGAGAGAGAGGGAGAGAGAGAAGGAGAGAAGGAGAGAGGGGTGTCGGAGGGGAGAGGCGAAACCAAGCAAACAGATTAGGCACACAATTATGACGAGGAGAGCACAGGGGATGTGACACTGGATCTGGCCATGGTGATAAGACAGTGTGTCTGAGATGGTACCCATGTGCTTTCCTTCTTCTCCTTCTCTCCCTCTCTCTCTCTCTCTCTCTCTCTCTCTCTCTCTCTCTCTCTCTCTCTCTCTCTGCTGTTTGACACAAAAGCATAAACACTAAAACAAGCAAACACACATATACACATGAACACCTACACACACACCCCTCCCTGCAAGCACACACACACATACTGTACACACACCACTCCTCATGTGTTGGTTTTGTTTGCGTCTGCAGATATAGATGAATGCAGCAGTACTGCCCAGCCCTGCAGTTCAGGGTACAACTGCATCAACACCGTGGGGTCGTACACCTGCCAGAGGAAGGTCATCATCTGTAGCCGTGGCTACCATGCCAGCCCTGATGGAAACAGGTGCATAGGTGAGATTCTGACCCCCAGAAGGTCAAAAGGTTAAGGGTCTTCACAGAGCTTTTGTTAAGCTGTCAGGTAAACACATAGTGACACACAGGTGGCTTGCAGGGATAGGGCAGCAGCCAGGGTCCTTTACCTCTGAAGCATGTCTCTCTCAGCTTCTTTTCTGTCTACTTTAGAAACCATTTGTTAGTTATATATTGCCTTAATTACAGGAAAGTAATTGCTTCAGGAAAGTAATTGCTTCCATTAAAACATACTGTGTGTCTTGGATATCCTCAGAAGGTAAATCAAATGGGTACAGAAAGCATTACCATTGTCATCATTATCAAGCTTCTTTATCAAGCAGACACTGTATTTTTTCCCATGAATCTCCCCACTGTGCCTCTCCTTGTCTAGATGTGGACGAATGTCAAACCAGAGTCCACCGCTGTGGAGATGGGCAGACGTGCCACAATCTGCCTGGCACCTACCGCTGCGAATGCCAGCCTGGGTACCAGTACGACATGTTCCGCAAGATGTGTGTGGGTATGTAACGGCGAGAGGGGGCAGGATGATGAGCTGAAATATTTCTATTTACATTTGCCATGCATCATTAAACACACTGCACCTTTTCATCCAGATGAGCTTGCAGGACAAGTGAAGTGAGCATTTTAACCCCATGTCGACTCTACAGGGAGCAGTATGCACCATTAGAAGTGTGTTGAGATTAAACCGATTTCTGACAACAGATAAGAATGGGACTTTAGATGACTGAACCCCTCTGAGTTGACTGAACCCCTCTGAACATTGTAGTGTACTTTTTAGTCACAATACTAGCAGTAGCACGTCCCTTGTAGGTCACATTGGATAAAGATAGATAGATATAGATAGATAGATAGATAGATACTTTATTGATCCCCAAGGGGAAATTCAAGGTCTCAGTAGCATACAGACATCACACACAACATGCACTTACAGCATAAAAAGTAAAATAAGTATATAAATATAAAAAAAACACCACTGAACAATAAAGACAGTAGAAGATTTTGATTTTGGTCTTTCTCATAATGTATTTGCCATGCCTACACACCCCCCTCCCCTGTGCCCTGCGCAGATGTGAACGAGTGCTGGCGCTACCCAGGCAGGCTGTGCGCCCAGACGTGTGAGAACACCCCCGGCTCCTACCAGTGCTCCTGCACCTCCGGCTTCCGCCTCTCCAGCGACGGCAAGAACTGCGAAGGTATGCGCTTCAGATGAGGCAGTGTTGCAAAAGTGTGTGTGTGGGAGAGAGTGTGTGTGTGAGAGAGAGAGAAAGAGTGTGTGTGTGTGTGTGTGTGTGTGTGTGTGTGAGAGAGAGAGAGATTGATGTACTGTATGTGTCAGTGTATTAGGTAGGTCATGTGCCTCAGATGAGTTTGTCAGCACTGTATCACTGTTATGACCAATTTAAAATGATTGTATTACACCATTCACAGACATTCATCCCACGGCACACCTCCATCCCAAATGAATCATATCCAATATTACAAAATTAATCATAATAGCCCCTCATATAATAACATTATACTTATAACGTCTTCCTCGACTACTCTTTTAAATCACCCACAGGCATAGAGGAGTGTCGTATTTCAATAGATCTAGATTACCCAAAAACCAATAGACGCTCAATGACAGCTGTATTAATTGCATTCTTTGGCACAACTTAAGATTCATTTCTTTGGCACAGTCATTAAAAAAAAAAAAAAAAAACAAGGAGATTGTCTTCCTGACTGTCTTCCATGTGTATCCCGCTCCAGATGTGAATGAGTGCCTGAACAACCCCTGCAGTCAAGAGTGCGCCAACATCTATGGCTCGTACCAGTGCTACTGTCGCCAGGGCTACCACCTTCGGGAGGACGGCCACACCTGCGATGGTGAGCCAGCGTCTCATCTAAGCACAGTGATGTGGGAGCACTGATGGATCTGAGAAGGATGCACTGTAGTCATTAAAGACGAGAAAAGACATTGATGTTGAAAAACATCTTGCCTGTGGCATTATACATTTCCTGATAAAATCTTTGTTTATTTTTTGTAATTATTGATTATAATATTTTGTTATGCCTCAGAGAAACAGTCCACTTTCTTCTCACTAGCTGTTTGATGTAATGCTGCTCTCATCCCCACAGATATTGACGAGTGTTCTCAGAGCATGGGACACATGTGCACTTTCAAGTGTGTGAATGTTGAGGGCAGCTACCAGTGTGCCTGCCCTGAGTACGGCTACACCATGTCCCCTAACGGCCGATCCTGTTTAGGTGAGATCTTACCACCATACTAAAAACCCTGTTAGGCTACACAGTGTCAAAAGGTTTTGTTATTTCCAAAGATATTACACTTCAATATTGTTCACCAAATCAGCAACGTACGGTAGTTATCACTAACTGTCATTGCACATTGATGTTATAACAGCATATTTGAATGTGACATCCAAGAGGTATGAATAATAGTCACTATCAGGTCATTGCTTATCCATAGCAATGGAGACTACACCATATCTATTACATAATTGAGGGTTCAGTTAGAATGTTACTGTACCTTAATTATTTTGTATCATACATCACATAACAGGCCAAGCCTCTAACCAGCTTCCACCACGCCTACAAACTCAAGCCCTCTAACCAGCTTCCACCACGCCTACAAACTCAAGCCTCTAACCAGCTTCCACCACGCCTACAAACTCAAGCCCTCTAACCAGCTACCACCACGCCTACAAACTCAAGCCCTCTAACCAGCTTCCACCACGCCTACAAACTCAAGCCCTCTAACCAGCTACCACCACGCCTACAAACTCAAGCCTCTAACCAGCTTCCACCACGCCTACAAACTCAAGCCCTCTAACCAGCTACCACCACGCCTACAAACTCAAGCCTCTAACCAGCTTCCACCACGCCTACAAACTCAAGCCTCTAACCAGCTTCCACCACGCCTACAAACTCAAGCCTCTAACCAGCTTCCACCACGCCTACAAACTCAAGCCCTCTAACCAGCTTCCACCACGCCTACAAACTCAAGCCTCTAACCAGCTTCCACCACGCCTACAAACTCAAGCCCTCTAACCAGCTACCACCACGCCTACAAACTCAAGCCCTCTAACCAGCTACCACCACGCCTACAAACTCAAGCCCTCTAACCAGCTTCCACCCACCACAAACTCCAGCCCCTAACCTAAACACCACTACGCCTTACAAACTCAAGCCCTCTAACCAGCTACCACCAATGCTTCTTCTACAAACTCAAGCCTCTAACCAGCTACCACCACTTCTTACAAACTTCAAGCTCCTCTAACCAGCTTCCACCACGCCTACAAACTCAAGTCAACCATTTCCCTCTCAAGCCTCTAACCAGCTTCCACCACGCCTACAAACTCAAGCCTCTAACCAGCTTCCACCACGCCTACAAACTCAAGCCTCTAACCAGCTTCCACCACGCCTACAAACTCAAGCCCTCTAACCAGCTACCACCACGCCTACAAACTCAAGCCCTCTAACCAGCTTCCACCACGCCTACAAACTCAAGCCCTCTAACCAGCTTCCACCACGCCTACAAACTCAAGCCTCTAACCAGCTTCCACCACGCCTACAAACTCAAGCCCTCTAACCAGCTACCACCACGCCTACAAACTCAAGCCCTCTAACCAGCTTCCACCACGCCTACAAACTCAAGCCCTCTAACCAGCTTCCACCACGCCTACAAACTCAAGCCTCTAACCAGCTTCCACCACGCCTACAAACTCAAGCCTCTAACCAGCTTCCACCACGCCTACAAACTCAAGCCCTCTAACCAGCTACCACCACGCCTACAAACTCAAGCCCTCTAACCAGCTTCCACCACGCCTACAAACTCAAGCCCTCTAACCAGCTACCACCACGCCTACAAACTCAAGCCCTCTAACCAGCTTCCACCACGCCTACAAACTCAAGCCCTCTAACCAGCTACCACCACGCCTACAAACTCAAGCCCTCTAACCAGCTTCCACCACGCCTACAAACTCAAGCCTCTAACCAGCTTCCACCACGCCTACAAACTCAAGCCCTCTAACCAGCTTCCACCACGCCTACAAACTCAAGCCCTCTAACCAGCTACCACCACGCCTACAAACTCAAGCCCTCTAACCAGCTTCCACCACGCCTACAAACTCAAGCCCTCTAACCAGCTTCCACCACGCCTACAAACTCAAGCCTCTAACCAGCTTCCACCACGCCTACAAACTCAAGCCCTCTAACCAGCTTCCACCACGCCTACAAACTCAAGCCCTCTAACCAGCTTCCACCACGCCTACAAACTCAAGCCCTCTAACCAGCTTCCACCACGCCTACAAACTCAAGCCTCTAACCAGCTTCCACCACGCCTACAAACTCAAGCCCTCTAACCAGCTTCCACCACGCCTACAAACTCAAGCCTCTAACCAGCTTCCACCACGCCTACAAACTCAAGCCCTCTAACCAGCTACCACCACGCCTACAAACTCAAGCCTCTAACCAGCTTCCACCACGCCTACAAACTCAAGCCCTCTAACCAGCTTCCACCACGCCTACAAACTCAAGCCTCTAACCAGCTTCCACCACGCCTATCTTAACCAGCTTCCACCACTTACAAACTCAAGCCCTCTAACCAGCTTCCCACCACGCCTACAAACTCAAGCCCTCTAACCAGCTTCCACCACGCCTACAAACTCAAGCCCTCTAACCAGCATACCACTATGCCTATAAAGTCAAGCCCTCTAACAAGCACCTACAGTATAAATTCCCTGTAGGGAGTATAGTATAAAAGCCCTTGCCTAACCACTATGCCTTTGAACTGAAGCGCTCAGTTAGTCACATTCACAGTTGTGGTGGTTAACCTTTCTCCTGGAGCCCTCTCAGCAGGCTTACTGTCGTGGCCTGCTCTACATCACAGTGGAGAACCCTCCTGTTCTCTAACTTCTCCCTCACACGTGTAACACAGCCGGGCCACGCCTACTAGATCTCCTTTCAGGAAGACACTAGTCAGGAACACGACAGTTCACCAGTGTTTCCATCGGTTGGCTGACTACCTGCCCAATCAGCAACTAGAGGGGATGATGAAACCGAAAGGGCTATTATATGGTAAACGGCTATGGTAAACATCAACAAATGCAGTGGGAGAAATGAAGAAATGTATTTACAGCAAAGGCCCACATATATTGTTCACTGACTACCGATGCTGTTTATTGTCAGTTTGTAAAGTTTAGGCGAAGGAAGGAGGAATGTTAGGAATATCTGATCAATGTGATTGGTAAGGCTGGACCAATGATTTCAAAGTTCTACGCCCGTCACCATGCTAGCTTGTAAACGAATCCCAATGAGTGACCAGACTCTATTCACTCGTGAATGAGTTTGGTTTTCCAGGCTAGTAACACCTAGCTCACACCTGTAATAGCTAGCTCAAAAGATAATCTTTAGAACGAAACAGGATCACAAGAACAGGACACAGGTACCATCCCAGTGTGTGAACATTAACGTACAAACAAAGACTGACAATGGACTGAGGAAACTGAGGGTTTAAATGCTTTCTGGCCAATTATGATTGTTTAAATACTCTGGGGCTAATTATGACACCCAACACAGGGTGAAATCAATGATCCAATCATCAAGGAAAACAAAACCAGGAAGTGAAAAAGGACCAGAAACAGAGAAATCAAGAAAGATACCTCTCTTGAATCACTTTATTGAACTTCAGGCCACTGGTGGTGTGATGACAAGCATCAGTCTGATTAAAAAGTTTGTGGCTTGAAACTTCAATAAGGTACTTCAAGAGAGCAGTGCGGCAGATTTTCTTTTTCTTTTGCTCCTGATTACGTGGACTCACTTGATTGGGTTAATCAAGGGCATCGTTATCACCCCACATTATCACCCCCTGTAGTTGTAACAGGCAGAGAACATGTTGAATCCAGGCAGACCCTAGGAGGTGGATTGAGAACCCCTTAATCAGACCAAAGCCCCACAGGGCAGAACTGGCCCTATGGACATTATGGTGCAAACATGTCATTTTGTGGTTGCAGACCTACTGCGGTGATGTCACTCTGAAAGGCCAGTGAAAAAAACATACACACCATCGCCCTGAGTCTTTGGTTTAGGACTTTATGGACAGGATAAGACACATTCACTTTAATTTTTGAGTTTAAGAAAATTCGAAGGCAATAAATAAATCCTGAACCATATCATCAATATTTACAGCGCATATGGAACTATTTCAATCATTCTGCCTTTAGAGTGTCATCATTACTTTTTGTCTAGAAGTATTTTGAGAACTCCGATTACATATTGCAATAATCCTGGACTGGAACTCTTAAAAAAGAATCCCTTCTCACTGCCAAACTGTTGTCCGCCAGGGTCAGGAAAGAAACCGTCCAGGGGTATTTTGACTTAACCCATTAAGACCTGATACACCTTTTTAAGTGCTTCTCCCTTTAAAATCGGATGCAGTGTTTCTGATTCAGGTTTTAGCAGGTGGTTCTCAGAAAATGCTTAGGTTTTAGAGAGCCTTTTTAATGGGCACTCTATCTTAATAGGTTAAACCAGCCTACAGCTGTTATCTGTAATGTCTGCCGAGATTATGATCATATGCCTTTAAGAAGTAGATTGTGTACATTATATTTATGCTGCCTACTTTTCTTCTTACCTCATAAATGGAATGATACTGGAAAGGGGAAGGCTCTTAATTTGAGATGTGTGTTGTTCAAGATGAAAGATGAATATGTTTTTGAAATGGGCATGTTAATACTTTTGCTATTTATCTCCAGCACATGCACCACTATCCTCTTAAAACGATTTTGAGAGAATTCTTTTGCTAAATATTCTATTCTGTTCGCACATGTATTTGTGATTTCTGGCACATTATTATATGGATGTATAAAATTTGAAGCTGTTTCCATGAATTCCTATGGTTTTTGGTAAAAAATAAATAAATACATTAAAATGTAGTTTCATCACAACTTGTCATCATTTTAGAAGGAAATGTACCTTTTTTCACACAATAAACCCTAATAAATACAGACGGGCTGCATTATGAAATAGTTTCTTGTGTTGTTATAAACCATAATCCACAGGGATAGAGAGCATTAATACCCTGATGACATTTGATAAGTGGCACTGGCTCAACTTTCAGCCATATTACACACAGAGCTGATCCTTTCCAAGTCAGGACATGTCTGCAATGTAATTTGGATCTACCATCATCACCTATGGGAAGTGATCCTCCACACTTACATTATTTTGCTTTCAATATTAATTTGACTGGTGATAACCCTCTCTGCTGATGCATGTGGCATTTAAGGCCTGTAATATCGACCAGCAGTAAACCATGGCTTGAGACACCGGTGTGTATTTGCATAGTGGATGAGATTCATTCTGGAAGCTTCGCTTTTGGCTTTTTTTCTACTGAAGAGTAACATTGCCCCCTGCAGGTGAATCTGTGCTCTGCAGCAAGCAGACGCAACAGGCTATATAGGCCTACTGTTGAGCAAAAGAAAACGTGTTTCCGAACAAGTAGGCGATGACTCCTCCATCTTGACTTGATAGGAGTATCCCCTGCATAATCACTATTTAGATGGCTAAACTATAATCAAATCAACATCAGCATAGCTGTTAAGATCAAAACATAAGACCGCTATATCCAAATTAAATATATTAAACTAATTGAATTAAAGTAATAATTACTTCACTTTAATTTAGTTGAATTACAACCTTGTCTGTTTAAATATATAGTGATTTAACTGCAGATAATGACCAAACAATGATTCAAATGTCATCTAGTATCATTACCTCTCTGATATAGGGGACCTCCCTCACCATTGTAAATATCGGAAAGGGTGTGGGCCACGCCTTGACAACAGAATTGATGTACACCACACATCCAAACACAAATGAGTGCCAATTATCTGCTCTGAAGAATGAGTTATGCCAAGAAGGGTCATTACAACAAAAGAGTCTTAATGGGTTTTTTTTCTTTACTTTAAGCAGCTAATTTTAGCACTGACTCTTTTCATGTGACTGCTTGTACAGTACTATATATCATTATTCCCCTCCCTGTCATTCCCTGCAAAACTGCAATAAATATACTGTCCTTACGATCATAGGCCACATCTCCATGGAAAACACAAATGCAAGACTAAAGGTCTCTAATCTAATGCCAGAGCAGGCACAACCCTTCTCCAGATCTGAGATAGAAAAAGCACACAAAAGAAATGTGAAACAGGGTTAAAGGTCAAACAAATATGGAGGATACAGAGCCCTGAAGCAAAGAAAAGCCAAACAACCGAAAGGCTCTTACAAAATGGTGTGAACTAGTATTTCCAAAGCACATAGAAAAGGAAGAAAATACAGGACTCAGCCGGCCTACATCTAGGCCACACAATATCATTTTTGTGATGACATGGTAATCATCAAATCATACAAATCATAACCTTAACAATATTAATCAGGCCTTATGTAAATTGATAAGTATGAGGCATGCCCAAGAGAGGGTCATGGGTCAATCCTGAATGCTGAAATGGATGCGTCACTGTCTCCCTCACTTGAAATACATAGGCCTGGCTGTTTACTCGACATGGAAACGTTTGACACCATGCAAGCAAAAGCACGATCAGCAGATTGAGCAGAAGAATCGAGCTGGCCGCGTGCCGTGGGTCTGGTCGGTGAGTCATGAGTCGCTCTTTCCTCCCCGCGCTCTGAACACTTCCGTCTATTCAGGTGCCATCCCGCATTCTGTACAGTTCTCCACAGGAGCGGTCACCCGTGATGAATGATCCCCTTCCCCAATTAGCTTTATCATCTCTCGATAGCATTTCAAGGACCACACATCTAGGCAGAGTTGAAGATTGACAGTCATTAATGGTCTAAAGGCAGACACCAGCAACCTGGACTAAAATGTAGAACTGGAACAGAGACTTAAAGAATAATAAGAAATACTTATATTTGATATTTATATATTTATATATTTATTATATTTATATTATATTTCATATATAGTGCGGGCTCCACAAGCAGGTTGTTGAGTAAAATAAAATCCACTTATATCCTCTTTGACATTTTGCTGTTCTAGCTACCTGATATAACATAGAAAATAAAGAAGCACGTTTTGTAACTCTAAATCCTTATATAAAAAACAGGTACAGTATATGTCTACTGTTTGTAGGCATGGTTCAGGACCCTTCTGCAAATGCATAACACAATCCTGTTTAAGTGTGTATGCAAACCACATTGTAGCAGTCTAAAAGCAGTGCTAACATCATGTTATTGCTAGCAGCCCCTGGGAGGCCTCAGGGCGCATAGTAAGGTAATATCAGTCATGGACTGACTGCTATGCCGGCATATTTCCAGCAGTGAGCTCACAGGCTAGATGACTATCAGCAGACTGGGGGGAGATGTGGTCTGGGAAGGATGGGGAAGAGGTCGGTAGCTGCTGAATGTGAAATAGGTCTGGCCCAGATGTGTCCCGGGTTGGCGCCAGAACAGGGGCAGAGCCACCCTTGAGTCTGTCCCTAACTGGGTTCCTTTCCTTTGATAGCTCAGGTGGTCATCACCTGAGGGTGGATTCAGTACAACTTTTTCATTGAGTGACATGACCAGGCTTGTTACGGTATTGCTTTTGCCATTGATCTAAACAGAGGAAAATGTGTAATTTTGCAGGGTAATCTAATCCAATTCAAACATGGTTGCAAACTTTACTGTGCCTGTGTGGGGATAGTTGACTAGGTTGCCTGTTGGGTTAATCTCTGTAAGGTTGTTTGTTGAATCAGCACAAAGAACATGTGTCATAGCTAGGTGCACTGTGACTGATTTGGGTTTTTTCTCTGTTATGGTTTTGTCTCAAAACTCAGAAAGCGTGACATAGGTTAAAATGAACCACTTCTCTGTAATGATAACAACATTACAAAACAAACACTTCTCAAAAACAAATTCCATGTATGTGTGTCATTAGTTGTTTACAGTAACTTGATGAAAAAACTGAGGTAAAACAATATATTCATTTCAGTTATTTTAACATTGCATGCCTCTGATCTCATAAACAGTAACATGTTTCAACATGAGCATGGAGAAGGTCTGGAGAGAGACTCAGGGCCGTAATTCTACATCTAATTAAACAGACAGGCTGCCTCTCTATCTCTCTCTTTCTCAGACACACACACACACACACACACACTGTAAAACCAGAGAGGAATAGCCAACCTTTTCAGCAGCGGAACACCAAGTGTGTGTGTGTGTGTGTGTGTGTGTGTGTGTGTGTGAGAGAGAGAGAGAGAGAGAGAGAGTGTGTGTGTGTGTGAGAGAGAGAAAGTGTGTGTGTGTGTGTGAGAGAGAGCGAGAGAGTGAGTGTGTGTGTGTGTGAGAGAGAGAGAGAGAGAGAGAGAGGAGTGTGTGTGTGTGTGTGTGTGTGTGTGTGTGTGTGTGTGTGTGTGTGTGTGTGTGAGAGAGAGAGAGAGAGAGAGAGAGAGAGAGAGAGTGTGTGTGGTGTGTGTGTGTGTGTGTGTGTGTGTGTGTGGTGGTGGGGGGGGTCTTTTAGAGATGCTGGTCCCAGGAGAAGGGGGAGAAATGAGTGGAATTTGCCCAAAAGGAGAACGTATCAGGTATGTGAGGAGGATGTCTGTCTGTCACAAGAGCTCCACCGCAGCTTCCCCCATTTGTGTGTGCATGTGTGTGTGTGTGTGTGAGAGAGAGTGTATGTGTTGTATGTGTGTGTGTGTGTATTGACTGGCAGGTGGGTACAGTATCTCCCCACTGACGGGGCCTGCAAGAGTCTGGCTTTTACTGCAGTGCAGGTGGGTGGGATGATTTACTGGGGTCAATAAACTCGGGTCCACACCCCCTGAAAAGAAAGGTCTGATCCACACACTGCACGGAACAAAGGCTTTATCACTATAGGAGTCATGGGACTCATTCCTGTTCCAAGCCCACTAAGTTCTGTGTTCGTACTAATTAGCAAGTTACTGAACAGACAGGAAATGTGCTATTGCAGATAAACAGCCAATAGTCTTACAGCTGCTGGACTGAGAAAGCAAATAAAAGTCTATGCCATATGACATAGACTATTGCACTTGACCAACCGTCAGCATCTAGGTAGTGCAGTTGCGTTCAGGAATGAATAACGTGCAGTTACATCAGTGAAGTCTTGTTTTCAGTTTGTTTTATTATTCCAAGTAGAGTGGCCTTTTAGCTTCATTGAATTACAGTTTTTCTCGATCGTTTTGATACCTGTGTCAACTCTGAAATCACACTCTCAAAACAGTTAACACCCGTGTCTGAACAAAAGCACTCTGGACAAAATGACACATTTTTCTTGCAAAAGGCTGTTACTCTCTCAAAACACTTAAAACATGCAGCAAAAGCAAATCTTGCCTTCAAACACTACAACTTGTTGCCAATTTAAAAACACTCTTTAATCAATCATTATACACTGGACAACAAAATGCAAAATCTAGTTCTCAAAATGAGCATTTTTGCTATGTCTGTTCCATTACTTTCTCACTTTTCTGGTAGGCCTGTCAGTAAAAAACTGTGAAAAGACAAAATGTAAAAAAATAATTTATTAATTCCTCCCAAGATGTAACTGCCATTGACATGTAAGACATACAGTAAATACCTATCAAGATACAGTAAATTTCATTGAACTACAACTTTTTTTCTTTCTATTTTTCTTCGAAATAGACCTACATTAAACACCTTTTGTACTGTTTTCTCCACCAAATAGGCAATACAGTACTTTGGCTGAATGTGCATTAGATCCATACTTGCAAATAGCAACACAGAACATACATCTCTTATGTATAATGAATGATTGCTGATTGAAGAATTGTGCAAAGGAGTTTCACACAGGTGTATCAGAGATTCAGACTTATGCAAGGAATCTATACCACCTGTGAAAAGATGTTTTCCTTTTGTTTAGCATGGGAAAACCAATAGAGTTTGGGGCTTTTGAATGACACCTGTGTTAGCTGTTTTGCAAAAGGGTGTGAGAAATGTGTGAACCCAATGAAAATGTGTGAACACATTCGCAAGAGATGACTTCTACTGTGCAAAGAAAGTAGTGATGAAGACCAAGTGGGTTCTAGTTTACTTAAGCAGGTAAAAGCAATCGAGAAAAACTGTAATCAATCAGTTTTATTTGCAAAATGAATCTTTCCACGTTAGTGGTCAAGTAACTTAGTGCCACCTACTGGTAGGGAGTATTGAAAAGTGCTGCTGTTCCCCTAGTATGAATAGTAAAGTGCATTCTCTGTATCTCTTCATATTGTGACTCAGTGACTAATAACACTCTATAGCATCCCCTAATTGGTTTATTGACTACCCATAATACACCATGGAGATCCATCATTCCCACTGGGACACGGTGAACAGATAAACTTTAAGTATTTTAAGATACATAGTTAAGGATACATACTGATCATTAATATTTCAGACATCACCACCGCACAACTAATGATTAGAAGGATTTATTTGTACATTATAGCTGATGATGGGATGATGATATATACTGATGATGGGAACCTCGCAGGGAAATATTTCAGGTACTGGACGTCCTGTGTCTGTGTGGCTTCAGGAGGGAGATAGAGAACAGAATGGGGGTATCTTATGGAAAACTTTGGATGTTGCATGTCATATTCCAGAAACTACACTTGCAAGATGCAACAGGTAGCACTTTTCACAACTGCCTGCATACCATGGTGACCGCAGTCTAACGATTACTCCCTTCATCTCTCCCCTAAGGCTCAGTGATAATATCCTGTGTACTCTTTCCAAAAAGATCTCAACTTCCATGATATGCATTGATTTGTTTGTGTTTACCCCTAAAGCAAGTTTTTTTCAACACAATTTAAGAGGGATACTGTATTTGTAGAAACTCTTGGCAGACAAATATACTTGATTGGAGCAGTTTGCGTTCTGCTGGTAGTCTTGCCAAATCGTCTAAGAACCATTTGCTTGTTTTCCATGGTGAGCAGGAAGAAATTGCTACCCTCAAGTAATCCTAATCAGCCACAGAATCTTCAAACATCACAAAGACAAATAAACATGTCAACTTGTTGATATTTGCTGCTCCTTCGTGTTATTGTTTACAACCATAGTGGATATGAGTGATGTTTTTCCATTTAGTTAAGACAACAAACAAAGGTATAATCAAGGCAAGCATGGCATTAAATAGAATCATATGGACAATATTCTCAGTAAATCTCTCAGCGATTCTTAAAATTAGATATCAAAAAGATTTATCAGATGTTGGTAGTCCCATATTTACATCTGCAAATAAAGCTTCTATTGAAAGCATACACTTACTGTCACCAAATTAGGCCTAAAAAACATATTAATAAGAATATATGCCAGAAACAAATATCCAATGACATATCAATCACAAAATGCTGTCTTGCACAATGCACAAAATGCCTGTCTTAGTTGACAAAGAGATGGGTGATCATTATCTTACCGAGTGAAATCAGACATGCTCCCTGTGCTGTAAGACAGCTACTCCAAACTGTCTCAGGGAAATGAAGGTATGCTAATGGTCCAGTAAACGATTATCCACAAACAATTTGTAGAAACAAATATGCAACAAACATAATTCATATCATGTGAGCCTAATTCTTTTACCTGTCAGTTGGATCAGTAAATTAACCGTACAACCATTGCATAACTGTAATCATAACCCTCACCCTAACTACAGATCTAACAGAATTTGGTTTTGATAGTTATAGCCCATAAAGAGGGTTAGAACATGATGGACACCTGACAGGCTTATTGGATGATGTGGCATGATCATGTTATGATATTATAATTTTTTTTATCCTCATACTCAAATAAGATTCAATGGTTTGTCTGTTAACGACAGGCCATCTAAATATATTTGTGCTTACGCCTCTCAAGATGTGAGACTGGTCCAGTAGAGATGTCCCTTAGCAGCACCTTGCCGTACTGGGTGACCATGCTGCACCGCCGGCAGCAGATGGTGCTGTCCTGATACCGAGGGCTGAAACCACAGGGCCATGGGGCCAGGAGGCAGGACCTCACACAGCAGCTGTGACTGTGAGGGTTCACTGGTCGGCGTGTCCATCAGGTGGACAGGACACCAGCTGTCAGTCAATCACGCCAATCAAACATGCCTGTACCCAGAGACTGAAACCAATGTGGTGTAATTTGAGTTTATCATTTGAAGTGAATCTATGAATTGGGCAATAAATGTGTGAGGAATTGAACAGGATTCACTGAGAGGACAAATCAACAGCTGTCAGTTCATTACGACAATAAGGCATGACTACACCCAGAGACCAAAACCAATATGGAGTAATTTGAGATAATCGTTGTAAATGATTCGGACAATGAATATATGGCAAACTGATAGACTCAAGTGACTATACATCACTGTAGCTACTAGTGTAGTTGCTGGTGCCTTATATATAGTTAGAATAGCCAGTGTCTCATTTGGTTTGGTAAATGTTGCTGTCGTATTGAATTAGCCGGCCATTGTGTGGGTATTATTTACCTGGGGGACTACCTCACCCTGTCGGAGTGAAAATGAGGTCAGGTCTCAGCCACTGCGTTTTAACAAAGGCCAGACTTTGGTTGAGGTGCGCGTATTACGCTATGAAAGAAAACATTCCTCAGATAAAAGAGGAAAGAAAATGACATCCCATGAATGTGATCATTGTTTCCCCCCTCCCCCTCCCCCCTCCCCTCCTCATCCTCCTCCCTCCACCTTAGCCTACTGCAGTCTCACATCATAAACCCTTCGGTATGCGGCCACATCAATGTTTGAGCTTCTCCCAAGATCCATTCTGGTTGCTTTTGTTGTGCACTGACTCGCTTGCTCACGTCGCGCTCGCTGGCTGCGGCGACTGCACTCTCCTCTATCAGCACTCGTGTGTTGACCCATGAGCCTTTGCTCCATTGCTGATAAGAGGTGGCGGAGACTGTGAAGACTGCAGCCCACTGACGCGCTTCACTGCGACCAAAGGCATGGTTTTGTCACCCAGTTTTATTATCATCTCACGACTGAGAGGTTTGAGGTTTGTGTGCATGTGTTTGTGTGTGTATGTGTGTGAAAGTGAAGGTGTGTGGAAGGGTGTGTCTTGTATGAATTACAGTATGAATATGTGTGTGTGTGTGTGTGTGTGTGTGTGTGTGTGTGTGTGTTTGTATGTGTGTGTGTGTGAGTTAGTGAGCATGTGTGTGTGTGTGTGTGTGTGTGTTTGACCTATGAGATCTTTGTTATTTATGTAGAGCACCTTTTTGACCAATTGCCATAATACCATACCCACAAGAGGCATGATATTCATGATTTTTTAATACCAAATACTTTATGTAAACATTTACACTGCTATATCTAGCAGCTAATACAGCCAAAACAATGACTCTAAAAATAATACTTACCATACCAGTAAAAATACCACACATAGAAGACCAAAGAATATGATGAAATTGAGAAAACAAAATAACACTAGTGTGGAAGAGAAGTAACAAATAAAAATAAGCTGGTCTTACTAGAATAATTCTTTCAAAACTTTGAAAAAATAATTATTACTTTTTACCACCCTATTCATACACTTTGATTGACTGGAATGACATTTCATGTTATATTGTGTTTTCAATTCAAGATTTACTCTTATCCTTTAAGGCCTGACGAGCAACAGTGAATCCCCTTTCCCGAAGACTTGACAAAGACATTAATTTATACATCTTCTTTCTGACATCCATCAGAGTTTGTGGTGAAGAGCTTATTGGGTGAAGTAAAGCTTGATAATTAACTTTAAAGGAAATTCCCAAGTCCAATTAGGGAAAACCTCAAACCACACTGTTTGCTTCAGTAGTTTTAGTCAAGATGTTTACTCTACGATTTGCCAGGTGCGAAGCCTCATTGATTGTAAAAGTTTGGTCTAAGGCTATGGTGACACATGGGGATTTCCTTGAACAACTAAAAAAACACAACCCAGGTTACATATTGATAAATTAATCTCATGAATGCTGACTTTAATCATGACTCTATTCAAAGGGACTTGAGCCTTCCAGAATGCGGACGACTGAGGAACGGATTTGTGCCAGATCAGGGCCAGGTTTCTTTCAGCATCTGCCCTTATCTGACAATATGCTGGATGCTACTGGCATTAAGTAGAACACCAACAGATTGAAAAAACAATTCAAAATAATTGGAATTGTTAAGGAAATGTTACCAGATAACACTGAATATTTCACATTTATTCTACGGTCTCTATACAAATTAAATTGGTATGTGTTTGGTCACATAACAGCTGTGAATATTCTGTTCATTCTTGTTGGCTGTTTAGGCATGTTTGTTAGAATCATACTTGTATAGTCTTTGTGCAGTCAAACACCGTGTCGTGCAGCTAACTTGGGAGGGACCTTTGGGTAAAGAAAAGATTAGCTTGAAGCAACAAATTAACAGCAGAATTCAAGGCATGTTGAAGGGGCATTATGCTCTGACCCTAAATGCCCTGACTATTTTGGATTATTTGGGATTCTATGTACTATTTCTGTTAATTCATCACCATAACCCTTTGTTTTCAATTATTATGACCAACCATGTTAATTTTCTATAATATATTATTGTTATCTACATATTCCATACAGCAGTTCCTGTATCCAGTTATCCAAAACAAACACCTCCTTGATATCCTTTGACATTTGACCTTTTCCGTCTTCTTGAAATAAGCACACATTGTGCCCTTGTGGTGGTATACACACTGAAATTCTTGATTGAAATAAAAGAAACTTGGAAGGTTTGGTGCTGTGCGTTAAGTGGAGCGTTCTTCCTTCTACAAAAGGTTTGGAGCGAGCTTGGAACAAACACGGCCTCAGGGTTCATCAGCTTGCGAAGCACATTCCTTTCTGCTTGAATTAAATAATGGCTCATCGTTTTATGAATTAACATCATCAAACAATGTGCATTTCGTGATTGTACAAGGAAACAAGAGTAAAAGCCAACACATGATCGCTCTCCTGACAAGGGTGGAGTGGCTCGTGATGTCGGAAGACATGAGCGTTCAGTCACCCAGTAGGCCGTGTGTCGGAGTGCGTTGGTAACGTTACAGAAAATGGTGCGAAGATCTGAAAATCTTCAGAACCTTTTTTTCCCCCAAGCGCTGGAGTAAGTAAGCCATACACACTTCAATAGTTCTATCTCTCTTAAGTATTCAGCACTGTGGCAAAGCATGCAGATCTGATGGTTGCATGTGCTCAAACGGAGTGCCTGTACTTAAAAACAGTGTATGCATTCAGTGAACTTAAGGTCAGAATGATAAACCCTTCTGGTGTGTGCATACATGGTTCACATAGTCAGAATACACCCATATGCTTTTGATAGCTATCACCTACAACACTGTTCTGATAATATCAGGAGTGCAGTCCAATTTAGACAGTGTCATGATTTATTAAGGATGCTTAACGCAGCAACTGGGAATCAAAACAACAAACACACGGATGATTAAAAAGCTAAGATAAAGACTGATTGGGTTGTGCAATCAGTCATCACTCTACATGCCTCCTAAAGGCTGGCGCATTTTAGTCACTGGTGGCAGCTTGCGTATGTTGCATGCCGTGCTGCCGCAGCCCACCGGTGTCCATGGAAACGAGGACCTGTACGGCAGCCAGCGGCCGCAGATGCGTATCTGTCCGACACTGGATCATGAGCACACCTGATTGTACACGCATTGAAATGTGCTTCACTGAAGCAGACAGAGAAGAGAGGACCTGTATGCTGACTCCTCTGTGTATGTGTGTGTGTGTGTGCGTTTGTGTATGTGTGTTTGTGTATGTGTGTGTGTGTGTGTGTGTGCAGAGGAATTCTGGTGCCCCTTGTTAAAATTGCAGGGAGGGAATAGCAGAAAACGAGGCGTACAGTAACTAAAACATTTATCCCCCGTTACAAAGGAGAAACCCAAAACTCCTTTCACCGTGTTTCTCCCTCTGACTCATTTGTGGGACTAACGTTACAAGGAAAGTACACATCCAACCGTGCCAAACTGTAACCAAGATAGCTGTCAATGTAAGTGGCTTTGGCACTGGCAGAATAGCAAAGCTGGGCGAAATGGCCTGTTTGGGATTTTGCTGGTTCTCTTTGGGCAAACAGAGGAGTGTGCTCATATTTACTTTGGCTTTAGGCTTATCTGCCTTCCATGCGAGCTGCTATGAGAGACATATTTGTGGGTGGCCCCCGACAGCTTTGCGGTTTCTTAAAGTTCTTTGATACAACTGTCCCATCTGGATTATTTTCTTCTCAGTAAAAGGCTTTGATGTTGGCCCCAGCCAGAATCTGGAATCAAAAAATCTTTTGATTCATTGCACTCGCTGTACAAGATTACCACTCAGTGCAGTGAGACGTCAGCAGATGTGATGTCATGATAGAGTGTTGTTCATTTTAAGGCTCATTTGGGATTAAAAGTCAGACATGCCGTACCTGTGTTTAGCCAACCATCTGTTTCACTGGCTTCTGTTCTGGGCACCAGCCCTTTTGGATGTGCAGAATTTCTATCGTCTCAGTTACACACAGACATACTTGTATGTTCAAGAAATGTTTATTTTCAAAAAAAGACTTATTTTCTTTATTATTTAAGATCATAATCTTTTCATTCATTTTTGTCAATTTTGTGTGGAAAAACGAAGTGTCGGTGTAGGTTTAAGCAGTTCAAATTTTCCCCATAACAGAATGACTGATGAAACAGGCTTACGTATGTAGCATGCTGGTTGCTGTGGCCCTAGGAGACATACAGGCAGCCCCAACAGTCCATCATCAGCACAATTATGCTGTGTGCAGCAGTCTGACTTGCCATGGTCAGGTGATGAAAGCCTGGGGTTAAAGGGCAATCCTCCCAGATGTTTCCAGGTCTTGAAAGTGTTGTAATCCCAGTGGTAATTTTGGACTATTGTTTGGTGATGGAAAGTGTATCATTGCCTGTGTGTTTGTGCTCAGTGTTTGGAGCTGACAAGGTTTTGTGATCAATACAATGAAGATCCTGATTAACAAACGCATTGCATAAACTCTTTAATAAAAGCAAAATATATAAATTCACATTATGTAAATGTATGATTTACATTGCTACAGCGGCTTTTTGTATGTTGCCAATAGCAAAGTACAATTATGTTATTATGGTTATTTATATAATAATAATATATAATATATATATTTACTTCTTAGTATTTACATTTCTCTGATTGACTGCAGAGCTTAAAAAGTGAGCATTCCTCCCATGATGGATTACTAAAGTCAGACTTTGCTGGGAGATAATCACTACCTGCAGGGCTCTGTTTTCCTCTTCTGCCTGAGTGCGTGGCATATGGGCTTCCTCTCTTGCCTATCTCCCAACTTGTTCCCACAGGAACAGATAACTCCAACACTGTTTAAGTGCAACCTGGAAGTGAGCAGGCTGAAGACGAGGTCTGTGTTGTGTTATTTGATGGTGAAGTGCGACGCATTATGTTGTTGTCGTCCCCAAACCCTCTCGTGAAAACAAAATTGCTAAACTCCAATTTGGCCTGGGCAAAAACACTTATGGCCCACTTGTGCTGATAGGAATGCTGTGACATGTGTTACAGTGTGTTCCTGCGAGAACATGGCTGCCTTTCTCCCTCTCTCTCTCTTTCCCTCTCTCTTTCTCTCTCTCCCCATGCCCTCCCTTACTTTGCATTCTGTCTCCGTCAGTCTCTCTCTTTCTCTCCATCTCTCTCTCACACACACAATTATCTGTGTGTAGCTCTCTCTTTCTCTTTCTCTCTCTCTCTCTTTCCTCAAAGGCATCTATAGTATTGCTTGACTCTACTCTCATTGCCAGGCTGTAGACATTCTTGCCCAAACTCTTCTGCATTGTTCCGGCCTTGAGTAACCAGGCCACAGTGGAATGTCTGGTGCATAAGGACGGGACAGGAGGCTCATAAATTGTCTGCCGCTGCCACGCTGCGCCGCGCTGTTTCATAATAAAGAAGAGTTTGGGCACGTCCGCCCAACAAGATCATCACGATGACGACGCAGCCGACGCAGAAGAGTTCTTCTGCGGTTCTCTTTTATCTTCAAAGTGCTTTATCATACAGTAGGCCCAATTAAATGACCTGTGAGCTGTAACTACATACAGTACAGGCCAAAAGTTTGGACACACCTTCTCATTCAATGCATTTCCTTTATTTTCATGACTATTTACATTGAAGATTCATCAAAACTATTAATGAACACATGTGGAATTATGTTCTTTAACAAAAAAGTGTGAAATAACTGAAAACATGTCTTATATTCTAGTTTCTTCAAAGTTGCTATTTTTTGTTTTTTTTTAATACCATATTCAGCAAGTCATTACTTGACAAATAATCATCTGTGGGCCAAATAACTGCATTAATTCATAGTTTTGATGCCTTCAGTGAGAATCTACAATGTAAATAGTCATGACAATAAAGAAAACGCATTCAAATGAGAAGGTGTGTCCAAACTTTTGGCCTGTACTGTATAATAATTTTTATAAGAAAACACTACTGGTACTAACATATTACTGTACTAGTGTACTGGTAAATGTACTTGTACAAGAAGAGCTGAACTAATACTTTTTCACAATACAGTGTGAAGTGTAGGCCTATAGCCTATGTGTGCAACAGAATGGAAGGTCAAAAGTGGTAAATGGGGTGAAAGGTCATCGTACAGTGACATCAGTCTCCTGATGGATGCCAATAAATCTGTAAGGTCATGACAGGACATGGGTCAGCCACTAAGAAGCACTACAAGGGCCCTATGTATAATTTGAAGCTCATGGAGAAATTTGTCAGTCAAGAAAAAAAAATCTGATCTTTTTTTCATTGACATTTCATACTGAGGACTACAAGTTAATCCTTTAGTTTGGTAGGGATCTGGCCATATTTGGTGGATGATTGCTAGATCCTACCATATCCCCGTCTTTTTATTCCTTCCAGGTCAGATCCATTCTTCGGGTCAGCTGGTTTACCTGATCTGTTGCCTTTCACTTTCCCCACCTACTCTCTGACCTCAGTAGGATATCCCACATCGTTCAGGTCAGTACTTGTGGTTAATGTGTTTTGTTATGACTGCTATTATGAAGGAATCTCACTGTTGTTCACCCAGGCGAGACAGGACGTTCCAATAAGCCAGTGTTACTGTGGGAGTGAGTACACATACTCAATAAAAATCAATCAGAAAATGAAAAAGCCCTGAGAGAGGCCTCAGCCGTGCAGGCCTCGAGTTGTCGCCGTGCCGTTATGCCATCGTGCCATCACGGCGGCCTGACAGTTTCTGCTCCTCTGCTCTCTTATCTGGCACTCACATCGGCGGCCAGCTGCTCTTTAATGGGCCTCTTTCAGCGAGCCCCCAGAAACGCTTATTTGTGGATGTGATAAACACAGAGCTGAGACCAAGAGCTCAGTACACTCTCACTGCAGCTCAACATACTCTCACGACAGCTCAGCATATTGTCACTGCAGCTCGGTACACTCTCACTGCAGCTCAGCATAGTCTCTCTGCAGCTCAACATATTCTCACGACAGCTCAGCATATTCTCACTGCAGCTCAGCATACTCTCTCACTGCAGCTCAGCATAGTCTATACAGCTCAGCATATTCTCACTACAGCTCAGCATAGTTTATACAGCTCAGCATACAGCATACGCTGACATAGCTTTTGCTATGTATAATCCCTGATTTATGTAAAAAAAAAATGTACAATTAATTTATTGATTGCACTTGAAAACAAGACCAGTGTTTTTACCCTGTGGCATGGAAGGATTATGAGCCACTGGGCCCAGACATGAAAAAAGGGCCCACCTGAAAAAGGTAGTAGCTCAGCAATTCTAGGGGGGTCCGGGGGCATGCCCCCCGGGAGAAAAAATTGAAAAATAACCCCTTAAATAATGACTTCTGGAGTTTTCTGGAAAGAAAGGGACAGATTGAGACTTACAAATACGAATGTGTGTATGAATGTACGTATGTATCAGGGATGGAAATACATACATTTTTTCCCACCTACCATTGTGGCTGGTGGATTCCAAAGTCTACCAGCCACTCAACTTTTTTTTACCAGCCACTAGAGATACAGTATGAACATTTGATGAAAAATCATGACCAAAATGATCACGGTTATTGGTATTATTGCGATATGATTAAAATGTGCTGACTTTTTTTCTAAACCTACCATCAATGGGACAGAACTCATAATTGGCCTGCCCTTCATGCCCAGTAGCAACAAAACTAAAGGTCAACAGAACAGCTAGTGTCATAAAAGCGGTGTGGCTCCTTTAAGACACAATCCACTGGTGTGAGTTCTGGAGCCATCCAACTTTATCTAACTCTATACTACATCATCTAATTTTCATATTATATCTAGGATATATTTAACATTTAACATGTAGGCTATTTTCTATTTAGCCTGTTTTGAAATCATGCATCGACCAATTTAAGCACACTTTTTTCACTAAAATACATGCATGCTTAGCATTTTGTGAAAATAAATCATTATGGCTACATCGACAAACTCTTAGCCATGAGGTGTAGGGCCTATATCCTTTGATTTGAATATTTACAGATATATAGGTATTTAAGCACAGCTCAGTTTTAAGACACTTAAAGCCCAAAGTTGGAGACCATATAGAAATTTGCTACCATTTCAAAACCGGATTACTCTGGAGGCTTATTGTAGGCTACAGGGGATTGCATTACACCTTTGTGTTCAGTAAGGTCTGCTGTTTATTCTGGTTTACGGTTTGTCAAGTTTGTGAGATAATTCCACCTATATGAATTGAGATAAGCGCAGAACTATAGAGTAGGCTAGTATGATTATTTCTTGAAAGTTAATTTTCTCGCGAACCGTTTATCCGCTAGCCTACTTCGTGAGTAGTTCAACAGAGAAGAATGGGCGGCCACACTTTGTGTCCGTCTGCCTCATGTCTAAATAGCAGCGTGTTCCGACGGTGTCGCGGACCGGATTAAAATAGCCTAGTCAGCGAATCAACAATCAAACTGCGCTGAGAACGTTGTAGGCAGATATTAGACCTACCTGCTGTTGGTCTAAAGACATAAATGCCTTAAACTCGTGTCCTGTCATTTAGAAACAATGCTGTGGTCTAGTATAGTCATCAACAAAAAATGAAAGGATTGCAAAAAAAAAGAATGGATTTGGCGTGACATTTCTTGAAGTTGAGTTGGCAACCCTGAGCATATTCTCACTACAGCTCAGTACACTCTCACTGCAGCTCAGCATAGTCTATACAGCTCAGCATATTCTCACTACAGCTCAGTACACTCTCACTGCAGCTCAGCATATTCTCACTGAAGCTCAGCATAGTCTATGCTCAGCATATTCTCACTACAGCTCAGTACACTCTCACTGCAGCTCAGCATAGTCTATACAGCTCAGCATATTCTCACTACAGCTCAGCATATTCTTACTACAGCTCAGTACACTCTCACTGCAGCTCAGCATAGTCTATACAGTTCAGCATATTCTCACTACAGCTCAGCATATTCTTACTACAGCTCAGTACACTCTCACTGCAGCTCAGCATATTCTCACTACAGCTCAGTACACTCTCACTGCAGCTCAGCATAGTCTATACAGCTCAGCATATTCTCACTACAGCTCAGTACACTCTCACTGCAGCTCAGCATAGTCTATACAGCTCAGCATATTCTCACTACAGCTCAGCATATTCTTACTACAGCTCAGTACACTCTCACTGTAGCTCAGCATAGTCTATACAGCTCAGCATATTCTCACTACAGCTCAGCATATTCTTACTACAGCTCAGTACACTCTCACTGCAGCTCAGCATAGTCTATACAGCTCAGCATATTCTTACTACAGCTCAGTACACTCTCACTGCAGCTCAGCATATTCTCACTACAGCTCAGTACACTCTTACTGCAGCACAGCTGACCATTTAAGTTCATGAATCAAAAAGATTTTTTTTATCAGTAATAGATTTATAAACCATACTAATAGATTAATTGAGCGTGTTTAGTGGTATTGTTACATTGTAACTACACTATAAAGTACAGTCTATGACAGTGTAACTGGTGGTCAGTAATGTCATCTGAAGAATATAAAAGTAAGATCATACAGTGACATTTATTTGGGGTAGCCTAAGAGTTAGAGTTATGCTGCATGTAAGTACAGTGTAACAATGTGGTGATAAAGAGTGGCAAGGCCTATTGAGTGATAAACAGATAGAATTCTAAACTGATTGAGAAATAAGTGAAGGGCTTTTTTCCAAAACGCTATGAATCCATTTCATGCAAGTCATGTTATTACAATAACCCAATTACAGTTCCACTGAAATTACTTGGAAAACAAAGACAAAAGTGATTTATGAAAATGCATTAAAATGGAGGATATAACATTTTGGAAAAGAGCTCATCAAATGTGTATGTTACTATACAATTTAATAATGGCAGAATGAAAGATGAAATGTGACATCATTTTGAAATTACTTGCAATTTTACAGCTGGGCTTGTAACTTATTTGATGATAAAGCTGATATCTAGTAAAAAAAAAAAATAATAATAATAACATAATTACAGACAAAGGCTTACTCTGCCATATTGCAGGTCCATTCTCACACTGTACAAACAAGATCAATCTTTCAGAATTGTTCTGATGCAATGATTACACTCATCTTTGGCAGACAGGTTTAAAGCAGGCATGAGAGAGACTGTAACAATCAGTGGCAGTTTAATCCTATGTTACTTCACACTGTTCTCTGAAACTTTCTCTCTCTCTCTCTCTCTCTCTCTCTCTCTCTCTCTCTCTCTCTCTCTCAGTTATGCCCAAAAGCCCAGAGGGACTCAGGCAATTTTTCACATAATTACCGCAAACCTGCCTGACAGGCTTTGGTGAAAGGCTCTTGACTTTGTGCTATCGCAGCAGCAGACACACAGGATGTGCCGGTGTGCTGTACATGCCCTGTGTTTGTTTGTTTGCCTATGGTTCTGTTTTGTCATGTCGCCCCCAACATTTAAGGACAAACTTAACCTATTCACGGATGATTTACGACTTCAGGTAGAGCACACTTTAAGTGGTGTATACGATCTCATTTGACCTCAACATACTACAGCCTTTCACATAAATATAGAAAATGTCCTTGCTGTTTACTGCATTTCTGTAAGCTATGTTTGAGAGGCTCTGGATGGCCTACATTGCACACTTGACAAACAGCCAGTAGCACATCTGCAAACCATCAAATACCTGTAAAATAGCCTTAACCCCTAAGCACCTGTCAACTAATTGTCAATTGACCCCAACCAAAATCTGACCCTGACACACACTCAACTCACAAACACCACAAACTACACCCATAGCATACCTTATACTCTATCTGACACACACACTGAAGATGAGACTATTTGTTCATCACACTGTCAAAATATTATGTAGTACTGTCATAATAATTTGGACTTAACATACTATCACAATATAATGGGACCAGAAAAGGTTTCTTTTGAAATTAATTAACTGACTGTCTATGTACGCTACACACTACTGCTCCCCTACTTTAATATTCCAATGGATTCAGTTTCACATTTACTCTAGTGATTGTGAATCATCTTTAATGAGTTAAGAGACTAGACAGAGTTTGGAGTCATTACAATCCTTCTCTGCAAGAAAAGACAGGACTGAAATATGTCCTTTGAAAATCTCCAGTTGAGTTTATTACTCAGAATCCTTGCAGGCACAGGACATAGTACAGACAGCACAGAGCAATGGTTGTCTGAGGGCTGAGTGATTAGAGAAGTAGCCTACTCTTTTGGTATACTGCTAACATGAGGCAAACATAGAAAGCGTGCGGTGGTGATGATGAAACAGGTGATTGACTACCAGAAACCACGAAGTTGCGAAACCATGTGTAGGCTTATAGGAAAGAATAGCTACAAGTGCATCATAATCCATGTAGGCCTACCCCTTGTGGCTCATCTCTGAACAATCATACAATCAAAGAAGCCTTTTCCAGTAGCTGCCGTTTGAAGTGGGTGGTGATACGGTCGGATGGAGGGCTGCCGGGAGCGGTTGGTGCAGCCGTGTTGAGAGAAATACACGCACGTTGGGAGGCTGAGGTGAGGTGAAGGAGGAGACCAGAGAGAGAGAGAGACCTGAGGGCGAGGCAGAGGCCGCCTTATGAGTGCCGAGGACTGCCTCTAACCTGCTGGAGGCTCAGGCTACGTCTACACGAAACCGCCGGGTGAATTTTCTCTTACCGCTTTCACACCTTTAACGACACCGGTAAAGAAAAAACTTGCGTGCACACACAGAGGTGTAACCGGCTTAGCCTAATGTGCTGTAGGCTAGTGCATATGCCAGACCAGTCGATGGTGCCGGCCGTGCAGCAGCTCACGTTTAATTCGTGTGAATCGCGTAGAAGAAAACATTGTTGAAACAGTTTGTTAAGCAGTCACATGAAATAAGGAGACTACAGACAATTCGGTTTTCAAGTCAACTGTTAAACTAATAAAGTATATTTTCAAGGTATGTGACTACTATGTGAAATTTCCATATCCTACGCATTGCATTAGGTCTGAGCACCACTGGAGAAAACACTAAAATGTTTAACTAAGTTAAGCTAACGTGTGCTTCTAACTTAGCCACAAAAGGCTGATAGGCTACATTGTGCACATAAATCATAACAGGGGAAAGAAAAAACATTTTAATATGATAAATAAATGGTTTGGTTTGTTTTGACAAGAGTGCCGTGGCTGAGTTGAGAGGTGGGGCTATGTCGTCATAAAATCGCCGGCTTCGCACCAACAGGCGTCTACACGACGAAAGTTAGCCGGCGGTTTCAAAAATTCCCACTTCAGAAGCCGGTTTCAAAAACTATCGGTTTCAGTCTCCTAAACTGCCGGCATCGTGTACACGCAAGACGTAACCGTTAACAAAACCTCACCGGTTTCACAAAAACTGGAGTCGTGTAAACGGCCCCTGTCTCCACCTACACCTCCACAAGGGCCTTTTGTCTCTGTGGTGAACACAGATCAACTGAGAGGAATTTACAGCAACATGATGGGGATGCCTGTGAGCATGTTGCATGTTGTGGTTTCTTTTTTCTCAATCACACATTCAATAGCTTGGAAATTTACTATAAAAGTTATAGTTTATAGAGAAGACCAATAAATGTCTTTATTCACAGTGACAACCCATCTTTAAAAAAATGGAAGGGAATCCAAATTCGTAAACATAACAGCATCATCTGTTACGAGAGAGAAACCCATGTGACCCTTAATCCATAGTTAGCTCCTCAGTAGTGCCCCTTTACGATGCGTATTAAACCTGAGGATTTGGATGTGATTGCCTGCATCTCAACCCCACCTTTGATAGTCTGCCATCAGCATGCTCCTGCCTGTCATGGGGAGACCGGAGCCAAAGCAGACTTCAGCTGGAAGTCAGCACTTCACGCTTCATCTCGCAATGAGCTTAATTTTACTTGCCAGTCTCCTCAGCATCATTTTGCCATAACAAGTAAGAGAAGTGCTTAAAACCGCACAATTCACTGCCAATTCCCGAGCAGATCGCACATTCCAGAAACAGATATTATGGAGTCAGAGTGACACTCAGATGAACAGCAAGCATTTTGATGTATGTCCAGGGATTTGGTTGACAGTCAAAAAGTATTAGCTTGACTTGGCTCCCACTCCTCTTTTTTTCTCTTTCCTAATGAATGATGGCTACAGAGGCAGCATGCAGAAATCTAGCTTGTATAAACCTGCTTAATGTGCTATGATACAGTCTATTATGATGGATGGGGATCTTGACTAGTCCTGAGCTTCTGACTGTCACACACAACACAGCCTAATTCATCAACTTCAGGAGCTCTTGGAACTTTCTGGAGATGTTATGATTTTGGTTGCATCTGGGTGTCAGCTGGGCCTGCCTGGAAGACTGAACACCAGTGGGGGTTTTTTGTGTAAAACTTAACAGTGGAGAGGGGGAAGTCATGACAGGGACACACGTGAAGAAGACACACCTAATCTTGGAGGAAATGATCAAAGCAAAATCTCTCTGGGAAAGCTGACTGGCTCTGTCATCTCCTGATTCTGGGATTGTTGGCATTTAATTTCAGTGAGGTACTTACCAGACTGCTAAAATCACTCTCAGTCACCGTAGCCAATCTCATACTCTATCTTCACCCTCACCCTTATTCCAAAGAGATGATCTTTGATTGATGTATGATAGCTACGTGAATAAAAAAAAACATGCATTGAGATGATGAAATTACATCTGTCATAATGCAATTGCTATGCCCCACTTCCTTTAAAGAGATAAAAACATGTTTGTACAGTAATATCTATGTGGGGTCACCACATACTGACTGTTTGAATGCGTGGATAAGTCATCCTTTTTATCTCGGATGCCACAGGTCCCTTTCAGAATCATAGGGATTGTCTTTGGAACAGACGGAGCCGGGATTTATGTCCCCCAGCCAACAAATGCTTCCGCCTACTGAATTTGTCTCTGTCTGGCATTGTGTTAGAGTCTATTGTTTACAGGCCTCTTTTGACTGCCCTAACTCAGCTCCGGAGCTGGACAGGCTATAAAAGGATTGATAGCACGTATAAATGTGTGTGTGTCTGTGTGTGTGTGTACATTTGTACTTGTGTGTATGTACCAGGATATGTGAGTGTCTGTGAGAAGTCTGTTTATACTGTATGTGTGGATATGTGTGTGTGTGTGTGTGTGTGTGTATGTGTGTGTGGAAATGTGTTGGAAGGTGTGCGACGTGCCATGTCCAAAAATGTGTGTGTCTTTGTGGATGTGTTTGTTTGTGTGTGAGTGAGGGTACGGGTGCTGTGACACATATTTGTGTGTGTGTGTGTGAGTGTGTGTGCGCGGTGCGTGTGTGTGTGTGTGTGTGTGTGTGTGTGTGTGTGTGTGTTTGAGTGTGTGCCACTATAGCCGGAGGGTTAGTATTACTCATCTGGTAGGGTTGACGAGAGGTGAAGTTGGCTTTCCCTTGTGTTTTGTTTCTAATAGATAACAAAAGGGCTTATTTTCTCAATCCTCCTTTATGCCACGGCCTTTGTTCCATTAATTGTCCCATTACCATTACTTTTGCCGGACCTCACCGCAGTGCATCCAGCTGGGTTCCTCTGACACCTCAGTTAACCTTTGACCCCAAGATGACCTGGTGACCTATCCAGTGAGACTGTAACCCTCTGTCCCCAGAGAACCAAAGAGTAGAAAAATTCTACTACAAGGTTTTTTTCCCCCAACATTTATGCCAGTGCATTTTGTTGAAATGAAGATCGATGTAGCCAGTGTCCCATGACGCAACCACTGTCCTATTGTTTACTCTGCTGTTAGGGTGCATACCAGTGGACAAACTCGTATTCACTATCAGCTGAATCACCTGGAAAGTCTGAACCGAATTGAGATTCCGCTCTTATGACCAAGGAGGACGTCAGAGCAGACCAAGGCAAATTCAGGTACAAGTTTTATTCTGTGTTTGTGCTTGTATTTCAACTTCAATGTTGCATTGGAGATTGACATTATTATCATAACCAGTGTCCCATTGTTTGAGTATGTCAGGGTACATTTCAGTGCCCAAAATCACATAAATTCAAAATATGCTGACAGAATCACTACATAGGAAACTGAATTGGACTGAATCGAGGTTCCACTTTTCTGGCCACAGAGGAACTCACAGTAAAACAAGGCAAATTCAGGTAAAGTTTTGTGTTTTGTATTGATGTGTTAATGTTGAAATGGATATTAAAGAGAAAGCTGGTGGACAGTGTTAATTCTTCCTCTGAGATTTCTATGGTTGTGTTGAGGCTGTTATTGCTGACCCCTGGAGTCACCCGTGGTCATTTATCTGAAGGGAACGGACATGTTAAAAAACACTGGGAATCTCACTGTACTCGACAGGAAAATATTTATGTTGGTTAGATATTGCTTTCCCTCATCATCAAGAAACAATATGAAAACATGCAACCAAGGGGCTCTACTGGTCGTGTCCATGTCCTTGCTGTTCTCAAGCAGCATCTGGCAGAGTTTGAGCCTCATTTTTTCCATCCCCCTTCTCCTCAACATCGATCACTTGTTCTGACTTGTTTTTAGTGTTTCATCGCAGAAAGTCATGAAACAATTTCAGCGCATACTGCCAGTTTAAATAACTAAACTATGGGGTCACAGTCATTATGCTATTAATCTTCTCCCCTCCGTGGCGAGTCTCACCTACTGTAACACATGGGGAGAAGCTATCCCTTAATAAGCACGTTCACAAAATAAATGGATGCTTAGTAAAGGCCTATTATTTTATTTTCGAACTTACAGTACATGGTAATAAAACCAGGTCTAGAGAGATGTGGGAGGGAAATAAAGGCATCATCTCTCCTATCCTCTCCTTCCCCTCCTTACATAGAATATAGTAAATGAGAGCAGAAATCCTGTTCAGGCAGTTCAGGTCATAAGCTCTAGTGTTAGAGACGTTTAATGCAGGAATAGTCAGGGATAGTCAGGGTCAGGAACAATACTGTATTGTGTTGATATGATTTTACATTAAATGATAAAAAAGACAACGGCTCCCTTCTTATGTCACCCTTTGATGAACTCACAGCCAAAGTACCTTATCTTTCATAAACCTTATCTCTCACTGTTTGTGTGTGTGTGTGTGTGTGTGTGTGTGTGTGTGTGTGTGTGCGTGTGTGTGTGTGTGTGTTTGAGAGAGAGACAGAAAGAGAGAGAGAGAGAGAGCGTATGTGTGTGTGTTTGTGAGTGTGTGTGTGTGTCTGTCTGTATTTGTGTTTAAGTAAGTATAACTGCGAAGAGTCACCTTAGTTAAGACCCTGGTGCTGTGGAAACTAAACTGTGTAATGATGATGATGCCCCGATAACAATGCACTCAGGTTACATTAAGAGCACACAGCCTGTTCAGGCAGCCTTTCTGCCTCTGATTCCAGAAGCTATTACATTGTCAGTCATAATGACAGAAGCTTGTATCATTAAAAGCAGAAGCATAGCAGTGCACTGAATGACAAACTCTTTGATCAAAGGCAAATCAACAGAGCATTACTGAGGAATACCTGATAGCTTCTGATGATGACTATATTTAGGTGAAGTTAAACTCTGCTCTTGGACAATATTAATGTTTTATAAATATCACCCTGCTCTTGTTGATGTAGAAACTCAATTTAAATTCTTCCTGTCACTCCGCAAAGGTATTTCCTTTCTTTTAGTCATCATTGCGGGAAATAGTTGGAATGACTGTTGGCAACTAGACAACTTGGAAATGGACTAGTGATTGTCTTTCGTTGCTTTGAGGGTGACAGTGAGTTCTGTGTTTTTGTTCAAAACATCTTACGTCAAGGTACAAATGCGGTGGGAAGATTAATGTAAGCTTGGGTTGAGACAAAGACAGCTGAAGGATGCTATGAGAGGGTGATCTGTAAAATCTTTTTGAATAATTCAGGTGGAGAAAGTCTGTCAAATTAATTTATGTGCATTTTTACCCAGTATATATGATAACAGTTTCATTGCACCTTTTATATGTAATACAGAAATATACATAGGTATTCTAAAGATGACCTACCTTGCATGATAAGAAGCATTATGCCATTTTAGTATGAAACGCATATACTAGCACATTACCACAGATTTATCATGCAAGTGATAAATCATGAGCATCATGAGCGTATATGTCATGAGCATATGTCCTTCTTAAAGCACAGCTTGAGACATGGGACATGTTCATGTCTCGAGTGCCTCTGTCCCTGAAGCAAGCTCTTCTCTGTTGTGTTGTTGAACATTGGGGTCTTAAGATGGCTCTCCACAGGGCTGACTGCCTACCTCTCTCTCTCTCTCTCTCTCTCTCTCTCTCTCTTTTCTCTCTCTCTCTTTCTTTCTCTCTCTCAGGGGGGCGCATAAAGGCCGTCTTGTACTCGGCAGTTTACTGAGCACATCTAAGGTACTTGTGCATGTCTCAACCAGAAGAAAAACAAAAGTAGCACTGATGGAATTATGTGCTGGGTGATTTATAGACATAGCGAGTGAAAAACATGCTGCCTTTGCTTCCCCCTCGCGCCTCCATAGCCAATTATTGTCTTTATTGTGGTCCTCTGATTTGCTCCTGCTGGATCCGGTGCTTATTGCCTAAATATTGAATTAGACACAGTAGAGTGAAGTTAAATTTGTCTTTGTGACTTTCTGAAAACACTGAGAGCGTAGTCGTGTCCTCAGGTCGGGAGTCGATGTGAGTCCATGTCTAATATTTGAAAACCGCAATCTTTGGTCATTCACTGCTCGACCCAGCAGGACGCAACCGGCTTAGAAACGCAACGCATCTGGACTGGGTCCGGCCCAGGTCTTTGCTGGGATCAGCTGATTCTGGGGAGCAAAGCAAAACTTTTGGCTATTTCAGCAGCAGGTCACAGGCGTCAATGCGAAGCCCTTTGGCTGCTCTCCAGCATAAACAGTGCGGTCATAGATCTGCAGCTCTACTAGGGATTCAGATAACACAGGTGCTCCCATCAGACCTCGTACTGTATGTTTGTAAATATACATCCCCCACCAGAACAAAAAAAAAGAGAGAGATGAGCTGCACTTCAAGCAGGCAAAGATATTAAACAAGGTGCTGGCAGAGAAACGTCTTTGTTTACAGGGAAACACCCATAAGGCCATAATTATCGTCTCAGTGATCGTTTAACTACAGGTACCGTTTCTGGTATCAAAGAATATCAAAGGAAATTGCAGCCTTTGCATGGAGCGCTGGGATCTGCTATGAGGCAGTTTATTGAGGTTACAGGATCTGCACCTGCCAAAACGCCAATTTTGAGGAGTGTTTCCTTACACAGATGAAACCAGAGAGGCCAAGAGGCTAAGATAGGGATACTAGGCCTGAAGCGGGGCTATGCCAACACTAAAGTAGTCCATTCCAACACAGCATTTAGAAGTGGGTTAGCACCTACTTTTGACGCCATGGTCTTCATGCTCTGCTTGTTCTGAGACAGAGCCACTCTTATGCCAACTCAGCTAGTGTGAAGTGTGGGGGCATCCGCTATGCTGGAAGTATCACTTACCAATCACCACTTGTACTGTCTCTGTATTGCTTTCTCTCCAAATCGCATAAATATAATTTTACTTTGAAACTACTAATGCCATATTTTGATGCAACAAACAAACTAAGAAGGCTGTTGCCTAGATTCACAACAGACTGAACAAACTGGCCTGCTATTTGTGTACCTCAGCTGATTTTGTTCTTGACTTTCTTCTTGTTGACCCAACTAGCTTTACTGCACAGGTGGCAGGATGGGACTAAAATATTGTTTATTTCCGTCCTGAAGTGAGACACACATAAGCACTAGGAAAATATTTCTTTCCATCTAGGCTGTCTGCCCCAAAGGCATTATCTGTCACCATAAAGCTTTGAACCAACAGGCTAGTGAGCCTAAGGCCACCCCTTGCCTGAGGACAGTCTTGATCTAAGCCCAGAACACTGATTGCATTTACACAGTCTCTAACAGTACAACAATAGGATATGTAAAATTACCTTAAGAAAGATATCTGTGAGTGCGGCCAGTTAAAATGAGTCTTTTAATAAAGGAGTCAATGTGTTTGAATGGGTGATCCACATCAGTTGTTCAGAAGAGTCATTTGTGGTGAGAGCAGTCATTCTTTTTTACTCTCCAGCCTTTTCAAACAGCAGATAATACAACATGTGTTGTCAAGAGTCCCCTAGTTTAAAATTAACCCCATCTTTTGGAGCCTGGCTCTTTGCCCTGTTGGGAACACCTTTCTTTTAAAAGAAGTTTGGATGGAGGGATGTTGGCACTGCTAAAAATCTGCTGCGTCATGCTCTGAGATCTCTCACTTCTTCAACGACTTGTGAACGGCATTCTTTTCCTATTCCTAGTCTACAGTAAGGGACTGTGCACACAGCACCCAAATTGTTCTTTTTTCGGCATAGTTAACATTTTGCTGATGGGTAGCCTGGCTCCTCTGGGCCACTGGCTGACATTTTTCTCGCTCACTGTAGAGTTGTTGTAGCAACTAGTGTCCCTGGAGTTGAATGAGGCAGATGTCAAGGCAATCTATCACCGCACACCTCCCCAACTAACCCCCCCCACCACCACCACCACCATCACCACCATCCCCACCCCCACATCCCCAGCCCAGCCTAGCTTGAGCAAGTCATCACCGTGACACCCTCCGAAACAGAACTCATCAATTACATCAACACCCCACCATTACAGGCGCAAACCCCTCCCCTGGCTTTTATTCCATGCCTCTCAGGCTGCAAGATCTCCCCAAAGTGCCCTGCAATTAGGCACTGCCAAATCCTGACTCCAGCCACTGTCTTCATCACGCTCGTTGCTCCAAATGGACGATGACTGGTTTGGTTTTGCTTGCGGTTCACTTTAGGGTAGTCATGTCTTCATGTTCACTTTGTTGCCAGGTATTTATTTTTCTTTCTTCGTGATTTAAGGGGTTGAAGAGTTTTAACAAGCCAGAGACATAGCAGACACACCTTTGTTGCATGAACAATTTTTTTGCCCGCAGGCACTCCACGCAAGACCTTGCTTCTCTAGTCTCAAACATGGTTCCAAAAGAGCAGAAATACCATTAAAGCTGACGGCAGACAAAACAATCACACTCTGCAGAGTCATTCCATTTAAAATGTGAATTTCTTATCATCTGGTAACTGATCCCTGTATCTGTACAACTTGGGTTAAACATAACATTACTAGCTTGGGGCGAAATAGAATCATTTCGTTTTCAACTTGTTGCCATTGAGAAACCCTGATGTTTAGTTTAGTGTATTTTGAGCTAGATTTAGCCACACTAGGTTTACAAATACTATTGGTAAAAAATGAGAAAGTGTGTATCAATGATGAATCAATGATAAATCAAATCAACTGCAAACATTTCTTAGACCAAGCAGAAGTAGGTTTATCAATACCAGCATTTAATGTCACCCTTAATTTTGTCTGCAACAGTAAAGAGAGAGAAAACTCAGTAACAGTAGTGTTATGAGACACAAAGTAGTAAAGTATAAATAAAACATTCATATAAAAATATTCTTTCACAAAATATACTCTCAACTAACATTTTCAAATGAAAAACAATGTGTCTGAGTTTGTCCACTACGCCCAGTTTGATAAATCAAGTCGTCATATTGACAACCAGTAACCAGTGGTTCTAAATTATAGCATATGCAAGACTCCCATAGTAGCAGCAACAGAAGGAGAAAATCTATGAGCGAAAGTCCTTGATGGAGTCAACTGGCCAAACAGGCCAGTATGGTTCAGTAGCATATTATCAGTTCCAGTGTTTCTCTATGACTGTATGCAATAATGTGTGTCTATTCAAACATAGCTCATTTCATAGAAAAAGAAATCAGTAGTTTCCTTGTTAAATAAATTAATTATCATTTGAGTGTCTACATCAAGAGTTAAATAGTCCCATCACTGCTATATTCCATTGCAACTGTTTCCACTGAGTGATTCTCCCATCAAAGTACTTATAAACATTACGACTATAGACAACTGTACATGCATATATCAATGGTAGTCTGTCCATCTGTCCAGCAGTCAGTGCCCATTGAGACAGCCCCAATGCAATTCACCAGGAGCTACAACCAAACTGACAACATGTGGACCCCATGGCTGTGCCATTTCCATGGGGTTTAACATGCACAGGGGTGTAGCCTGAGGGCTGTATGTTCCAGCTTTCAGATCCAGACTTCCTCCAATGTAACCCATCTCTCAATGTACTGTTTTTTGAAAACAAACAAAAAAATTGTGTGGGGTCGACAAATATCTATTTCCAGACGTTCCAGACGAGTGCAATTGGAATTTTAAAAGAATCGCCAAACGTCTTCCATCCAGAAATGTATGCCTCTCTTCAAAACAAAAACCTGCCCACAGGCAAGATAAAATGCTTACCATGCACGCGGTAAGAGAGGGGATCTGAGAGAAGAAAGACGCCTTGTTCATTTGCACGTGTACACCTCTGTCCTCTCGCTGCAGGTGTTGCACTTGACGTAGCAGCACCAGAGGAACTTGCAGTTGCACTGCCAGACGCGTGAGTACTGGTGCGTGTTGTAGCCGCGGCCACAGCACATCAGATCGCACCCACTCGTGTGGTGCTGCAGCGTCTTGTTGCAGATGCGGCCCTGCGTTCCCACACTGCCCGTCAGAGGGTCCGGCTCACAGTAGTTGGGCGACTTCTCGATGTACACGAGGTCGCTGTCCATGGGCTTGCGATAGGACTGGGGCTTTTTGATCTTGAGGAACGTGGGCCGCTTGTTGCGGCTGGCTTTGACCGGCTCCACATGCAGGGCCTGTGAGTACTTGTCCTTTAGCGTGTAGCCCAGCTCACGGAACTTGGGCAGTGTAGTCCAGCAGGTTTTGGTGGTGCATGACCCAGACACCCCGTGACACTTGCATTCTAGACGCATGTTTCTTTCAAGAACCTGGGGGAGGAAACAATTTGGGCTATTAAATGTGTGTGTCATTAAAGCCTGAATTACAGTCTTTTTAATCCATATTGCCCAAAAAAAAACATTTAATTGATTTATATTTCAGCTGAATTATACAATAAGGAAAACAGCTTCCATGAAATCTACTGGGTAGAACTGCGTGTATGAAATAGGCTTGATGTGGAAAATTATGCTCTGACACATTGTTGTCCCTTCTTGACAGTATCCTTGACTGAACTTGTTGCATCTTGTATTTAGCCTCGCTTGATGTAAATTAATCTCCTGATCCTTGCCAATTACTTTGATTTGCATGTATAAAAGAGGGAGGGAGGGGATGGGAGGGGGGTATCCCTACAGAGAACTCTTTTAGAAAAGAGAATAGGAATCAAACAGATACGAGAACAGAGTGAGCCTCTCAGTACAGTGGGATCCCCAGAAGGCAGTGGAGGCAGGTTGGCCAGATAAGGCACTGTTGAATGAGACCGGACAAAAACCCTGAAGTGAAACGATCACGCAGTGTCTGAGAGTGGGCTGCACTGAGGGCTGTTCTGAAATGAGTCACTGTTCTGTGGTAGTAGGGTTGGAGTGAGGTCAGGTGGGATGATTCACCCCTCATTAAACAAACCTGAATGAATGTCTCACAGTGTTTTGCACTCGTTCAACACACTACATGGTACTGTGCATTAGATAGAAAACACTTGTTGGAGATTCATTATTGCTTGCACTGAAACATCATCACTTTGTGATGATACAATACTAACATCCATCGGTTTGAGGATGATCAATGCCTCTCATAAATGATCTGTATTGAGGCTATGTTGATCAATGATCAATCAAATATATGTATAGAATTGTCAAACTGCCCATAATGCACCATACCAAAGAACAAATGAAGGTGTTTTGTGTATCAACGTTTCACAGCCAGTTTGTCTGTGTGTGCCTGACAAAGTATTTTTGTAATTCTAGGTAATGATGCGCTTAAACATCACAATTGATTATTCCAGTGAGAAAGTATAACTGTAACACAAACTGTAGTTTCAAGACATAAAAACTACATTACCTAATGCTTTCAGACAGTCCTCTCGTTTTTTGGCTCAGAGACTGTGTTTGGTAATTGAAGACGGACACTTCAACTTCTTTCTCCCTGAAAGCCTGGAGTCCCTCTTTTCACTGGCCGTTTACCGGTGCCCTCAGTGGCCAAGGCCTTGGCAAGCGCTGCAGGCTCCCGAGCATGACAATCACTATGCCAGGGCCTCCGCCACTAAGCCGTACACTAATCCATCCTGGCTATTAAAAGACAATTCCTCCTCACTTTTTCTTCTTCGTTTTCTTTTGATTGGAGTCAAGACTTTGGGGTGGTTCACATCAATCAGCCACAACATGCCTTTGTGTTTTGTCTTAGTTTGGAAACTAATGTTCCCTAATAAGTTCTTTCATTCGTGTCTTTTGAGACCTTCATAGTATAAAATAAATAAAACTGCATGAGAAATTAAGATACTTTATTTTATTTTCCTGCTGAACGTACCTTGCGTCCCACCTCGTTGTTGTGCAAATTCATGAGCGTGCGGGCATTTTGCTTGATCTCCCGGGCATCGATGAACACCTTGGAGAAGCTGATGCCGTAGCGGACATCTGCTGAGCAGCCGCCCCACTTCCACCCATCGCCACGGCCGTAGAATCCCTGCTTCTCCTTATCGCAGCTGCAGTCGCTCAGGTTGCCCTGGGTACAGGCTGCTGTGATGGCATGGGCCACCCCTGCTGCTATGATGGCATAGGTGAAGGCAGCCTCTTTACTTCCTGAAACAGAGAGCCCGAGTCAGTACTGTAGACATCAAACTGGATTATGGATTACTCATGTAGTTCTGTGGTCAATACAGACACTAAGAATTGCAGTAGGATACATCATAATCATGACTCACACTTCCAGTAACACAGTGATTATATGGTATGTAGCAGCCTGTGTCGTAATATCAAGAACCAATGTGTGTTCAATGGTATTTAATATTGTCCATGTCAACCATTACGAACTGGCCAATCAATAGATACATGGCCGGAGATAAAGCTGTATGAATGAGGAGACTGTTGAGGAGGGAGAGTTATTGATCAGTTCAGTGACTGGTACATTCTGTGTACTCATTCTGCCAAGTCAAGTCCACCCATCTTGATGCGGAAGTTATCTCTCGCTTACTCCTACAAATCAATTATTTGCACACCCTCCTTGGTTTGAGTTAACTGCAAGGAAGACCTACAAAGGCTATTTGGATTGAACTGACAATAATTTGTTAACGTTTATCTGATTGTCGTCACCTAAGGAGCATTCACTTTCTGCCATCTCTTGGGTATGCTCCACATAGATCTTTGTATCTGTGACTTCTCCAGTGTTGGAGTTTCAAAGACATTAATATTGTAGCAAAATGGAGGTTGTATCTGCAGAAGTGGAACAAAGTGGAAAGCCAACATGCAGATCCAGGAAAAAGACTTACTTCAGGCGCAGGACCGAAGAAAAAATCAATAGAGAAAACATAACCATCAGCACTTGACTGGCATTTGTGGAAGACGACTGAGGTTGAATCACTGTGAACCACTTTCATTTCATAATAAAATACTTTGAGAACCGACTGAAAACTGTATTTTCTCTGCAAAAGTAACAAAGCCAAACATATTTGGGCTTCATGTACAGTTTGTACTGTATACTCCACAGCTCTGCTGCCATTCCTTATGCATGATACATGAGAACTGTGCTTGTCAAGCTGGAAATGTTAAAGGTTTATTTCTGTGTTGTATTGGCTAGAGCAGAGAAATAGAACTCTTGATAAATTCGCACGTGCTCAAACAGTGAACAACCATTTACTTGAAAGTTAATTTCATCATTTCAGCACCTTCATAATCATATTGTTACATCTCACCTAGCCAAGGATCTTTATCTCGGCCTAAGTCGCCTATAAATCATGAATTGAAATCAAATATGTAAATGTACCTAACTGTGACGCTACATAGGAAGCTACATAAAGGGAGATTGTTGTAGGCCTACAGGTTTGTTCATTGGATATGTGTCAGGTGGATTCCTGATGGCCACCCAGCTCACTGCCTGACACCTTTAACCCAGCTGTCATTTGCATGAACAACAGCATGGAGATGTGTCCAATACTGTCTTCCCCTCTGTCATCTTCTAATGATCTGTAACTTATACTCGTGGGAAGAACCAATATTCGGGCACTAAAAGCCTCAGAAGGGGTTAGAGAGATAAGCAAGAAAATAACAAAGGTCCCTCATGAGACTAGCCTCAATAGATGGGAGTTCTTTCACGCTGCTTGTTTTCGATACCGTACCTCGGGCCAACAGAGGGTACTCTCACTTTTAGCGCACTGTTCGCACAGCCCTTTGAGAACGACACTGTTCCACCTGTCTTACAAAGCGCATTGAATCGAGCAGGAAGTTAAGATCCCCCGTCGCGTAAAACCAAAAAAGGTTCCGGAATCAAAGGCCTGCTTTTAAAACCCTTGTGTTGTGAAATGTGACTTTAGGGAGTTATAAAAGTTGTTTTCTGTTTCTCTCTCTCTCTCTCTCCTTTCTTTCAGTCTTAGTAATCATCTGCAGCTAAAGTCACCCATAAAGTTCAGGACTATAGATGAAATGCCTTTTGAGGTCTGTTGGCTGTTAGGTCACCGCCACACTACCCAGGTCCATTTTTCACATGACCTGAGACTTATGGGGAAACAAACAACACAATGCCGTTTTCTTCAAGACGCACACTGCACAGACTGACTGACAGCTCAAATATGATTGGGGTGGTCAAATAGCAGATATCACTGGACTGGATCCGGCCTTCACCTGAGCCAGAGACGGATCAGTCACACAGCCAGCTGCGATCCAAGTAGCCTTCTCTTTTGTACACGTCTGCGCGTGCTTTCATGACCCCAGGTATTAAACAAGTGCTCATCTCATCCAGCAGATATCTAAGGCATGTAGGTAGGAAGCTTTAAACGCTCGGAGCGTTTCACTCTCTGAAGCGTAGAGCTTTACAGTGCGCCAAGTCTCCAAAAAGACACGTAGAGACTGATTGACAACGTAGACAAAGACGTTCAACATTTAGCGTTGTATGTTAATGCCATTGTATGCCATTGCACATTTAATAAACTTTGGTTGTTATATCACCATTTTGATCAGCGTACATGTTTTAGACAAGGTTAAAAGGGTGTTAACATACCCACTTTCAATTCTTTCCCGAAGGCGGTTCTCTCTCCCAGCGCAGAACAATTCCAGCGTCCGTTTCTGAATTGGTACTGACATTCGTTTATTCCCATCTGAATTCCTTCTCCAATGATAATAATGGCATCGGGTCGACTTTGGCAGATGATCCGCTGTCGAGGCGCCAAACCGGGAATCTTGTTACATATTATGCTTGCTCCCAGGGCCACGACAGATGAGAAGCCACTGTGATAGATCAAGATAAGATCATATCAGTGACAGTGACAACATTTTACCCCAGTGAAACCTTTTCTAATAAAACGCAGATTTGGCTTGGTTAATGTAGGCTATATGCATGCGTGAATGGCGAGTAGCCTATCTGAGAAAGTCCTGAATATTCAAGAATAAGTTTACAGGCCAATGAAATATATTAGGAATGCTTACATGTAAGGTAATGGTCATGGGTTAATTAATAGGTTAATTAATATGCGTAAATTCGGACAGATCTATTGACAATGGACATTTTCCGGTAGCAATTTCATACACAACTTGTCCTCCAGTGCAATTACAACGATTGCAGCTCACCTGGTAGACATGACTGGGGTAGTATGATTTGTCTTGGATTGTTTTGGTTACAGTAGTAACTTTTACAAACTATTCATGTCGTAGGGACAATTACCTACATTTTAGATGGATATTCTCAGTATAAACTTCAGCAGTATAGCCTTCAAAGTTGCAGTTACACTTTAGCCTACTCTTTCGTTTCCTGTCACCGGAGTTCGGGACTGGCAAAACAGTTAATAATAAACTATGTTTAAAATTTCTAAAGGATCGAAAATTTCATTAATTTAAAGATGAAAGATTAAAGATAACCACTCACCCAATTTTCAAGTAAATAATTCCAAGACACAGAAATACACGGAATATCCAGCGTCGCGTTTTTCTGCACATGATTATCCTCGGTTTTACGCGTGCGAAATATAGCGCGACTTTTTTTCAGCTAAGTAAGATCATTGTCCAAGCAATGCCCGATCAGTAGTGTAGGAATCCATAAAACGCTTTGCAGTTCCCATATAAACGACTTCTGTTGTATCCTTGATCCTGTCCTGCGTCTTAAGTCTGCTTACGCGTCTGGCTTCATTTCGAGAGTGCACAGGTACGAGTGGACTTAGATTGCTGTGCGGCGCAAACTTCTTGGACTACCCGGAGATCTATATAAGCTACCTCACTGACTGGGGCGTGTTTTGGGAGAAAAACGCGCTATGATTTCGCTGCCGTGATTTTACGTGTTCATTAATAGTGGGGAATGGCGCGGGGGTGCCCTACAATTTACCTGCAGCAACAGAGGTTTTTGCCTCATATGTACACCTATTGCACACCTTGACATGACATCACGGGCCCTGATGATGGTGAAACTGGTCTAATTAGTCTATAGCTACCCTCGTCCTTCACTGGGACAAAATAGGAATGAAAGTGTATTCTGTCATTAGCCTCAGGTCGATACCCCTGCACAGGCTACTACATTAAAAAAAGACAATATTTGAAGGAACAAACTGTCAATATATCATATTAAACATTATATATTAATATAAATAGTTTGAATACAATTTTATTTACACCATTGTCTTGTACCCTCTCTTTACACATAGCCTAAAACATTTTGTCCTATTCAGAAAGTTGGATAATTGTGTCTTAGGTTAATTACTGGATTTTACTTGATAATTCAGCAGGTAGATATATTTTTCCGGTCCGGTTTGTCCCTCCAAGAGTTCTGTATGAAAATCAAATCAATCAAACTCAGAGCAGTTTTGTTAAAAAAATAAAAATAATAAAATAAATAATAAAAAGGGCCTTTACACTTTACAACAGCGCCATCTCCTGAGCATTTTTCTAACTTGTTTGTGTGATGCTCATAGTCTGCTGGCAAGATATTTTAAATTGGGTAGACCAGTGTTTTTCAACCTTTTTTGTGCCACGGCACACTTTTGACACTTAAAATGTCCCACGGCACACTAATATCCTGTGTGAAGAAAAAATAAAACATACCATAGCCTAAAATTTCAAATAATACACAGATATGGCCTTATTATGGCTTCTATGCAAGACCTGCTCAATAAAACAAGTGCCCTCTGTTTCATTTGTAGGTTATATCTAATTTAATTGTTTTTATGAACTGGACATGTGATGATTCTGTGAATACTGGATATGGGGCCCCCGTTTTACAATGCCTGCATACCACAAATATAGTGCAATCATACAATCAATGAGAGCATGTGGTTATAAATTCTTTGATGCAACAGTTGCTTTTCTGGACCAGTGAGTGACATTTGGATAATTTTCTGCGGCACACCTGGATGATCTCTCACGGCACACTAGTGTGCCCCGGCACAGTGGTTGAAAAACACTGGGGTAGACCATGGCGAACATGCAAAAATGACTACTGTTTTTGTCGTTGTTGTTGTTGTGACTGATGGTGTATTAACAATAGCATGGCAGACTAGGCCTACAAAAAATCTATAGTACTGCCTAATGACCAAATGAAGATTTAAGAAACAAATTTATGTTAATCAATATGAGGTTGGGGTTTCACACTTTCTTTTTCATTTAATCCAGTCCAGTCCAGTGCAAAACAGTGCAGTAATCTTACAACACAGAGGAGGACTACAATAGAGGCCAGGCTAATTAAGCAGAATCTACATAGGTCTACATAGGTCTCCTATTTCAAGACAAAATTGAACATAACATTGGCATAATATCGTTGCAACATTGTTGCAAAAGTTTGTCACAATATTGTTGTAAATGTTTGTCACAGCACTGTCAGTGTTGCCATAAAATTGTCACAAAAGTTTGTTGTAACATTGTCGTAAAAATAGTGTACCATAATATTGTCACAAGAATGTCCAAACTTGTGATGCAAAATGTTGCACAAGTTTGTCGCATCATTGTTGCAACATTGTCGCAAAGGTTTGTTGAAAATAATGTTGTAGAAGAAGTATGCCATAGTATTGCAACATTGTAGCATAATATTGCAACAGACTGCGTTTGTCGCAATATTGTGCCATAATATTGTCACAAAAGTTTGTTGCAACATTGTCATAAAAGTTTGTTACAACATTGTCATAACAGAAGTGTGCCATAAGTGTCGGTGTGTCTCAACATTATCTCAAAAGTTTGTCTCAACATTGTTGAAAAAGTTTCTCGCAATATTGTCGTAAATGTTTGTCACAGCATTGTCAGTGTTTCCATAAAATTGTCTCTAAAGCTTGTCATAACGTTGTCGAAAAAGAAGTGTGCCATAATATTGACACCACATTGTCACAAAATGTTGTCATAAAAGTTTGTCAGGGCACTGTGGGGCAAATGACTACAGCACACCACATTTGGGTCCCGGGTTTGAGTGTGCAATAACATTGTTGGAACACTGTCACAAAAGTCTGTTGCAACCTTGTCATAAAAGAACTGAGTCATAATATTGTCGCAACATTTTTGTCACCTTGATGCAACCTTGTAGCAAAGGTTTTTCCACAGTCACTGTTAAAAAGCTTCATGTAACACTAAAAGTGTGCCATTGTCATTATTGAAGTGTTGCCATAATATTGTTGTAGCCTATCTGCTTTAGAGAATCTAATATTTTCAAATTAGCTTTGTTTACACTTTTTTCCTGCTTACTGTATGATTCCATATATTTCATAATTATGACCTTCAGTAGGCTTTGTTCTAGGCCTAAAAATAGTCAAAATAAAGAGAAAAACATGAACATGAAGGAGTAGCCTACTGTATGTTGTTTTGTCTGGTAAATGCTGGTAGGTTAGGCCATCGGTATGCTGATAATTGTTCAAGCTTATATTGAAGAGCGACCAAACTTGTATTTAAATATTTTATTTGTATATTCCTCGCAATATTAGGCCTATACAATTTGGATTTGCTTGCTTCACAAAGCTACATCTTATCTTTATGCCTACATAAAATATACCATGACTTTGTACAAACCGTCCGAAGCAGGCAACTACTAAATGTAGTTAACGTCAGAACGTTATAAACAGAAATGTAAAAACATAGGCTTACAGTATTTCTTAACATCGACTCTTTCTAATGACACATAATTCTTCCGGTCCGGTTTGTCCCTCCATGGGTGCCGTAGTGAATGTCAACAAATCGCTGTCAAGAGTGTTGAGGAGGTTGTTGAGGTTGCTGCAAAGAGTTTCAGAAGCTGCAGGGCAGACCAGCGAGCGATTGTATGAAGTCTGACTGTATACAGTCAGTGGTTAACTGGCTGGACAAATGGGCCCACTTGACCTACCTCTCGATTGCTTAATTTTGATCTTTTCATACTTACATGACGAAGACTTAATAATAGCATCATATGTTTGTAAGGTAAGCGAAGCAAAGGGTGAGTCGATTGTCAATTGCGGAAGTGATATTTCTTTGGGCGGCGGAGGAGGCATGTGTAGATTATAAATTGCGATGTGGATACACATGTTTTATGCATGTTGTTATAAGATATTACTAAATTGGGTAAACTTCCCAAAAACGTCACAAATCGTTTAACCAATGTGGTTTCATGGTAACTTTAATGGTTCAAGTTGTGTTCTTCATCTTCCATTTGGCGTTTTTGTTATGCGTTTGTTAAAATCCATCTTTTGAATGCTGTTGTGAACATTCTGTCAAGCACTGCGTATACTTTGGTATGCAATACCAAACTTGTGTTCACATTTTGCTGCTCATATTGCAAGTTAAACTTGGCTTAGCTGTTTAGGGCATGACTGTTCAGAGGCTATTGGGTCATATAATTGTGGAAAGAAAAAGCAGTATGTGAAAGCCTCACAAGGCACTGATTTAGCAGTTGCAGTAGATGTCAAAGCATGTGCCGGATATCAGAGGGCCTATTTCATGCTCTGAATCTGGTTTACTTCTGTCTTGAATAGGCATGGCATGAGGCAGCAGAGACTCCATGGCTTTGGCGGTAAGTAGGCCGATGGTAAATCAATCAATTTACCATCCAACCAACTAATTAATCAGTCAATCAATCATCACTTTTCCCTCCTCCTCTACTTCTGAACTCCATCCCATTTAGAAAAATCTGTCTGCGGAGATGGGGTTTCTGCAATATTGGCAACTTTTTGTCTGACATCGGCAAGCAGAGCTGGAAAAGCTACTACCTGCGACGTGCCCTCTTGGAGTTAAAAATGAAGACTGGAAGGTCGGGTGGTGACTACACCTGCCAAAGTCTGCGAGGCCACAACGGTAAAGTAGAATGGTTGTATGCATAATGTGTGTGAGAGAGAGAGAGAGAGAGAAATACATGTGATTCAGTGGAGAGTGAAAAATTAATTTGTCTCAAGTACTAACTACTAACTAAATTAGTATCATGTTTTGCACCCACTTAGGGTTCATATGGCTATTAAAAGTGTAATAATCTCATTTATATTTGATATTTGTGATTGTGGTAATTGTGTGAACACAGTAGGGTGCTGGAAGGTGTCAGTGTGCCTGTAACTAATGGTCTGTTTGAACCTCAGGCAAAATCATTGGCGTTGTGTATTTGGCTGGGATCAATGCAGTCTCTGAGTTCTGGAACCAGTCCTCCATAGTGTGCAGTGCCTCCACGGATGGGACAGTGAGGGCCTGGGATGTTCAAAAGGCAAGTCGTTTCACTGAAATACTAAATACTTATGCATAATGCAATATATATTCATGGACGCAGCATCTTCAAAGCAACTCTATGTAGTTCTTTTTATCTAAACATGTTGGCTTCAAACTCACTTTGATGATACACTGGCTTACAATATGGAGAATGGCATCTGATTCTTTTTTCGATAGGCCACCCAGCTGTGGTCAAGTCCTGAGCAAAGACCGCTTTGCGACATTGTTGCAGACCTGCAGAATAATGTAGTGGTCACTGTGGACAACACTGGAACAGTGAAAGCCTGGGAGGGGCCAACAGGTGGGGAAGTGGCTTCTTTTTCCACAGGCTCACCTAAGAATACACTGTATGCATGCAGCATCAATGACAAGCCAGTCATCATTGTGAGTTCCCACCTTCATTCATGTGGATTTGGGTGTTGATGAGAATTTTTTTTGTTTTAAATATTTTGCATTTTAGAGAAGGCACAAATAGAGGATTACAGATGCAGAGCTTAGTGGGCAAATAAGTATTTTTAAAATTGACCTTTTTATACGAATTCTCCATCTGTGCCTCTGTTTTCTTTCATTTGAAGCTCAATTTAGTTAATGCTTAAATTACAATACATGTAATAAATAAGTTATGCAGGATTAACAAATAATTAACAATAAATACATTATTTTGCCAGGTTGGGTCAAATAATGGGGCGCTACATACACTGACGAGTCCATCATTGTCAAAGCTCTCGAGTCATGTGGTGTTTGACTCATTCAGACTTAACTTGATTCTATCATCCCCTGACAAAAAGTGGATTCTAACGGCCACAAAGGATTGCTCTGAATTCAGTCCAAAGGTATAAAAAAACAGCCCAAATAACATTTACTTCCCCTTCTTAACATTTCTGTGTGACATCACACTTGCAAATTATAATAATATTACTAATTGATAAGAATTGTCTTGAGAGTAGCAAATATAGTGCTAGTCACGTTGTGTTTTATGTATAACTTTTAACAGTTTAATCAATGCTTGCATCTTTATTTTTTTACTACTTACTTTTTTTAATTTATTACTATTTTATCGTTGCTACTTAGATATTCTTCAGTCCAAGTTTGTCCAGTGGCCCTGAGGGTGAGGGTCCAGTCAGTGTTAGTCTGCCAAGGTCCGTCTGTGGTGTCTATTCTGCAGCCTTCCTGCCATCACACTCAGCCAGGGTGGCGGTGATCCACTGCAGTGATCTCTCACAGAAAAAAATACCTCTCTGTCTTCAACATCAGCATGACAAAGACAAAATATGATGAAGAACCCTCAGGTAAATGCTCATTAGTGGGATTGTTGGTAGGTAACATACAGGAGCTGGACACAGGTAAAGTAGACCATAAAACAAAATAAATTACTGTAATACCTAAATACACTTGCATTTCGGGACATTTACAGTATCTTTTTATCACCCTAATGATTATACAAACAAAGCAACAAAGAAAGCCAAAATCAGTACTTACCCGTACCCAATTGTAAAGTAACTAAATTGAATAATCACTAAAAAAAAGGGTTCCTGTAACTCAACTGGAAGAGGAAGTTGGAAACAATACCACGTTACATATGGGTTACACATATATGCCACAAATAAGTATATATATATATAGAGGCAGAGTATATATATCACTCAAAATTGCTATGGACACTGTAAAGTGCTTCACCATCTGCTAAATGAATACGTAATTAGCACATATAAATTGATGAATAATTGAAAATAAATAAATATGAATATTTCAGAGCCCTCCCGAGTGTCACTGTAATAAGTGCATTATGTGTACAGTTCAGCAGACCGAGTCCTTTGAGCTGGACCTGTCGTACACAAACATCCTGCTCCAGGCCAGAGACAGCAACACACTGGTGGTGGCTGCAGGAAACCAGATAAGTGTCTACTCTGTGAAAGGAGCTCTCATGCAAAGGATGGAGGACCACACACAGCCCATCATGTCCATTTGTGTGGTGAGACTGCTGCTGATTGACTAATGACTAGAGTGAATGACGCAGCCTTTCGGCCAAGGAAATATCTGCCCTCAGTCCAAATGCTAAATTTTCTGTAACTTTTGGTCCCATCAAGTTGAGAAAAAAAGAAACAATCAACTGTAATAAGCTGACCACATCTGAGTACTGTGGCTGACCACCAATGGGCTTCACTCCTTGTATACCACATTACAAGTGAGATAGTTGTCACTTGTACATGTCTTTTTTTTTTGGATTTATGTATGCATACATTAATATTTATTTATACTGCAGGACAATTTCCGTGTGGTGACTGCCTCTCGTGATCTGTCTTTGAGAGTACTGACTTGGAATCATGAGAATGAGAAGGGTCTCTCTCTTGAAAGCCAGTACCATCTATTGGGAGGCTCACAGACAATGTCAAGGTACAATACATTGTCTATTTGTATTTTTTTTTACTAACTTCATTAGTATTTGTTGCTAGAATACATGCCCAGTAATGGGTGTTGGGATAGATTCCAACTTGTAATGGGGTCTGTGCCAGCTTTTGGAAGCCCCTCTAGTGCAACCGCTCTTGCAATTACACTTTTAGGCCAGTAGGGGGTGTAGAGGGAGACAAACCTGGATTAGTTAACACGGAGTAGGTGGTAAACCTCCTAATAGAAGAGCTGTATGGCTTCATTCTCCTAACAAAACAGTACCATAGGGCTCTTGTTGTAGGAGGTTTACCACTTACTCGGAGTTAACTTACCCAGGTTTATCACTAAACCACGTACTTGGAATACCCCCCAGAAGTCTGACTTCTGGTATTGGTTTTATTGATGGTTCTTGTCAATCGTTCACAAGGTCAGCCGTCTGCTGCTGCGTCTTGCCACCCGAAGCCTCCTCCTGGGGATGGAGTCTTCGTGGTTCTCTGTGGCACTCCAGAATTGGGCTGCCCGCTCGGCCTCCTCCTTCCTGTCTCCAGCCTCTGGCCTCAACACTCTCTCCTTTTCTCCCTTTTCGTTCAGTCCTGAAGCTAAACATAACGGGGGAGCAGTTCATTAAATTCGCTGCTGAACCATTTTGATGTTGAGTCCACTTATCGCTCAGAGCTCAAGTTGGTTCTGGTGACACAAGGCTGTGAGCAGATGTCTTCTACTCACCTAAATTCGAGTCCACTTTATCCAGGAGACCGCCAAGCACGGCTTTCACATCGTTGTCCCTCTGTTCATTTCTCTCCTGTTCTTCTAACTGTTTGTCCAAGAACGTGTCCAGATCATTCAGAACAGATAGGAAATCTTCAGGGATCCCCATGGGCATGAATCCGTCTTCGTAAGCCCTGTTGTCCGGTCTAGTTTTTGACATTGCCAACCTGCTTCAGTTCCTTTATTAGGAGCTTTTGTAGTTCCTTTTTGGTCTTCTTTTTCTTTTTAGTTTCATCCACATCCTCATCAATGTTCACTCCCAAAGCCTCCAGTTCTCTTTTTAGTTCCTCCAGTCCGTATTTTTTGACACATCCCTTAATCGTTTTATCTTCATTCTGCCGTGCTGCGAGGCAGCAGGCTAAGAACCAGCAGAACCACATTAAAATCAGATCGCCAGAAATCACAGTTTGAACATCAAATGATCAAAAAATCTGAAACTAGCCAACTTTTACACAAGCTCAAGAAAGGGTGAACAAAAATTCCAGTTTACCCTGTGCTATGTTCTATGGCATCATGGTGTTGCCTAGCCACCTTTGTGATCCTAAATGGAATGGTTTGATGCAAGACCATTGTTACTAGTTAAATGCATCATTTAGTGGAAGTTTTGGAATCATTGTCTCTCTTGACTCTTTTGAATGCATGATGCATTATATGATTTAGCAGACAGTTTTGTCCAAAGTGACTTAGAAATAAAAACAATACAATAGTTAAAAATGAACAGTGAACAGTTTTAAAATGTTGATAAAAATAAGGAAAGTAAAATAGCAATATTTAAGCAATATAGCACAAGTGAGAGTGGGGTTGGTCATGGATATTCCCACGGGTGTTGTTCGGCCGTAGCCACGAGGCCGAACACCCGTGGGAATATCCATGAGCAACCCCACTCTCACTCGTGCTATATTGCTTAAGTAGAATTATGCTTGTTAGTGGATCTGTGAAAGGTGGTAAATAATAACCACCACTCCCCATAACACCCACATACACGCTTATCAGTCTGCAGAAACCATGTTAAGGGGGTCAGACAGTGTTTGGCAAACACAAGAAAGTTTAAAACCAACAACTAATGGCATCTGTACTTCAGATCAACAAAATTCTCTTTTAAAAAACAGGATTGCAAACAATCCAGGCAAAGATTTACATATTTTAAAAGGTAGTAAAGTAAAGGTTCAGTTCTTATTTTCAGTTACACACTCAGTTAAAATTTAGATTTATCATTAATAAATGAGTCAGCTATCCAAAATATATTTACAGCTCTGGAAAAAAATGGAAGAAACCACTGCACATTTTTCGAAAGAGTAGACGGTCATATTCAAATTTGCAGTGGTCTCTTAATTTTGAATATTTCAACTCAATTGAATGTCATTCAATCGAGTTGTATATATACTTATACTTATATGTTGCGTCTATCTGACTGCACACATATAGACCAAGATGAGCTAAAAAGGTGTGCTCAAAATATCTATTCCAGGTTGGCAGGTCTGTAATTGTAATTCTGGCAAGAAATAGGTCTTGTCAGAAATCTGTCTCGACATCTTATAATTTTGTATTTTTGTCTACAGAGGATTCACCGTTGTGGCCTGTGACTACATTAGTATTGTGGGCTCAGTGGAGGCTGTGAATGGTAAAGACGTCCTGAAGGCCTACTCTTTCAACACCTGATGAGGGGACCATTCCTCTGAGACTAGGGAAGTGCACAAGTGGTTTAAGACATGCTTGGCTATCTAAAGGTGCTTCAAGTATTTTTTTTGATGTTTTGATATTGAGAATGCTTCTGGGCTCATAATGACGATGTAACTGCGACGGCATAATAGATTAACAGTGTATTACTGTGCACTGTACACACATACTTTCTGTGTTTTAAGTTTACATGTCAGGAATATCTAAATGATCAAAGTATCAATAATCACAGAAGACACAACTATATACTATACTATATCATTATTGTGGGTCTAGAAGCTTTTCAATTTCACAAAAAAAAAACACTAGCTGCACCAGTATCAAGTTTGGATAGTCTTCCCCATATCAGTGTTGTGATGCCAACCATTATCAAAAATTGTATTCACGTCAGCTATGCTATATCAAGTTAAGTTTACATGTAAGGTTTACAAGGTTTAAGATGACAACTGACATTGTTTTTTTTACAACTTTAATTGTTCATGTTTTATTTTATCATTCATCTTACATATAAATTTCGCATTATTCTAAAGCCTCTCAATTTCCCTGAGACAATAATAGGACTTGCAGAACAAATAAACAAAAAATGTGTACAAAAAGTAAATAACTGCAATCAATAGAAAATTATTTGCATTCACAAAACAAAATGGCACAAAATCTTCTTTCCAAAACCTGAACACAAGTAGACATTCGAAGATGCGGTTTTTCTCCAGGAAGAGATAGAACTAGAGTTAAGTATCAATACACTGACTGCTGATTTGTTGATTGAGTTAGTCTGTATTGACCTAAGGTATCCCAGGCTATTGTCCATACACACAAGAAATGGCAGTTTTTCTTTACTGCAGTTCAAGCTGCAGCCTCACTGATCTTCTCATCTCCTCCAGAACAGGTTTCAGAATTGACTCCATCGTCTCATACACCTGCTTGCCCTCTTTTGAGGCCTTGTCAATCTATAAACCACAAAACAATACAAAAATTAAGAGGATTGTTTGTAGAATATATTGTATTTACAGTAAATTACTTTAGGTACTTTCATTTCATTTCAAAGGGAAGCGAGCTCTGGGTTATTTTAACACATTTACAATCAGCAAATTCAGATAATTGTCACTAAATAACAAAGTTTGGTTCTGGTGTTCACTAGGCAGTTCCATGTGTTCTAGTCTAATCTAGTGGGATTCTTTTGTAACCACCTTTGTGAAAGCCTTAGTGATTCGCTCCAAAAAGGCCTTTTCCACCTCCTCAGTGACCTCCAGTGCATAGGCAAAACATTGCAGGATACACGTGAGAGTCTCCTTTGGGGCCTGAAGTGGATAGAGCACGCAAATAGCACTGACAATTCATATTCATGACAGTTCACTGAAATACATGTGGAGATGACTATTTTCTCTAGCAAAGAAAATTGAAGATCAGAGAAAAGATGTTAAGACATAAAACAGCAGTGTTTCGAAATCCTGCCATGTGTTGCATGCACATTGTTATTTCTGAAAAGCTTATTTTTACGCTTTTTGTTTTTTGACTCTATTGGCCTGCACTCTGATAAAAAAATAAGTAAATTCTGCAGAAGTGCAGCGTGAACCAGAAGCTCTGACCTTATTCAGTCTGTTGAGGATGGTGTTTGGATCACAGTGGCCTTGTCCTAGTATCAGGACGTCCTTTGCAGAGAGCACAGGCTCCTTCAGCTGTTCTATCCAGGACCACATGAGGCCGGCCAGGATGAAGGGGTCCTTCTCCAGACACAGCTGTTCCCACACACCTGCCCCACAGTTCAGCTCTTTCTGTAAGACCACAGGCAACAGAAGACATCTTCATTATAGCAGACGCCTTCATCCAAAGTGACACAAAGAGGAACACAAAACAGTTATTTCTACAGCGTGTTCCAAGTTATTATGCAAATTGGATTTAAGTGTCATAAACGTTTATGTTTTTGTTTTCAATTAAACTCATTGTGTGTCAGGGCTCTTTGGATCATTGAAATCAATCTCAGACACCTGTGATAATTAGTTTGCCAGGTTTGCCAATCAAAGGAAAACTACTTAGGAAGGATGTTCCACATTATTAAGCATGCCACAGGTTTCAAGCAATATGGGAAAGAAAAAGGATCGCTGCTGCTGAAAAGCATTACCTTGGACAAGGTATGAAAACATTGGATATTTCCCAAAAAGGTATGCGTGATCAAGACATTTGTCGCTGATTCAGAGCAGAGGTGGGTTCGTGCAGACAAAGGCATAATAAGGAAGGTTTCTGCCAGACAAATTCATAGGATTAAGAGAGCAGCTGCTAAAATGCCATTGCAAAGCAAACAGGTATTTGAGGCCACTGGTGCCTCGCGAACCTCAAGGTGTAGGATTAGTGTGCATTAACCCTTCTATTCGGCCACCCTTAAACAATGCTTACAAGCAGAAATGGTTGCAGTGGGCTTCAGGAACACATGAAGACTCATTTTCAAACAGTTTTGTGTACGGATGAGTGCCGTGCAACCTCTAGATGGTCCAGGTGGATGAAGTAATGGATGGTTGGTGAATGGCCACCATGTCCCAACAAGGCTGAGACGTCAGCAAGGAGGAGTCATGTTTTGGGCCAGAATCATGGGGAGAGAGCTGGTAGGCCCCTTTAGGGTCCCTGATGGTGTGAAAACGACCTCGGCAAAGTATGTAGAGTTTCTGACTGACCACTTTCTTCCGGGATACAAAAAGAAGAACCGTGCCTTCCATAGCAAAATCATCTTTATGCATGACAATGCACCATCTCATGCTGCAAAGAATACCTCTGGGTCATTGGCTGCTATGGGCATAAAAGGAGAGAAACTCATGGTGTGGGCCCCATCTTCCCCTGACCTTAACTCTATTGAGAACCTTTGGAGCATCATCAAGCAAAAGATCTATGAGGGTGGGTGCAGTTCACATCCAAGCAGTAGCTCTGGGAGGCTATTCTGACATCCTGCAAAGACATTAAAGCAGAAACTCTCCAAGAACTCACAAGTTTAATGGATGCAAGAATTGTGAGTTTTTTTTTTATTTTTGAAAAATACTGTTATCATTTAGCCTGGCGGGCCATCCTATATCACTGAAATGTATAGTCTGGAATCGAACCATTCACCTCGCTTAATCCAAGGGGCGGGCAGAGAATTGTCTTTCAAACTGCCTAGGCATGCAATAGGCCAGCGCTACGACCATATCTGTATCCGGTCGGCAAAACGGCAAATACATCCTTCTTCGAAAGAAATGACTATTGTGTTGCTCAACTTTTAAAGAAAAGCACAAGTCCAACTCCTCCAAAGTTGACGCCAACTCCGATTCAAACAACCGCTCTTCGTTCGCCATAACCACCTTCCTTGTTGTTCACCGTCGCAGGACTGTCGTTATCCTGTTAAGCCCGCTTTAAGACTCTCTAACAAAATAGAGCGCTGTGATTGGATGACGTCCACGGCGTCAGCCAATAGAAATCCCAATGGTTTGATACTAGACGTACAGGCTGAGCAAATTAATTTGCCGCCGCTAGGGTGCGTCTAGATTTCTAGGCTAGTTATCATTGGGAGGTTTATTCAATAAAATTCGAATTATACTCTAATGACAGGGCGTCACTAGACCTTATTCACTGGGGCCTTCACGTGCCTTAGTAAAAGTTTCCAGTGCCCCAGTACAATTCTAGCGCTGCTCTCGCTGGAAATGGCATTCATGAGCGCATCTCCGTGCCTGCTTTAGTCATGACTCGAGCCTGTCACTTACCAGCCAAAAAAAAAAAACAAGGAAAAAAGAAAGGGGCCATAATAGCCAATCAGGAAATAGCACCTCTGTAGCTGGTAAGATTGAACGCAACAACCTATGAAAATCGTTCACATGATTCTTCCGAGTATTTCGTCCGCTCGAGCTTGTCATATCACTCTGGGCACAGAGTAAGTCGTCCCCTGTTTTAATGTTACAACAAATTCACAACTTGTTTGACAGAAAAAATGACAAGTTGATCGCTGTTAGAGAATGTTGCCCAAATAATTAGCATCTGTTTTTCAATGCTTAGCGTCGTAGCCTAAATTTAGCAACAGTTTAGCAGCTTGTGCTCTCTCACTCACACAATATACACACACGCCATGTGTAGGCTGCTGGTAATAGCCAGTGCTGTGATTTGATCAATGGTTTAATGGTTTGCTGCATTTGTAAATGTAGCCTATAATAATCTACACAGAATCAGACTTCTGTGTAGATTATAAGGCTATATTTGCAAATTATCACCAAAAGTCAGTATGAAGGCTTTAGTAGGCTATTTAAGCTACAAAGAACTGCAGAATTGCCAGGATGACCACAGGACCCTTGCCTGGGAGGAAAGTATATCTCAATTTTGACTAAAAATAAGCTTCCCTTGTGTAGGAAAGCCTATTAAATTCATGCAGTGAGTACAGTAGGCCAATTTATGCCTATGTGTGGATGTTGCTGCAGTGGCTGCTACAACAATTGAGGGAGAGAGTGCTGGAGGAGGAGAAGGAGGAGGAGAAAGAGCACAGGCTGGGCAGTCCAGTACCAGGCAGGAGGAGGAGGAGAGAGACAGGCAAGAAATGGATGAGGACATGATGGGGGCTAGACGTAAAAGCCATTTATTTCATATTGCGCACATTTAAATGTTTTTTTTTTTTTTTTTTTTATGTATTGGGTGTTGGGGGCCTGTGCCCCAGCAAAGCTCTAGGTCTAGAATCGCCCCTGCTCTAATGGTTGATGACTTGAAAATTATACCCACTGTCATTTGCATCAACTATTTAGGAAAATTTGAGAAAAATGAAATTGGCATAATATTTTGGAACGCAGTGTATTTTGCACTAAATATATTTCACTAAAACTGATCTTAAAAATCAGCAACATGTGCAAGTATTAGGTGAATTACATGCAGTAGTTAAAGGAGAACCTACAGTTCTCACATAGACCTTCACTTCAATTCTTTTTAAAGCATCACTATGTAGTTTTGGTCTAAAATGGTCAATTTAAAAAGTATGCCAAACCTTGTAAGCACCATCCAGGGCCTTATTAGCCCTTCTAGAGGCTTGCTAACATAATTTGTAGTGAGCAATGTCATGCTGTGAAAGATTTTCCAATGGGTGTGGCAAGCGGTCTGCTGGCGGGTTGCAGACAAATTGCCCAATATTTTGCCACTATTGGTCTAAAATCTTTTTCATTTTTCAGTTATACTCCATATATAATTTTATTAACTTTTCTTAATATTCATGACAAGTTAAATTTAAAGAGATGGTGGTCCAACGGTGGACCTCGAGTGGCACACCACCAGTGGCATACAACCAGCGGTCCGCTATCTGCCAATCTGTTTTTGCTATCTGGGAAGTTGCGCTGCTTGCTGTTAAAGGGAATGACAGATGTCACTCTCATTGGTTTAAAGGATGTTATGCCCAAACCACACCCATGACTGATTAAGAAACACAACCCTTTTGAACAATGCGCCCGACGTCTGATCGCAAAATCACGCCGAATGTGGACTGGACACGCCCTTAAGCTTTGGCCTCTGACCATCCATTTCTGATCGCCAAGATAGGGCCTGAAGAATTGTGCCAATTAGAATCAGCTAGTTTAAGTGAATGGTTGGCACAGATATGTGGTAGGACTTTTACTTTCTGAAGCTGGACTTTTCACACCTCTGCCTATAAAAACCCCATACAATTTAATAGCTTTGCTTTTATTGCACATGCTCCATGGGTCATTCCACGTCAATTCAACCAGGGCCCACGCACTTAGGTCTCAAAAAATTCTGAAAAAATGACCAGGTGTACCTATGTTACCCAGGAGACACACCTTAAAATTACTTTTATGTAAGATACAGCCAGTTTTACAGGGGGAGGGGGTGTCGATTTTGTTCGGCTTCTTTTTTTTGTCAAAGTTCACAAGTCCATAGCGCAAGAACTAAACCATGTAGGAATAGTAACCATAAATAGGAATAGTATGTAGCAAAAGTCAAATTAGTGTTTTTAAAAAGAAGGGATCATGGAGAATAAAGAAAAAAATATGAAAAAAATCTTTGTATATTCCCACAAGGTGTTTGGGCGCTCTAAAAATGAGAACCAAAATGATTTTTCAGACTTGTGAGGTCTGCTGTTCAGACCCTGAAGGGATTAATTTTCTGTTCATTGCTTTTTGTGAGAGTGATTCTACTTATCTCAATAAGGAACATAAATCAAGAGCCTATGTTGAGTACAAATATGTCTTCTGAAGGCCTAAACAGAGCCCAGCCAAAAACTCCAATACAATTTTGATCAACTTTGAGGGACAGCTATGACCATTAAGGATTACCCAGACCAAATGTGGTGATTTTGCTACATACTATTCCTATTTATGTACCAGCATGCAAAATTTGAGCCTCCTACATGGTTTAGTTCTTGCGCTATGGGCTTGTGAACTTTGACCAAAAAAAAAAAGGCCGAACAAAATTGACACCCCCCTCCCCCCGTAAAACTGGCTGTATCTTGGAAAAGTATTGATTGAATTTTACAGTGTGTCTCCTAGGTAACATAGGTACACCTGGTAATTTTTTCAGAATTTTTTGAGACCTAAGTGCGTGGGCCCTGGTTGAATTGACGTGGAATGACCCCCATGCTCTACCACCACTTCTTTACTACTATATGAAAGCAGCAATGAATTCACCCACTCTGTGTGATGTACAGTGTGCAATATATTCCAGCGCCCACTGTACCTGCCAGGCTGCCACTCGCTCCTTGTGGTCGTCTTGCCCATTCACCTCGAGATCCAACGCCAGGGCTTGTGCCAGCAGCAGGTGGCGTGACTCCAGGGTCAGCTCCGTCTGCAGGGTGATGAAGGGCACCTCGGAGCGCTCGGACCATTCCGACTCGGTGCTGACCTCCCCCGGACCTGGCACCTCGTTGCCATTGCGCTCTGCCCTCCAGGCTGATACCATGGCTAATGGGCTGACCACCGTGCCGTTCCTCTTTTCGGTCTCCGACTTGCTGCGCTGGAACTGGGTGTTGTTGCTGTGCTTGTTCAAGAGCTGCGAGCTTCCCTGCTTGTCCATCTGCGTCTTGATGTCCCACACGGAACCCTGGCACCCTGTTGGGCTCTGGAACACGGGGCTCTGGTTCCCCGGGAGCGTGACGAGGAGAGGCTCCGACAGGTTCTCCTGGGACGAAGAGTGTTTGTGCAGGTTGGCCAGAACCTCAAGAGGGTTATCTACCACATCCAACTTGGCGGCCAGCCGCTGGATGTCCGTGTCGCTGAAGCTAAGGCTCTTGCGGGAGTAGTGCAGGGGGTGACTGGGGTCGCCGGACGAGGGTAGCCCCGGCAGACGTGGGGGCAGGCCGCTCAGGCCCTTGGTCATCTCCCAGCGCCGGGTCATCTGCCGGAAGGCGTAGATGGCATTCTGCACCTCCTCCTCCTCCTCTTCCGTCAGGTCTGCCACGTCCAGGATCTCCTCGGCGATGATCTCCCGGTTGTCGGCGATGTCCGGCAGGATCTTGCACACCAGATAGACGAGTTTTGGCATATTCCGCAGTTGCCGCGCCTCATAGCCGTGTAGCATGTTCTTCTGTCGCACCAAGTACTCGTCCAGGGTGACCGCTCGGACCTTGGGTTCCGCACAGGAGAACACATTTCGCAGTGGCACCAGGAACTGAACAAAATGCCGCACACACTGCAACTGCCCCCTGGTCTGGATTGAATTTGGCCTCCTGTCACGCACAAAAAGAATGGCCTCATCAGCGGTCATCCTGGTGGAGAAAACCAGAAAGCAGGCCAGCAGCACCCCTGCAACAGCACAGCACACAGACAAAAAACGTCAAGCATTTTTGTTTTTGGCTCATAAGTTTGCCGTGCACAAAGAATGCAGGATTTCAGCTTTAGAATATATCCACATAAAGGCATTAGTTCAATCACACATGAAAATTCAGTTCTCTTGCGTAAAAGAAACACAGTCGTCTTCTTGAGAACTACTCAGAGTGCGCAGTGAGGCTCCTGAGGTTAGATCAGGTTGTGATCACAAGATTAAGAAGTCTAACCAGGTGAAATTCATTACTAGTTCCTGGTAGTGAGAAGTCCAATTTACAGATAGCCTTACCTGTCCTCCCTAACCCAGCATGACAGTGGACAGCCACCTTGCCTTCCTGGACAGCAAAACACATCACTTTCACAATATCCAGGAGTGCAGTAAGGGATGTCACGCCATAGTCAGTCCATCCATAGTTGTAAAAGTATACTGAAGATGACAAGATCATTTGTTTCATAATGAGCTGCTCATGACAGACCATGGTGAATAATCAAAAATACAAAGTTGAAAAGATACAAAATACACAAGAGCCAATTCATCTGGAATTTAATTTATCTGTTAAAGTTAATTAAAGTGTTTGTCTTACTTTCCAGAGCAGGAAGATTAAATACTTCTTGAATTGCCTCTCTCTACAACAACCTCTTTTTCTCCGCTATTAATAAAGTAGAATAAAGTATTAATATTTCCCCCTTGTACTCTGCCCTTTGCATATTGAAGAACTAAACATTTGTTACATACTGCCTGCTTCCATGAAGTCCTCTGGGCGGTAGGTGAAGCCACTATCTGGCTCCAAGGGGTTTCCACAGCTGGCATGCTCTCCAGGCTGCTGAAGATTTATGACTGTCCTAATGCCACTCCTTAATGCAGACAAAAACAGGGTTATCTGCACCCAGCCCACGCACAATACACCACACTGGGGAGTGACCCACATAGTCGTCACCAACACTCACTTTAAGACAAAGAGTTGCTTAAATTAAATTGCACTTTCCCAGAAACAGATATATCAAAAGTGATCATGGGGTCATGTGTAATGTTTTACTTTGTGAGGTATTCATGATTTAATACATTACTTTTGTGATACCTGCGAAACTGCTCAATCATATTGAACTTCTCAATTACTTCAGTTGAAGGTCGTGCCATAGCCAGCAATTTATCAGTTACCCTAAAAGAATAATACAAAAAGGGTTTCACAAGTAAATCAATACCACCTGACATTAGAACCATCACAAATATTCTTAATGTAATTACTTCATATTCCATTATAGTATTCCATATGAGATATATTTCAATAGGTCCCTAATTGTCCCCCTATCGTAATACTCATACTCATACTCAAATGAAAAATAAATGGTCATACGAATATCTGTTGGTGTTTAGCTTGATTTTTTTTCTTGTTGTATTGTCTCCAAACTGGCTTTTTACGTGCCAGAACAAAACATGTTCTAAAGTGTCAAATCAAGCCACAGTGTACCAGGATGAGTAGAGTCCTTTGATGGCCTGCTGGTCCTCTCTCCAGCGGGAGGCATCCTCATACTTGCAGGCCTTGCCTCCACAGCCAATGGAGCACTGCATATGACTGGGGATAACATGCCTCAGCGTCTCTCCTACCACTGTGTACTTGGCTGTGGGAACGCGTCTCCGCGCTAGAAAGAAGCCTGGAAACACAGGTCAAGTGCAAATGACATGCTTGTTGAAAGCAATCTAGAAAAACCCTTCACATAGTGCATTCAAAAACCCTTGATTTTTTTTGCTCCGTTTCAACCCTCTCTGGTGAAATTTCACCTATTTAAGATTTTAATATCATCCTGGCAACATTCTGGACACTGTCCCCTAGCAAAATCCTGGATACCATCCTCCCAAAATCTTGGATGTTGAGGATGGTATCAGAATCATAAAAAATGTGAAGGGTTCTCCCAGATTGTATCACAATTTAGTTACTCAGAATGAGCATTTTTAATAATGGATGCCGATGGTCTAACTATCTGTCTTCTTACCATCGGTATATGTTATGAAAATGTTGATTTTAGAGTAACTGAAGCCATATTTTTACCATTTCATTTCCATGTTGAGTCAATGTGAATGGAAAACACTTTGGACCAGAACTAGTCTAGAACTTCACCACATAAATTAAACTTGATTAACTGACTTGTCACAAGGATCTTGGTGTAAGCTTTATGCATCAGGCACCAGCCAACAGGGCATCGTAGGACAATCCTCTCTTAACCCCTTGCCCTGATGTCTAATTAAGACATCCAGGTGAAGCACCTACGTTGTAGTCCCAGAACCAGACGTCAAATTACATCAGTCTTAGATTAAGTGCTGAGATTACCCTTGTCTGGATGCTGTCCCAGTCATAGCAGAGCAGAGCTACTTCTAAAATAGTAAAGCCCTGCTTTAAACACTGCAATGGATAATGTATATTTAGCAAGAGCGATACTAACTGTTGTAACATTACAGTGTTTGATTAAAAAACATGTGTGATGAACATAAAATTGAATGGGGGATTATAAAATTTGAGTGTTCCAAATGGGTGAATCTGTACCAGATTCCATGTCTGTGAGAAGAAACACTTCTTTGTCCACAAGCAACACTTTAGGAGATTAACATCCACCTCCATTGCAAGGCCTGTGGATGAACACATTAGAGAGCAAAAATCAGAACCGCATTCCATTGACTGCGATACTTTGTTCTGATAAAGAGCCTAAACCAACCATTACTTGTTGAAAAGTTTAAAACATGGATGTATTGTGATAATCCACTAATTTAGCTTGAGGTTCAGGAGACACAGTAGAGACTAACTACTGATTTCATTAAGGTTTAAGGATGTACAAAGACATTCTACCCATGACGAAACCTTATTCAGAGGCTAAGAGACTGCTCTCTTCAAGATCCATAGAACCACTAAACAAAATGAAAGTTCAACTGGGTGTCTTACCTCTGACATCAAGAGAAGTCCGTCCATCTGACGACCCAGTCATCAAAGCATCAAAGCACCCCGGGCCTGATGAAAGCCCCAGAACTCCTGATCAGTCCGGTTTCTCAGTGATTCACGGAGATCATCCTGCCTTCACAACCACGGCAGGACTAATAGACCTAATCCACCCCACTGGTCAGAGCCTCTCAGTCAGTGACCTCATACCCAATGTACTCACTGCGGCTTTATTAAGCAGAAACTGTCCGTCCATTCAACTAATCCATGCACGTTTTAAGCACGTTTTCCCCCTTTTAACAATTTTACTTCTGGACAAGGAGAGAAACGCACAGTTGTGGCATTGGAAACCAAATGTTGGAGTGGAGGTAGAGAGAGGTCTGTGGCATCTTTTAGGAGGCGAGGAAGAAATGTCACAAGATCCAGGCGAATGTTTGGCCAGCATCTAATATACACACTTACTCCTAAACATTACACCTGTGGATTGGGCGAGACTAATTATATGGCTATTTCAAACCCCTCCTGGATTAGCCGCCTAATCCAATAGATTAGTGCAAATAGACTCCTGAGGGGGCTGGGATGCCCCCTGCCACATCAGAGAAAAGTTCATTCAGGCATTAAGGGTCCTATTTTGAATGATGGGTATGACGCAAAGTCTTAAGTCTAACTAAAGCTAATTTAATAACTAGGGAAATTTTATTTGCTAATTTAACATCATGGGCAAGACCTTAATAGCAAACAGGGGAAAAAATGAGTCCGCTCAATGCTCCCACATGGTGACACACAGTTGCTATAGGTCACAAGAGCATGACTAAGAAGGGATAGAACATGAATTAAGTAATATCAAAGGATGCCAGTTGCACTCCAACATTTTATAAAAACAGCAGAATTGTTTTCCTGAAATACTAATAAATTGGAGGTTTGTGTTTGTTTTCCAAACTATATAGTGTCATTAATGGCAAATAAAAGCATCACTATGTAGTCTTTTGCATCTATAGACTGACTGATTCTAAAAACCGAGTCCAGGGATGGCAAATATTTATGACGCTGAATTGATTGATTGTTGACTAAATTGAAGGTGTACGTTATCTTCACTCCATCAGTTTTTTTTTAGATAATTGTTTAGGCAAAGTGTAAACTAGTAATGGAACACAGTCTCTGTGTACGTCATAGCAGTGGTTGAGTCAATTGAATTAAAAAGAATCTGCTGAGTATGTTTGGAATGTCCTCAATATGTCCTTATTTGACTCCAAAGGTGCTCCATCCTCATTGTGAATTCAATCAATCACAATCAAACCGAGCCCTCATTCTTATTTGTGTTCACACTTGGTGACCTGTATTGTTTTGCAAAAGACAAAGCATTGACAGTCAGTTGCTCTATGACACAGACTTAGGCCAACTAGCGCATGCGATGATAGGCTCAGCCCCTATAAACCTGATTACCGCTAGGATCTCTAAGTCGTAAAGGTGTTTAAGCAAACAGTGGTGACGCTAGCACAATATCAAATGCTGTCTGTTGAATCCTCACTGAGATCATAGATGAAAGTAAAAATGTCACTTATTTTAGAGGTTTAAACATATTTTATATACTATATTATATATACAGCGGGGAAAATAAGTATTGAACACGTCAACATTTTTTTTCAGTAAGTATACTTCCAATGAGGCTATTTGCATACATTAGTATACCAGACATTAGTATTAACTCAGATAATCCACCCATATAAAAAAATCCAAACATTAAAGTCCATAGGTAGAGTTATGTGCAATAAAGTGGAATGACACAGGAAAAAAGTATTGAACACGCCTGCTGAAATTTCTTAAATACTTTGTGGAAAAGCCTTTATTCGTAATGACCGCTTTAAGGCATTTCCTGTATGATGAATCTAATCAGTCACAGTATTCTGGTGTGAGTTTGGCCCATTCTTTTAAACAATTCTTTTAATATTGAAGATTTCAGGGGTCCCTGTTGTGAATCCTGATCTTTAGTTAACTTCCAAAACTGAATTAAAGTCAGGGCCTTGATTTCCTTTCTCTGAAACCAATTGAGAGTTTCCTTTGCTGAATGGTTTGGATCATTGTCCTGCTGGAAGGTCTAGCCATGTCTCATACTCATCATCCTGGTGGATGTAAAGATTCTTCCGGAACAAAATGACTCCATTCATCATTCCTTCAACTGTATGAAGTCTGCTAGTACCATGAGATGAAAAACAGCCCACACCATGATGCCACCACCTCCAAACCTCACTGTTGGTAGGGTATTTTTAGGGTGATGCACAGTGCCATTTCTCCTCCAAATATGGTGTGTAGTATGACATCCGAAAAGTTTAAATTTTAACCAGAATACATTCTCTCAGTATTTCATAGGATTGTTCAAATGTTGTGTAGCAAACTTTCAACGAGCTTTGACATGTTTTTCTTCAGCAATACAGTCATGCGGGATGTGTGTGCATAGAGGCCATGGCTTTTTGATTTTCTCTGTAACAATTGTAGCTGCTGCCTCCAAATCTTTCTGGAGCTTTCTCAGAGTGGTCCTTGGCTCTTAGGCTACTCTTCTGACTATTCTTCTGACTCCCTGGTCAGAAATATTGCGAGGAGATCCTGTGCATGGCCAGTGGATGATGTAGTGATGTTCCTTCCACTCTCAAATAATGGCTCCAATACTGCTTGCTTGATGATTCTGAAGTTTTGAAGTGCATCTGTAACCAGTTCCATTAATATATTTTGCAACAATAAGGTTGCAAAGATCTTGGGAGGGCTCTTTGCTTTTACCCATCATGAAATGTTTCTTGTGTGACACCTTGCTAACAAAAAACCTTTTTATAGCTAACAGTATGTACTAACCCAGCTTATATCAATTTGTACAGATAGGAGGGATAATTTCTCTAACTACTTATAGATTCCAGTTTGTTCCTTGCCATTCTTTGCGTTTGTGTACTGCTTTTTCTTAGCGTGTTCAATACTTTTTTACTCATAACACTACTTTTAGACATTAATGTTAGGATTTTTATATATGTGTGGATAAGTTAATACTAATGTCCGGTGAAAATTTCATGCGAATAGCCTCACTGGAAGAATACTTACTGAAAAAAATGTTGACGTGTTAAATACTTATTTTCCCTGCTGTGTGTGTGTGTGTATATTATGTATAATATTGTTATATTGTTTACTCTGTAATACCTCTGTTTGTTGCATATTTTACTATCTTCCTCAGGGGACAGCGCAAACACTTAAAAACAAAGACTATGTAAAAATGTCATACCAGATGACTACATCACATGCAATACGACTCAGCATACTTGTGGTCTCTGGTTAACACAGAGGCCCCAATGCAAAAGTACTTGTTCCTTTATAGGATAATTCCAATGGATCAATAGACAGGCATTCACAGATAATAGAACAAGCGTGATATTACAGTACATGCATTAATGAAGGGGTTACATTGTATTATTTCAGCTGTGTGTTGTATCATAGTCTCCCTTTTTCTCTTTTTATGTTATGTTATACATTGCAAGACATTTCAGAAAACAAACAAGATGTAACAAGTAGTAAGCCATGGTGTGCTGCCTACATGTTAACAGAAGACGCAGTAGAGCCTAAAAACCACACCACAGCAGATGAGGCATCCACAATTGAGTTCAACCTGGACTTTAGGAATCACAGGTTTAGGACAGAAAATAAGGACAGTGTATCAGATATTGTAATGCTAGGTGCAAAATCAACATCAACAATCACTATTTGTGTACAGTTCAGCTGATTTTACTCCAGATCACAACAACTACTATTCAACAACTATTCAAATTTGCTTAACAAAAAATAAATGCACTGGCAGAATGCAAAACTTCTTGAGGTATGTGACTTGACAAGTCTAATCCACACACTGTAACAGACTTATCCAGGACATTTTGATGGTGATTTGAACATCATAGTCAATGAAAACAAGTCAATGAAAACATTGGGTAAAACCAGGCCTAAACTATGTGACCATGGAGGACCAGTATAAGTGCCTCATCTGCTGAAATGACCAGGGCCTCACGTAGGAGCAGTCAGCTCCTGTTTGCCTAATGACTAATAACTAATATGTTATTATAGTGCAACACAAAATTGTGCTATGCAGCATAGAAACAAATAAGTCAGGGATATTTTATTGAATAAATCATATTTATTCAACCATTCAATCTATTTTAGGCAACAATAGCAATATATTAAAGGAATTTCATTTAAATGTACTTGGGCGATTAAATACAACACAGCACACATTGATTGAACTGGCCAATATAAAATAAAAAAAAAACAGCATCTTGAGTAATCAGCATGTATAGAATGCCTTAATGTGACATGCTACAATGCATGTGCAAACCATACATTTAGAAACAGCAAGCTAAGTCAGTCCCGTCCTCATCCTGATTCATGTTTGATTGCTGTGTTACAGTTGGGCATTATGACTGTTCAGTGCTGGGAAAAGTATGTACCGGTAGCTTAATACAGGAAAACCTGAGTCCCTCTGTCATAGACAGTGCTGGTTTAAATGCTTTCAATGCCTTCTTATGTTCTGGTCCATTCCACTCCTGGCTTCCTTGCAGGGTCCGCTTCGCTGAGGTTTATTTCACAGCCAAACTGTCTACTTCTTTTTCTTCCCTTTCAAAAGGCAAAACCCCCCCATGTTTATTAGCAACATTGTAATGCAAGGAAATGTTGCTTTCTTTCATATTACAATAGTAACACTTCTTAATGACTATGACACAATCTCCTGTACATGGATTAACTGTGCATGGATGTGCAAAAACATACCTCAAAACCGAGTCAAATGTTCCATGGTGTTGCTTTAAATGGATCTTACAGCACATGAAAAAAGAGCTTATTTGCAAGGTCAAAAAACAGACCCACCTTTTCCACCACCTCCCCCCGCCGTCCTCCACATGAGCTGGTGCATCTTCTCGCCCAGCAGGTAGAGGGGGGCCATGGTCAGCGAGGCCACCCCCAGAAACACCACCAGCCCCACGGGACTCAGGTGGGACATGATGGGGTACACCCAGATCCCCGACACATGGTGCACCCAAAGGACCCTGAGCATGACAAAGCAGCACACATATCTTATGAATATACAGTCCTATTATATTTGTGCATAAAATATATTATATCAAATATATTAACATAAAAATATGTTAATTGTAATAATGGAATAATGACTCGGGTAATCAAAACATAGATTTATGTTTTCTTTTCTAAAGACATCAGTCATGGCTATCCTGGAAGATGAGCCATGATGAGCCATGATGAGATGAATCTTAAAGTGACTACCGAAAAAGCCAAGGGTTTAGCTATAAGCAGGGTTCCCATTCTAAGTCTAAGTCTAAGCCAAAAAAATGAATTTCCATGACTTACTATACTATTTACTAATGTATAGCGTTCAAGAATATTTTACTTTTTAGAGTGGGAGATGAATAAATGGCCATTGAATAAACAAAGTTGGGATACTCAAGGAAGCAGTAAAGCAAATAACCAGATATACATCAGTTCTGCGTAGAAATATTTGTATTAATGTATTCTGGCAAATACATTTTAAACTTCTACAACAAAATTCCCTGATATTCCATGACTTTGACCCAAACATGATAAAATTCCCTGACTTTCCATGTCTGGAATAGACTTTCCAAAATTCCATGATATTCCAGAAATTCCATGAACCGTGGGAACCCTGTAGAAGTTAGCTCAGTGTTGGGACAGGAGAGGCATAGTAGCAGGAATTTACCATGCCAGGTAAAGAGCCGCAAACAAAGCCAGGCTCAGGATGGCTTTGGCTCGGCTGGGGTACTTGTGAAGCTGGAGATACATCTGCACCAGGAGCAGAGGCATAATGATGGTGTGCTAGAGAAGGCCGGAGAGAGAGAACAAGAGAGAGGGAGAGAGATGGTGGTTTGGTTCAACTCAGTCTGACATAAAGTGTAATTATTATTGGCTAATCTGTGAATGCCTATGCATTTTCTAACTGAAAGTGAAGTTGAATTGTGCTAAGTCAAAGATGCAACGGAGATTATTTTTAAGTTGTATATAAAGCCTTGATTCTTTGGTACACTATTGCAATGGGTAAGGAATGCTTTGGATTCAAAATGATTCAATGTTAACCTTTGTTCCAAAACCACAATTGTTAATGAAGCAATATAAGGCCAAGGGCGTTGTTGCAAAACGCACCAACAGCCTAGGCTACTCACCAAGGCATGGTTGATCCATATTGGAATAATATCATCAAGAAACTTTGGATATACCAGTTCCCGGTTGTAGGCGTAGATTGACCAAAATGATGCGAAGACAAACTGTAAAACACAAAACTCAGTCAATAAAATTAGACAGCAAATTCACTAAAAAGTATGCAGTAAGCAAACTTGTGTATTACGAAGCCATTTCAATATAAGGTTAATTGCATCTCAGCAGGGTCATTCTATGAAACGGGTGCCTTTTCCACTAAAACATTATAACCATGGGCGGATTATGAACTTTCGGGCCCCTGGGCCCAGATGTAAGGGCCCTCCACTAATTGTCGCATATGTGGGAGGGGGGGTTTGGGGGTCCTCCCCCAGAAATGTTTTAATTTGTTTGATGTATTTTCCTGTATTCTGGTGCATTTTGGGGATGGCCAATACTAAATTCAATCAGATTCATAGCCTACATCCTGATTTGTTGATATTGAGGCAATGATTCCATGCAAAAGCTTGGGCTTCAGGGCCCCGGTAGGCCCGTGCAGTAATCCATCCCTGATCATAACATAACATCATCAAAAGTAAACTTCTTTTAATTTTATCCACAGCATTAAAGACATGATCACCCTCCTCAGACATACATTTTTTTTTTTTTTACATTGAAATATAATAAATGTGAAAGGGTGGTAAATTTCATGATAAAATGGCTCTAGTTATTCAATAACGGTCAAGTTATTGACTTAACATACATGTATTCAATTAGAAATGTAATTTGCTTAGCAATGATACTGTTGAAACTGTAATGATAGACAGTTATTCCTGTCTAATTTGCGTGACAGGGTGGTAGGATTAAGCTTGATGGACCCCTTCAAAAAATGATGAACAATATTATTGAAAACAACAACAACAAATAAATAATGTAAAACAATGTCAGAATGTTTCTGCTTAGTTTATTGGGTGCTCTACAGGCAGACATTAAATTGTCTTTGTTTCATTTCAAGTAACAGTAAGCTATGCTATTTACAGACAAAACAAGTTAATGTGACGGGGTAAGTCAAACCAGGGGAGGCAAGAAAATCATTAAATATTTACCAAAAAAACGTGATATTTTTCTTAATAAATGTGTAATGTCATCAGGAAAGATTATTTAAGTCTGAAAATAACAGAAGTCTGATAAGAATATAACATTTACGTGGTGATATTTTAGATGTAGGCTAAATGTCATGTTTAACCCAGACACACGGAAATGGCCATGCACATATGCAAATGGTTTAAAAAAATAGTAAAACTGTTCAAGAATAGTATGTTCTTGTTCATTATGTTAACAAGAACCCTTGAATTATTAGCTTTAGGCTTTAGAAACACACTTTGGCTCTAGTTTGTCCCTTCTGCATCTCATCAAATGTTCTGGACGCACCCGTTTCATAGAATGACCCAACAACATTCTAATGAACTAGAACAAAATTGGGAAATAATGCTTACCATACCAACTGGGAATGCCAAGACTGTAAAGATATAATCTCTCGTTCCTAATAGCAGAGACGGAAGTCCGCTACGAGCAGCTTTATTTGATACTGCCATGTGTACAATATCAGTCACAACACATAATCCAAAAAAGACCGTCTGCATTACCTGTAAATTCAGAGACATTTTGTGTTAATGCCAAATCTGTGCTGAACGCGATCAAAATGAAAACGCAATGTTGGTAACAGAAGAGTCGATTAAGTTCATTCATTCCAGCGACTGGGTTATTGGTAGCAGCTAATGTAACTAGCCATGGGCTAGCTGTTTACTAACCAGGTTTATAAAAGTAAGATATTTCCATCGTCCTCCGTATGTTTGCGCTCCTGGATTTCGATCTGTTATTTCTGATGAGCAATAAGCCCGTAGTGTGAAAACATACCACCCAAATATCGCTAAATGAACACACAAACACGACCTCCAACCCAGAGCCGTTGCAGCCATTTTTAGCCGACGTTACTTCCGTAAAAGCTCAGATGTTTGAAGATTCCATAATGAGGTTGCCAGATTGTTCAGAAATCCACCGACTCAACCCCTTCAAATAAAGGTCTCATTCATTGGGAAATTCTACCATAACTCCTCTTCTGTAGTAATCCCATGAGCTCAATCATGGCCCCTGGAGATTCTACAGGCACACTGGAAACATTTCAGATAAGAGTTTTAAATTATATGTGCATTTTATGTTCAGTTTGCCCTTTGCTTTCTCAACAGTAAAATGTATCTTGTTTTCTAGTGTTTTTGATGAAGATAAAATAACAGATTAACAACTCAAAAGAAAGGCAAATAGGCTACCAGTAGGCCTAACGCTAGAAAGGCACCACATCCATTCAGAATATTAAAAGCTCCCCAATAAGCTCCCTTTATTTCAGTAATAAATAGTGAAAGAACTGATTGTATTATGGCAAGTAGTCTATAGACTGGGTAAACCCAGCCTGATCTGCCGGCCTGGTGATAGCGAGACTAAGTAGCCTATGTGATCACATGTGGTTGAAGAGAGCATGAAGAGCTAACAGCAGGTATACACAGCACATTTACAGTGACATACAGTTTAGTGGTCCGAAAGCCTCTTCACAAGAAAGCATGCACCTATAGATGTTAGCAAAGAAAGACTAGAATTTTCTGACTGGTACGATGCCAAGAAGGTGAAGAGACATCCACAACAGTAAGTTTCTTAATGATGCCTCCCTACTCAAGCAGGAGTGTCCTCAGAAAGCATTGCAAACGGTCTGTACTCTGGCCTTGGCCTGTGGAGTGTAACAAATATGTGGTTAGGGGAGAACCGGGACGAATTAAACACTTCTTAATTAAACGTAATTTACAAAGACATCGTAAAACACTGAAAGTTAATATTTTGTCACTAGCAACCTACATCTATCCTCTGTCAAATACAGTTCCATTTACAGCTCTGAACAAAACCGTTCAAGAGTTATTTAAGTAGAAGTTGAACATGCGTTTTGTTTCATTCATCCCTCCTGGCTGAGACGAATGAAACAGCATGGGGGACGAATGAAACATACAGCTTAAATTATGTAAACTTCCCACAATTTCAATATTTGACAACATATCATGAATGGTACTTAAAGTATGTATTAGCCTATTTTAGATAGATTGCTGCTGGGCTATATGTCTTGGTTCATGTCTGTTAACAACTCATTGCCGTCATGGTGAAGCGCATATCTCGCGGTTATGGAAATGGCATGCACTATGCCATTAATATAGCTAGAATAATGCATGTTTCGAATTATATAATGTTTCTATAGTACAAAATGTTATTTCACTCTGTTGTACGTGGTTAAAGCCACCACACATCCAAATAAGTGCCCTTCATGACCCACAGGGTCAGTCTCGGTTAACATGGCAAAACTCGACCCATATGGCACCAAATATATTTGCATCTTTCTAAAACTGCTTTTCCATGTCTCACCTGCATAAAATATAGTATAAACACAGATATGTGTGCATTGACTTAGAATAAATGGGGTTTACTGCCTGGTCGGGACAAATGAAACAGGTGTTTCAATCGTCCAGCCATAGCATTGGCTGTTTTGCATTTATTAAAAACAAACATGCAATGTGAACGTCTGAGATTGGGGAGAGCACTAAATGGTCTACTGAATAAGCATGAAGTCAAACCTTTAAATGAAAAACACTCTTTAATAATAATTTAAAAAAAAAATAAACCGCTAAAGTAGGCCTAAACTCGTCAAAAATCGTTTATCGCCTGTAACTCCGTGATACCAGGACGTAACAGGAAGGCATTTGGCTGAGCAACGGAGGTTAATATGCTCTAGGCCTATGTGTTTGTCCAAATGATGACTGTCTATCATCGTTGCACTCGGAGAAAACCGGAATGTTTCATTCGTCCCCCGTTTCAATTGTCCCGGTTGTACAAATCTGGGAGAGTGAACTTGGAGTAAAGCGGTAAATCCCGTCAGAGACCCCTGGCTCCATTCTCCTTGTAAAATTCCTCCTTTTAGGAGGTTCACCACTTAACTACCAGTTAACTTATGCAGGGGCGCGTTTCCCAAAAACATAGTTGCTAACTAAGTTAGCAACTTTGTTCGCTGCAATGCAATTTCCCCATTGCCAACCAACTAAGTTGCTAACTGGTTAGCACCTATGGTTTTGGGAAACGCACCCCTGGATAAGTTAACTGGTAGTAAGTGGTGAGTGGTGAGCCTACTAAAAGGAGAAGTCTACTTGGAAAATCCCCAGTAGGCTAGTGACAATGGCCCCACATTTTTGAGATAACTAACTAACGCAACAATGTTTTCCCTTATCTCTAAGGTCTCCCATATATGAAATGGATTCTTAGCTAAACATATTTTACTGCTAAGATTGTTAAATTAACAGATATTGTTATACACCCCAAAACCAAAAAAGGACTAAAATATAGCCTGTCTGGGAGTTAAGGCATATAAACTAGTGCAGATCAATCACACACGCTCTGAGAGCTTTGAAACTTGGCATGTTTATAGTCAGGAAGTTGCTTTACCTACTAGAAAAGACTGGATGTGAATATCTTGATGTATGGAATGAATAGAGACATGTAAACATACACCTAAAATAAGCGGACATGCAAAAAATGAATATCTATGCAGAATGTTTTCATTTACTTTGTAGCTGCTTTACCAGGGATTATCATAGAAACACATATGATAGCTTATGGGAAAGGTGGGGTTGTACTGAATCCAACAATACCAAATATGTAAATATAGTATGACAAGTTAGGGTGTTCTGTCACTCAATGTATGAGGTGTCCAAAATGAAAGAAAACAGAACACTAGCAAAATACAGTCTCAAGTCCAAATCACATTATCAGTGGTGAGAAGAATGTTGATAAATTCATTGTTACTGCAAGGCAAGTGCTGATAGATTTACATTTAATAATGATACATTTCATATGAAACACAGATCCAACTGAATCAGGTTAACACTGGAATGGAACACCTTTATTAAAATATTTACATTCACTTGAATTTTGTTTTGGTCAAGTCATTACTGAATAATGGAAAATAATATTGTTAGCTTTTGTCTGTCCAGACCAGCAGTGGACATAGAGCCTACACTGCTTACTGCACCCCTAAGTAGCTAAACAGTTAGTTGTAGAAACTACTTTCCCTAGCTAAGAAAGTACTTAGCCCTCTGACTAATGTTGCATGTGTAATTCAACTTGATTTGCATTTCAATGAAAATTCTAAAAAAATTCCTTTTCACTAGTCTCTTGAATTACTGAGAATGTCTTACAGACATTGGATCCAAAGCTTGTGGGAAACATTTTGAAAAGGGCAAGAAAAAAGATCCCTATGTCCAAAACCCCACAGTAGAAGGCCTCCAACGCATACTTACCCTTGCTCAGCAGAGAGAGAGATGGTGATGTCCATAAAACTCTGGCTCCATATACAGATGATATTTTCTCCAAAATCAAAGTTTCATATCATGTATCATGTATAGCGAACTACTGCAGTAAGACAAAAATCAGTGAGCAGCAGCAAGTTGCAAATGTTGCAAAAGTGAGAGCACATCTGCACCAAGAAGGCTAATTAGGGCTGATACAACATAATTTCAAATGCGGAGAGATTGTTTCATTTGTGGGAAGGCTAGCTCTAAACCAGAACCTCTGACAGCAATTTCAACTGGAACAGTCGCAAGTACCAGAGACAAGGTCCTTCGGGCAGCTTCTGAAAGGCTTGTAGATGTACATCTTTGAATTCTTTCATGTCCAGATTTTTTTTGCATGATAGCAAATACCATAAAATGCCTTGCACACTACATCTCTAAATGAAATATAGCAGAAGCCATAGAAAATAATGAAAAAAGCAGACCAATGTCTATAACAAAGCCTTTATTAAGCTCACTTAAGACATTGATAAAACAGTATTGTCCAAAGGTATGAAAGTGGGGACTCAACTCCTTGACTGATAGCTATGAGAACATACTAAAGACCATTGCTGAGCAAGGTGTGTCAACACAAGAAATATAGATCAAGGACAGTGGTTTCTACATCCCATCTGTTCTCACTTGAGTTGCTGAACATGGAATTGTTGATGCAGCCATCGACAACTTTTACCAAAATGAAGACACCCTGGATGGGAAGTGTACAACTCATGCTATGACGTCTGTTGTGTTCCGAAAAAGCCAAGTCTCCACAGCAGATAAATGCCTAGCACAGGTTCCCTCAGGTTCAGAGGTCCCTCACCACCTTAAACACGATTGATATGAATGGATGGAGATAAACTTTACAGGTACATTTTGTCCATTCTTTTACGCTTCACATCCAGGGTGTCTTCATTTTGGTTAAAGTTGCTGATGCCTGCATCACAAATTCCATGTTCAGCAACTCCAGTCGGGCCAGTTGGGATGTAGACACCACTCTCTGTCCTTGATATCTGGTCTGCTGCAACAGATGTGAGAAGTGCCTAACTTCTGTATAGGAAACACAGTGTCCCATTGCACTGAGCTCATTGATGACTGTCTTACTACCAAACTCATGACGGGTGAGGTGGGTGGTGTAAATGTCCTTCAGGGATCAAAATGGGAAGTCCCAGTGTGATTGGTGCGTGGGTCAGATGGATGTGAGTTTTCGCACAGCTCAGTTCAATGAGATCATGACAAATTAACACACAGATTCTCCTTTGAAGCTGGGTCATCACCACATGTTTGGTAATTTCTGTGGGCATGTTAATCAACACACCAGTTCACAAAGTCATACAGGATGTTGGGTACATACTTGCTGCATTGGAAACATAATAGACAGTCACTGCTGACATATTACTCACTGTCATGCTCTACCTTCACAAAGATCCATGCTTTTAATAGACCTCAATATGTCTGCAGCCCTTTTCCCTGTGTAATATTTGGATTTCGGAAAGACTCTGACTTGTCTGTGGAAGCGTAGTCTCAGTCTACTGTTATTTCTGTGAGTTTAGCAGCTTCCCTCAGTGCACAATATGGTCATACTATCTGAGCAGATCAGATCTGACTGTCTTGGACATGGAACAAATGCAAGCCTGTCTCTGTAATGCTGTATCAGCTTTTCCTTTAGTTTCCAGGATCTATATTTCTTGTGTTGAACTATAGACACACCTTCTTGCTCAGCAATGGTCATTAGTATGTTGTCATAGCTATCAGTCAAAGAATTGAGATCTCACTTTTATATCTTTGGGCAATACTGTTTTATCAATCTCATATGTGAGATTGCTGTTTATAGACTTCAGTTCTGCATTCAACACCATAATACCACAACAACTCATCTGCAAACTCGACAAACTGGGACTCAGTACCTACCTCTGCAACTGGCTACTGGACTTCCTCTGTCAGAGGCCCCAAGTAGTAATGTGTTGGCAACAATACCTCAAGCAGCATCACACTGAGCACAGGGGCCCCCCAAGGCTGCTGCTCAGTCCGCTGCTCTTCACCCTGCTGGACGATGACTGCACTGCAACCTACAGCAACAATCACATAGTGAAATTTGCTGACGACACATAATCTCTGGTGGGTCTCATCACCAAGGGCTTAATTAGACTCAATACAGGTTGGAGGTCGACCATCTGACCACGTGGTGCAGGGACAACAACCTCCTGCTGAACGCCAGCAAGACCAAAGAGATTGTTGTTGACTTCCGAGAGGTCACACCCAACACCTGCCACTGACCATCGACGGTGCTGTGGTGGAGAGAGCGAGCAGCACCAAATTCCTGGGGGTGCACATCAGCCAAGACCTCTCCTGACCACCAACACTGCATCACTGGCGAAGAGAGGCTCAGCGCTGCCTGTACTTCCTCATGGAAACTCAGGCGAGCAAGTGCTCCACCAGCCATCATGACCACATTCTACCGAGGCACCATTGAGAGCATCCTCTCCAGCTGTATCGCTGTGTGGGCGGACGCTGCACTGAATACAACAGGAAAGCCCTGCAGCGCATAGTGAACACAGCTGGAAGGATCATTGGTGCTTCACCCCTCCCCTGAAGGACATTTACACCACCCACCTCACCACCGCCAGTATACACCAAAATTGTGAGTGATGCAAGTCACCCCGCCACAATCTGTTTGATCTACTGCCCTCTGGGAAGAGGTACAGAAGCCTGCGCCCAAGACTACCAGACTCACCAACAGCTTCATACACCAAGCTGTAAGGATGCTGAACTCTCTCCTCCTCCCCCCTCCACCCTCAGCTACATAACATCCTGGACATTGGACCCACAATGGCCGCCTGCACTACTCCACTTGCACACTTGAACACTTGCACACTTGTACACTTTACAACTTGGTGTTGTTGTCCTGAAAACACAACACTTCTGCTGCTCTTACATAACTTGCACCACTATGCCACTTTCTTCATTGCTCAGGTCAAACAGAACTACCCAAGCCTCTTATTGGCCTGACTTTGCACTAGTTTTTTATTGACTGTCTATGCACAATTTCAACAAAATTTTGCTGCTCTTATTTTTCATTATTATATGTGCCCTCTTATTTACTTATTTTACTTACTTTTTTTGTTTACTTGAATGTTATGTTTGTCTGTGGACTTAAAATTGGTAAAATATGTCTTGTCTTCACCGTGGGATAGTGAGAAACGTAATTTCGATCTCTTTGTATGTCTGGAACATGTGAAGAAATTGACAATAAAGCTGACTTTGACTTTGACTTCAGTGAGCTTAATAAAGGCTTTGTTATAGACATTGGTCTGCTTTTTTGATTCTTTTCTATGGCTGCTGTTATATTTCATTTAGATATGTAGTTTTATGGTATTTGGCATCATATGCAAAGAGATCTGGGCATGAAAGAATTTGAATGTACATCTTCATCAAGCCTTTCAGAAGCTGCCCGAAGGACCTTGTCTCTGGTACTGGGGACAGCCGTGGCCTACTTGTTAGGGGTTCGGGCTTGTAACCGAAGAGTTACCGGTTCGATCCCCGACCCAGAAGGGAAAAAGGCAGGGGAAGTGGTTGAGCACTGCTCTTCCCATGCCCGCATCCATGGTGCCCTTGAGCAAGGCACCTAACCCCTCACTGCTCCCCGAGCGCCACTGTAATAAGGCAGCTCACTGCTCCGGGTTAGTGTGTGCTTCACCTAATTGTGTTCACTGTGTGCTCTGTGTGTTCACTAATTCACAGATGGGATAAATGCAGAGACCAAATTCCTTGTATACGCAATTTACATTGCCCCTGTACCAGTCGAAATGGCTGTCAGAGGTTCTGATCTAGAGCTGGCCTTCCCACAAATGAAACAATCTCTCAGTATTTGAAACTCTCAGTATTTGATACTCAGCCTTCTTGGTGCAGATGTGCTCTCACTCTCAACATTTGCAACTTGCTGCTGCTCACTGATTTTTGTCTTACTGCAGTAGTTCACTCTACATGATATGCAACTTTAATTTTGGAGAAAATACCATCTGTATATGGAGCCAGAGTTTTATGGACATCACCATCTCTCTCTCTGCTGAGCAAGGGTAAGTATGCGTTGGAGGCCTTCTACTGTGGGGTTTTGGACATAGGGATCTTTTTTCTTGCCCTTTTCAAAATGTTTCTCACAAATGATACAAAGTTTTGGATCTAATGCCTGTAAGACATTCTCCATAATTCAAAAGACTAGTGAAAAGGAAAAATGATATACATTTCAGAATTTTCATCGAAATGCAAATCAAGTTGAATTACACATGAAACATTGGTCAGAGGGCTAAGTACTTTCTTAGGAAAGTAGTTTCTACAACTAACTGTTTAGCTACTTAAGGGGGAAGTAAGCAGTGTAGGCTCTACTGTCCACTGCTGGTCTGGACAGACAAAAGCTAACAATATTATTTTCCATTATTCAGTAATGACTTGACCAAAACAAAATTCAAGTGAATATAAATATTTTAATAAAGGTGTTCCATTCCAATGTTAACCTGATTCAATTGGATCTGTTGTTTAATACTGGGACATATGAAATGTATCATTATTAAATGTAAATATAGAGGAGCACTTACCTTATGTAACTTACCTTGCAGTAACAATGAATGTCAACATTCTCCTCACCACTGATAATGTAATTTGGACTTGGAGACTGTATTTTGCCAGTGTTCCGTTTTCTTTCATTTTGGACACCTCATACATTGAGTGACAGAACACCCTGATTCGTCATACTATATTTACATATTTGGTATTGTTGGATTCAGTACAACCCCACCTTTCCCATAAGCCATCATATGTGTTCCTATGATAATCCCTGGTAAAGCAGCTACAAAGTAAATGAAAACATTCTGCATAGATATTCATTTTTTGCATGTCCGCTTATTTTAGGTGTATGTTTACATGTCTCTATTCGTTCCATACATCAAGATATTCACATCTAGTCTTTTCTAGTAGGTAAAGCAACTTCCTGACTATAAACATGCCAAGTTTCAAAGCTCTCAGAGCTTGTGTGATTGATCTGCACTAATTTATATGCCTTAACTCCAATACGGACAGGCTATATTTTAGTTCTTTTTTGGTTTTGGGGTGTATAACAATATCTGTTAATTTAACAATCTTAGCAGTAAAATATTTTTAGCTAAGAATCCATTTCATATATGGGAGACCTTAGAGATGAGGAAAAACATTGTTGGGTTTAGTTCTACCTCCGGTAGGGGTATCTGAAAAACTAAAGCCCTTTCTGACCATTTGTCACTAGCCTACAGAGCATAAATTCCAAGGAGTACCGGTAACATGATTTTATCAGAGACATCAAGCATTCATTTTCAAATAATATTTACAACATAATGATAATAAATGCAGAGAATAAAAACAACAAAATGCCATGATTAGATGCAGATAATTTATTCTGCCTACAAAAAATATTTCTCAAAAACTGTAAATATAAAAATAAATGAGAATATGAGAGTTTGTGATCTTCAAAATCAGCATTAGTCATTGTGTTCACCATAATGCAGTTCCAATAATTGAAAGAATGTACGTATTTTCATTTTCAACAAGATGCCTTACGTACAATGTCCATGTCAAGGGCACGCTGTGACTGTGGATATCAGGTTTGCTGGAGGTAGGTGACGGAAAATGAATCAAAGACACAAAGAATGAATGAAATATGTCCTAATATAATTCATGATTTGATTATTAATTCAACAATTACTACCGCTACAGGAAAATAATCAATATGATGTAGTGGTACATGAGTGTGAAACTACAAGCTCAATGGCAGCTTATTTAGACTGAGGATGGAAACCAACAAAAAGAAACAGCTATGAATAGACAATCATGTTTTGAATGAAATACAATGCAGTTAATTGATGAGTTTATGTCATTCATTAGTTTGAGGTATTTTTGTATGTGTGTGTTTTGTATGATTGCTCTTTTGCTAAGCTATAGCATTCTTTGACTTAAGAGACTCTCTGTACAGTAGCAGCCTTTCCGTTGTGTGGGGCGGTAACCTACTCCTTCTGGCCCGCACGATACAAGATGCCATGGGAAATAGACGATCAAATCCCCCGGAGGTAGCCGGGATGGCCAGGAACTTGCGAGAAATGTTCTGGAGCTGCGAGAAATGAGTAGCCTTTTTCCAAAAAGCCAAAATGGATGCATCACCATCAAGCAAGGGTTCTGCGAGGTAGATATCAAGCTCGGACAACTTCATGGCCTTGGCAGCTGGCTGTAAAAAACTGAATATCTTCTTGCGCTTGATGTTACCGTCCTCTGGGTTGGTCCCACCACTGTCCTGGTCATCCACTTCCTGTTTCACTTCTTCCTCTACCTTTATGAAGCACATGTCTGCTTCACCAATCTCAGATGCCACTAGGCTTCGAACTTGAGCTTTTGATGGTGCAGTTAAACCTGCATCTTCACCCTCATGCTTTGCATCATCAAAGGGCTGAAGCTTGATGCGGGGATCCAAAATGGTGGCCAGAATTAGGTCCTTCTGCATTATTAGGTGCTGAAAGTGTGTGTGAAGCCCAGAACGCAGCTCCTTGCAGAAGTGACTGTAGTTGGTCGACCTGGTCTCTAAAGTTTTGTTCAGGCCAATGAGGGATGGAATGATGAGGGAGAAGGTCACCCCCTCTGCCTGGAGCACTTGGATGGCCTCCTCGAAGGGCTCCAACAGGCCCATGATGTCCAGCACCTGCTCTCGTTTAGCCCTCAGCTGGGGTGGGGAGGTGGACGAGTCCTTGGCCTCGATGCGCGCCTGCCCCAGCACGGACACCACTGTGTTCCAGGCGGTCTCGTGCGTCATCCTCTGGATGGCCGTGAACACAGAGTTCCAGCGGTAGTTGCCGAGGTTGCCCGGTGTGGCGAGCGAGAGGCCACACTCCTTCCCCAGCATCTCGTTCCAGTAAGCACTGCCGCGGAAGAACGCCACCACGTTGTGCACCTGCAGGAGCAGGTTCTCCACGACCCTCGAGTTCCTCAGGGCTTCTTTGATCACCGAGTTCAACTCATTTGCGACGCAGCTCGACTGCGTGCCATATGGGACTTCAAAACAGCTGTTGCTGGAGGGCACGTCATCCAGATAGGCCACCAGTTCCTCTTCATCCGGATCGTTCCTTTGTGGGCAGCACATGATTTTGTAGCTGCAGAACAGATCACCGGTAGCTATGCTGTTCTTCGCCTCGTTTAAAAGAATGTATCCAAGGTTGTCTGGAAAGAGGCCGTAGCTTAGGAGCACAGCTTCCAGCTCCCGAGCCACTGCTGCTGCCAGGTTCTTATGACTCAGGTGTCGGAAAGCCACAAGGGGGCGCTGGATGTTCCAGTCCTCATCAAGAAAATGCAGCTGTGCGGCGATGATTCGGTCAGTGCCCCGGCTGGACCATAGATCCAGAGTCGTATGAATGATGGCACTTTCACTGGTCAAGGCAACGCAGTTCTTCAATTTGCGGATCATCTGCGGTTTGATGACCTTCTCGACGTCGTCGTACAGCTTCAGCCCGACGGAACGCTGCGAGGGTCTGGAGTACTGTGGCGCGATTGCCGCCATGAAGCTCCGGAAGCCAGCGCCTTCCACGAAGCTCAGTGGGAGCATGTCTTTGGCGATCATCCGCAGCATGGCCTCTGTGATGTTCTTCTGCCGGGCTGGCTGCTTGTTGTTGCTTAAGCCAGGCTGACCACAAATGTTTGTGGGACTGCTATTGCCCCTCTTTACAAACAAAACCGGTGCAACGCCTGTTGCCGGTTTGGCTTTGGGCACAGGTTTAGGTTTCTCGATCACTTTGTACTTCACAGGCTCTACATGTACAGGCTCTACATGCACAGTCTGCAATGGTGCAATGGTTGCAGTCTGCAAAATACAAAGTTTTACATATTACATTAACATGAAGGAAAACAGCACTCACGATAATATCACAACAGCAAGAGTGACACATAGGGCACTCAAACAATCAATATGGACTAGAATGGAAATGACAATGACGCTAGTGTACGTTTTTACATGGGAGTAAAGATATAGGACACGTCAAGTCATACTGGAGCCAAAAACACATGTTGCTTACAAGTGTAAGTCAATACAGTGCATGTAAATACAAATGGCATTTCAATAAATGTCATCTAAACAAATCTAAAAAAAAAAATACCTTAATCACTTCCTCCTCTTTGTCAGACGCTGGTTCTGCATCAAGAACAACATCGCAGCGGAAATCAATCTGAACACACCAATAAAGACAATCAGGGATGGGCAGTATTTCTGATACATGTGTTTAAAATACGAATACAAAGCATTGTTTTGTAAATTGTATTTGACTGGGATGATAGAAATGTCTTAATATTTTGAATCAAAATACATCAGTGTTTTTGTATTTTTAAAATCCTGCAAAATACTTTCTGAGACATAGCGTGATGACATCACACACTGTAAAAAAGAAAAGTCAGGACTGTCCTATTTGTTTACAATTAAATATAATAGTCTATTTTGTAGACTATTCAAATAGTCATTTCAATCGAGAAAACCATGTTATGTAAGTTAAGCTTATATGCTTTGGGAAAAAAAGGAAAAGAGGGTTTTATTAAACCACAACACCTGAAATTAAGCAAACCCATGTTTTTCTTTCAAACACAATGTTATTACATTGAACAGACCTATTTGGCCCCAGAAATTAATTTTAGGGGAAAAAAAAAGAGGTGTTCTCTAACCTCCCCGATCTCAAGAGCTGTAAGTGGCGCGATGTCCTGCCCTTCATAGGCACCCATTTCCACTTTCCGTTTGATTGTAGAATTCCAGTGGTTCTTAATAGCGTTGTCTGTCCTGTCGGCATTAAGAAAGTATCAAACAGGTGGGTCTCAAAAAATGAGAATATCATGAAAAAGTCCCCCCCTCCCCCCCCCATTTGAATATTTCATAATATTATATTCTAGATTCATTAGATATAAAGTGAAATATTTCAAGCCATTTATTTAAATGAGAAAAAAACGTTTGACTCGTTTGACTCCCTGATGAAGGCTTGTTTGCCGAAACGCGTCTGAGTTTTTTTTTAAAGGTTTAAATGTAACCAAGCCAACAAAATAAAGGCTTTTTAACCTTTGACAATTGAGAGTGCCTTGGAATCCCGTTTTTTTCTCATCTACATTTTCCCATCCAAAGAGCACCTCAAATAAACAAATTTGAGTCCAGGAAGCGCTCCTAGACAGACATTTTTCCCCCCATTTTTTTAAAATCTTGACGATTATGGCTTACAGCTCATAAAAAAACAAAAATCAGTATCTCAAAATATTAGAATACTGATATTAACCAGTACACTAAGGGTGACCCGTATTCGGGTAAATACAGTGCCCCCCACCTCCCCCCAACAACCCCCATGCATTTTTTTGCACCTTATCATTAACTACCATAGTCATGCTATATACCATTTTAAAGCTGAGAATCTCAAGAATGTAAAGCTTTCCATGAATCAAAATATATTTCGTGTGTAAAATATAAGTTTATCCCGATATATAACATATCCAAATACCCCCCTCCACCACCCCCCAAAGTTGCTGCGTATACTTTGTCACTTGTCTGTATGGCCGTACCAATAAGGCCTAGTCCACACGTACCAAACCACTTTTTTTCCTCCGTCTTCCCTGGAACCGTATCAAGAATATTTGCGTCCAAACGGATCCATCTCAACACGACTCAACACGTTACTTCATACCCCAGGCCTATAGGTGGCACTGTGTCTACAGAAATTCACCAAAACTGGCAAAACTTGCGCTTTAAAACAGACAGAATAGGCTAATGGCGAAAATGGCTAGTGCAAGGAAACCAGAATTGTTTGTGTGGACTGATGGTGAACTGTCAACTGTAGCCAACTGTAAAACTACTAAACTTTATTTTACGGTTTGTGAAGGGTGCAGTCCCGTCCTTTATTTGGCTAACGCAGGGTAGGCCTACTAATCACCTTTTACTTTCTTTGGTTGTAGGATAGTCCGTGATTCACATTCGCTTTGGCTATCACCGCAATTAGGCTACTAAACGCAAGGCTTACCCAAGTTCTAGGCTATTCTGTCGCCACATTTATAATATTGCTATAAAACCTTCGTTAGTAACAGTCAATACTTTTGCCTGCATCAAATCGCATTAGCATTCAGTGTGCTACCATCGGCTTAACGTGAGTTCTAAGCGTCTTTGTATGCTTATATCTGATTTCACTTTCGACTGTGAATGCATGTATATATGTTGTAAGAAATGTAAAATAAATGAATGACACTGGCACTACGCACAAATTAATGTAGCCTAAACTTACACCGCACTTTCCTAATAACTTAAGTTCTCTCGCCACTGACAGTAGCTAGAATGCATAAAAAACACCGGAAAAACAGTGTTCAGTCCACCAAGTCATAAGCTATCGGTAGCTGGCGCAGCATCAGTTGTGATATTTATCTTAACGGAGTGTAATCGTGGGGTAATGTCATGTATGAAAACTAGTATTGTTAGGCAATACTATAAGTGCAAGTCCAGGGCAGCTGAGGTGTGGCGATGACATCATCGATACGCAAGCAGGATGTGCGGTTTCGCTGTCTAAACGAACTCAAACGGGCTACAGTTTCAGATTTCTCCACTCTGGGACCAGGTTTCAGAAAAGTGCGGTTTCGGGCAGTGCGTTTACAGGATTCGTTTGGACGCTCGGCCAAGACGAAGCAAAACCTCTGCGTTTAACCTAAAAAGCGTCTCCGTGTGGACAGGCCCTAAGTTAGCCCAGCATGCTTGGTCTTGAAATTTTCCTAAGAATCCATAGATGTGAAATATTTACATTGTTTTCTTGCCAAAATATTGAGTAGTCGTACACGCCAGCGCAAACAAAACAGATACATAAGGAAAGAAGCGAAGTAAAAACTTATTTTCCGCGGAAATCCAGGTATTTCGGTTTGACTTCCATTATTGTCGCTGGATTTACGGTACTCTGCGTGTTCACGAGGCTCTTCTGATTCCATCGATACCAATTACATGTCTCTAGGACCAATGAGAGTCGAGATAGATGCCATCAAAGCCAATGAGTCACGTAAGCGATGAATCTGACAACCAGTCTTTGAATGGCCATAGCGCTGCGTCTGAACGAGTCAATGAGATGGGACCTAGATGTCCGTGTAGCCAACGAGGAGAGCTTTCTTTAGACACGTGACACATCGTCACATTCTACTTCCTTGTCGGCTAAACTCAATGCGCAATGCTCATGCATAACCAGTCGCCGAAGCAGTGGTTTAGAAGTTTGTTACTAAACAAGCAAGAGACATGTTTTTGAAGGTTTTTGTTCGTAAAACATGCCAAAGAGACAAAAAAAAGACGACATGTCGAAGAACCCGAGGACATTGATGATCTGGAGGACATCGATGAAGGAGAAGAAAGCAATTTCTCGGAATGCGACTCCGAGGAGGAGCAGAACTTTTTAGCTGGGAAGGACCCTGGTTTTGAGCTGTGAGTAGACTACTTATATCCATATACAGTTACAGATACAGTTTAGTTTGCTTTTGTAATGTTTAATGCATAGTTTTTCATTTAGCTAAATATGTACCGTGATCGCCTGTGCATGGTATGCGCTAGTGCATAGTTTTTCATTTAGCATTTAACATAATGTGCCGTGTGTGTGTGTGTGTGTGTGTGAGAGAGAGTGTGAGTGATTTGTTTTTCTCCTGTAACAGTACATGGGTTCTGTTTTTTGTCCTAAACAATTTTGTTCAGTTATTATTTAGCAGTTCTAGTGTGTGCATAAACATTTCTGTGGATCTTCAGTGTGCATAGGGGAGGGTGATACCCTTATAGTACCCTACACCCTTATAGTACCCTAGATAGTGTGACCTGGGGGAGGTGTGAACAGTGTTCTGGTACCTGGGGGGGAGGGGAGTTAGGTGAGAATGCTGTGTGTGTGTGTGTGTGTGTGTGTGTGTGTGTGTGTGTGTGTAAAAAAGAGAGTGCAGGGGGAGGTCTGACCTGAGTACACACATTTATATAATTTGAATAAGTTGTTGGGAAGGGTTTTCATATACTTTAGTGGGTCTGAGTCTAACTTCCACCTGTACAATTGTTTCAGTGACAGCGATGAAGACTGGGCCCCGCCAAGCAAAAAAACAAGAGCTGAGGATCCTGTGTCTGAGGAAGAGGAGCCGGTGGCCGAGACCAGTGGCACAAGAAGAGGAAAGGGTGCTGCAAGAAGCAGGGGGAGAGGCAGAGGGAGCTAGGCCAAAACAGGGGAAGAGGGTGCTCCAGCAGCAGACAGGAGAGTGGAGACGCAGAACCATGGCTTAGGACGGACATCCAGGACACCATACCACCACAGCCCACGTTTCGCCCTATGAGGACTCCTGGCCCCCAGCGTATCTCTGCACAGTACACAATATTAGAACTATTTCAGTTGTTCATAACACGCTCCATTTTGTTGACCGTGGTTGCCAACACAAATAAATTTGTATTGCATTGAATGTGAATCATTTGATGTTTCGTTTGCCAGGGTATTGTTATTTTTGGAATTTTTGCACTGCATTTCATTTTTTTTACCTTTTATATTTATAATATTTACTATTTTTTTTTTACCTTTGTTTCATTTTATAATACAAATGTTCACTTGTTTGTCCTTTTTCATGGAAATCTCAAAGGTGTAGGAGCAAAAGTAAGAGTTTCAGGTCAGATCATGCTTCTCTGGACTCATGGCACAGCCACTGCAAAGCACTCCAGGTGCAAGCAACATGACACAGAGTGTAACCTTTCATTTGACACCAAGATCATGGTTCTACATAAAGGGGTTCTTGTATAGGAAGAGTTTTTTTTTGTCAGTACGTGTTTTGGGTAACCAAAGGTCCTTTTGGAGTCTCCAAAGCAAAACGCATGTGTATGCCCACACAAATATGGGTCCCACACAGTCATACTTCATCCTATAGGGATCTACTTTGAGATACAGATTCACAAGACCTGGTAGTGGGCCTCAGTGGTGTTTTCAAGACAATACAAGTGACCAAGAGGGCAGAATGTGGTTATTTCTAGAGATGTACATACCCGCCTATAAGAAAAACTATCATTCTACCCTTTGCCCCTCTCTGATAGTTCATCACACAGTCAATCTATTGGTACCAAAAAATTCTACAAGGCCTTAGCTTTTCAAAATAGGGGGGTACAAGCCCTTAGCTTTTCAAAATAGGGGGGTAAATGCTATGGGTTAAAAATTAATAATTAAGCACAGCTAATTTAAACCACTTTGGTACTTATGCCCATGTCCAGCACTTATAGATTAAAAGTAACTGAGATTTTATTTTTTCAGAGAAATGTTGCATCTCAGGTACCTTCCAGGAAGAAGTTTTGCAATCTCAGCCCAGCGGTTACCAAGCGCGCGGTGTGCTCTGTAGATGGTCAGGTCTTCCTCTAAGGTCCAGGATGTCTTCTTCACACCGGGGTCGAGGTGATTGTGCCACCGCTCACGACACTGCTTGCCATGTCTACCTTTAAGGTGCCTGGCAATCACTGTCCACTTCTTACTTCCATACATCTCAACCAATTTCACCAACTGGTAGGAAACCAACAGCCAGAATGTTAGTTAATGTACTTCACTCACTATCTACACGTATTTAGACTCTTTGAAAACTAAAGGCAAAGCAATATTACTCATAACTTAAGTTTACTTTAAATCACCTATTACGAATCAATTTGGATAAAGCATCTGCTACATATGTTAATGTACAGTAATGTCAAGTTATACAGTGTTCCACAATGGTGTGTCAATTATTTCCAACCAGATCTAGCTGGATCTTATAACAAGCATTAGACAGAACAGAATGAAATGTGCAGGGAAACATTTTATGTCATACTGCACTCTAGTTGAAGAACATCCCATAACATCTATTAAATTTGCAGCATTCATGCACTCAAATTATGCTGACCATTTCATCCTCAGTTTTCGTCCAGCCTCCTTTGATCAGTTCAGGGTCAAGCACTCTCCTGAACCGGTGGTGACAATGGAATTCTGTGCGTCCCTGGTAAAAAAAAAAGGAAGACAAAGAAAGTAAATATTTTGATTTAATCTCAAAGGTCCAACTTCAACTGCTAGAAAGGCAGTGACTACATTTCCATACACGCCATATTCCGGTTTTAATCAGAATAATGACAATATTCCAATTGTGCACAAGTCATGTAAACACCTTATTCCAGCTGCCATAACCAAATTAAGGTCATATTCTAAATAAACTGGAATAACAGCTCTAGCATATGCCTCGTGAAATGGAATTAAATGGAATATTGTGTCATGTAAACACATTAGTCAGAAAATGCCCTTTTCAGAATATTAAATTGTCTGTGCATGTTCGTGCAAGGAATTTTGGTAGCTTGGTTTGATGCCCTGACACTTGGCAAACATAGCAAAAAGTGTGGCAAAAAGTTTGTACTTCTAGAGTGAAGATTAGGTAAATTTATGTATTAAAACCTAAAAGTTTATATGTCAGCATGGGTGAAAGTATTGTAATGCTCAAAGACGCAGGTCTTACGCACTGCTGACAGATGTAGGTCTTACGCACTGCTGACAGATGAAGAATCTGTGTAAAGCCCTCAAAGCAGCCTATTATAAGGCTAAATTGCAAAACAATAGCAGCTCTAATCGGGCCAAATTCACCTATTTTGTGGTCATGAATGAAATTCATGGACAGAGACAATTGAGACATCATGACTATACTACTTCGCTGCTTTATTCAACATATGCTGATATACATGTAAACGGGAATATTCCGTTTCTGCTACACATGGAAACATCTTATTCTGAATATTGCCATAACCAGAATATGGTCCTTAGTCGGAATATGGATTGCATGGAAACGTAGTCACTGACTATGAGGAAAGAACAGATCAAAATGAATGTCGCCTTGCTTGTAATGCGCTCATACTCACAGGTAAAAAGCTGGCAATGGTCTTCCAGTCTTCTTGGCCAAAGTTCTGAACCAACATTTTCAGGGTTTCATCCTGATGTGATTTTTTAAGAAAACAATATGAAAATAACATGATCACATAACTAGAGCAGACATGAGCTTATTTTTTCTGCTTAACCTGAGTGTATTTCAAACACTAATTTGTGGTGACAAAGAGAAGCATTAAACAATCTTGGACTACTGTGGATTCAAGTTAGTATACAGACCTCTTCCCGTGACCATCTCACATTCACTTTGAGACCATCCCTCTGTTCAGCCAAATCAGAGTCTGTGTCAGGCTGGGAGATTTCCTGATGCGAGATTTCCTGAACCGTGGTGTCCTTAACTGAGATGTTCTGAACCGTGGAATCCTGAACCATGGTGTCCTGAACCGTGGAATCCTGAACCGTGGAGTCCTGAACCGTGGAGTCCTGAACCGTGGAGTCCTGAACTGGGATTTCCTGGTCCTCTTCTTTCACACTGAAAAGCAATTACACAGGCAGGACATAAACAAATTAATTCTTCAAATCCTTTATAGCCAGTGTGCATGTGGAACTATACTCATTCCAGCGTAATAATCAAGGAACACCATGGGCGCAGCAGCAAAATGCAATCATGCAGCACCTGAAAATAGTCCCCGTAGGCTAACTTCCAGAAACAAGGTTGAGCTGCAGCAGACAAATTGGTTAGTGACTGGATTATTACGCCTGAATTAGAGTATAGTTCCATGTTAAATCAGCCTAGAAAATCGCCATGTTTAATTTTCCATTAGTCTTATTACATGTTCTAACTTGAGAAGAGACAAGTTTTAAATAGGAAAATTACCAGAAATCTTTTATTCACTTTTAGTCACTTTTATTCGTGATGCTAGCAGGCGAGATGCTAATGGTCTAATCCGATTCAATGATCTATGCTACCCTGGAGCTAAAAGTGGTATCGCCAGACTCAGAGAACAGCTGGATGAACTTGAGAAAGGTAAAACTCAATTGTTTAACTCAAGGGGAGGTGGAAAATGAGTAATTCCCCAAATGGTGGAATATTCCTTTAAGTATATAGACTACAAAACAGATTTAAGCCACACTTAGATAGGCATGCCACAGTATTATCAGTACAACATTGTTATCGGCAGATAACTTAAAAATTGTATTCTCAATTGCCTGGGCTTTTAGCTCAATGGCCAAACTATTAGGGTTATTTTTCATGAGTGAATATCTAGTGTGCATTTATGGTAGAACAGTGTTTCCCATACATTGACTTATTTGTGGCGGCCCACCACAATATCAACTTTAACCAGCACACAATGATTTTCCAGGTTGTACTAAATTGTGCTTAAATCTGGTTAGCATCATAACCACACTGTGCTAATTGTTAAAAACTGTTGTATTCAAGTTAATTCTGCAAACCAACCACCACAAATGGAATTCAATTCTGTGGGAAACACTGTAGAATGAAAGGAAATGTGCCTTTATCTGCAGCAAATAAGTCATCACAATAACAGTAAATGGTTAGTTATTGCAGTGGTTCTCAAACTGGGGGTCACCAAAAATATTGGAGGGGTCGCAAAATTATTTGTCTGGATTAAAGACATTTTTGTAAAGGTTTTTAGTCAAAGGCTGCCATTGACATAATGCCTTTATTGACATAGCCTACCTATGAGAGAAGACATTTTCTGTCTCTGCTTCCAATGACCATCTCACAAAATTTCGAAACCAGAAATGTTGAGAGAAGGGGGTCACGAGACTTGGCCCATGTTTTTTTTTTTTTTTGGGGTTGCCAGACAAAAAGTTGTCTGAGAAGAACCACCGAGTTATTGTACAGGAAAAACCCTTAAAGTAACACCATGGACTAATTGAAATGTATGCCCCTTGGTGTTAATATCCAATGCATTTTAGCACTAAGAGTTTGTCAAAAACCAATTAAATGGGTCATGATAATACCCCTACCAGTTTTACATAGACTATGATTACATTTCAGTCTCACAATTGTGATCATGGGGTAAGATGCAATGCAAATCAAACCAGCTAAAGGCTAACTGAAAAAAAAACATGCCAATCTCTAGGTATGGTGAAGGGTATGTGATAATGTGGGGCTATTTTAATTCCAATGGCCAAGGGAACTTTATCAGGATGTATAGTATCCTGGATCCATGAAATAACTGGCCTTTAAAAATAAAAAAAAATCTGCCTGCATCTATGGGAATTTGACATATGGGTGTATGAGCACCAGTATTTTAAGGAAGAACATTTATTTATTTACAATACATTATTCATTCACAAAGAAAGTTGGTGTCCTTAAAGGTTGGATTTTTTAAAATTACAGCATTAAGATCAATTTCCAAAAGATATTTTATTCCTCTTTTTAGTCAACTTTAGCATGTGTATGTACAGGGTATGTAAACTTACAGTATAAGCACACCTGTATATTAGCACACCTTCTATTGCAATCAAATGATGCAAGTTTAAAGCCTTTCTTTTACGGTAAAAGTCCAGCATTGTGTTGCTTTAAAGGAAATTAAAATGTGTGTAGCCTAAGTATTGGTATTGGGAATCGGCCAAAAAAATCAATAATTTTGTGTAGGGTGATAGGATAGCCTAGCCTATGGCAGATGACTGAATAGTAAAAAGAAATTATCACATGGGAACTCCTCCCCCATTTAGAAATGTCCGTTAAGGTAAACCTAAACCTCTTGGAAAGCGTGTATGGTCTTTGTGGTCTTCGAAAGCTGAATATGCGAAATGTTAATTAGGCCTATTATAATTATGGACATAGAAGCTATTAAGCGTTTCCTTAGTGTGCTGAAACTGGCTTGGTTACATCAGAGCCTGTCTGCCCTCTGGTTACATTCTAGCCAGACAGTGCTTCCCTGCACGCGACAATCTAACTTAAGAATACAATGAAACGGCTACCGTGCAAAATAAACTATCTAATATACAGTACTGTCCACGTGTAACTTGAATCGCAGAGGACCTCGGCTCCAAAGTCAATCGTGGTCAGTTCTGAAGGTCCGTTTGTTGCTCACACAACAGTCAGCATTAACTGTTTGATAACACTGACCTGCACAGCAGCATCCGAACAACGGCCCAGGCGGGTGAAACATGTTGACTAGATTTCCGTTTGTAAATAACGAATGCTTCGAAATTCACCAACGTACACACGCCCATGGTATGCTTTCAGAATCATGCATTCCTAAATCTAATTTAGAGCAGCAGCACATTTCGTCACGAAGTAGGCTAAAGTATGAGCGAACTTTCATATTAGTCCAGAGGCTGTAGCCTGCTTACCCGTTCAACTCGGACATTTCCTCGGTATTCCTTCCAGGAGTATTTCTCCAATAGCCTGCCCTAAACAGTAACTTAAATACTTCCGTGGAGTCACAGAAGCTACTGGGTGTTCATTTGGCCTTACTATTTCACGCCTTTAATTGTCTTTAGCAGATGCACAGCACACACATGGAAGGGAATGTCTGCTACATCGTCTTCAGTTGGCTACCAAATGATAAACACTAGCCTACTGAATCAGCCCATAGATTACCGCGCAATGAATGTCTGTTGAGAGTAACAGGGTGTCGCTGAATGTGACCAGTAAAAAGGGATAGGCTATTCAGGGTGTGGTTTAAACTTCGACGAATGTAATAGCGACATATAACTTTCCATATACCTTTTAACCGCAATCGACTCGCGTGTACGTTTTTAATATCATACACAGTATAGTAATATTAGTCTTGTTACATTAATCCAATTTAACTGTTCTTTGGTAGCACTGCTAGCTGCTACAACAGTCAACTGCTAGCAAATGTTGTAGCCTTGTTTCATGTAACCATAGCGTGTAACAAAAACAATGTTCCATACAACTAAAACTAACTAGGCTATAAGTAAGGCCACTCGTTTGGGAGGTAAACGAATAACAACCATAATCAGACATGTTCTGTAGTCTACCTTTGGGGCCTTCAGCCTACTGGTTTAGCTGAGGGAAAATAAACCAGCACTACATTCTATTCCTTATTTTGCTTGTCGATAGTTATAACGTAAAGGCATCAGGCTGAATGTTGTCGTTTAGTGATCACTTGGTTTTCATACGTTTGCAAATGCAATGGTTAGTCTGACAACATTTGACTTAGGCTGGCTACATTCGGTAAACGGATAGCTTAGTAGCTATTATGTAGCCTAACGAAAATCTGTTAGCCTGCAAAGTTTCAGCTAAGTTGTAAGCTACCAACTTGTAGGCCTCCTGGTAGCTTATCTAGTCCAGTGTTTCTCAAAGTGTGGTCCGAGGGACCACTAGTGGTCCGCAAGCAGACGTGGTAAAATATAATATAGATGAGTTGTTTGCAATATTGAACCAACTTGTATGTAAATTCAAACAGTTCTGCAACATGCCTATGTATGCTACGTCAGTTTAAATTATATGAATCCTCTGACACAATAAGCAAGGTGAGGCCTATTGTGTAATATACTGTTGAAGTACGTCTACTCTTCTTTTTTTTTAGCTAGGTGGTCCGTGAGGTTTTTTTTCATTGGTTAAGTGGTCCTTGGTCTGAAAAAGTTTGAGAAACACTGATCTAGTCAACAGTGTTACTACTAGCAAGGACATAATGATTATGGACAGATTTCCATAACCTTCAGGGACAATTGGAAAGTCTGATTTGGTGTTCGGGCCTGTGGGACCAGTGTGGTAAAAGAAAATTATCCTATTTGTTATTTATTTAACCTCAGATTTAATGACTGCACGGTACAACCCCCCTACACATAACTATTACATAGAGTGTGGTGTCCAGGTCTACTGGACCCGAATAATAATTGTGCTATGTACCTAACTGTTCTCCTAACTGGGCCTGCTGTGTGTGTGGTTCTGTGTGTGTGTGTCTGTATGTGTGCGTGTCTGAGTGTAGGTGTCTGTGTGCAGGAATGTTGTCTTTCTGCACATGCTATTCCCACACAAAGTGGATATCTACACAGAGCATAGGCATTTTTGACTATGTCAAAACAGTTGTTTCTTTACATTCTGTTAGCATTTCTTGGTAATTTTAAAATGTATAAGACAAACAAACTCTGCATAACACCTTTAAGAAGCATACACTAGCACTCATTAGCTTTAGCCTCCTTGCTCCCAGTGTAATGGGCCATTCACACCAGGAACAATAACTATAAAGATAATTGCTACCAACATTAAGAATGACAGATAATGACAGCATATAATGACATTTTCCCCCTATTTTAATGGTTGATTTGAAGATTAAAGGTGTTTTTTAACCACTGTGCCGGGGCACACTAGTGTGCCGTGAGAGATCATCAGGTGTGCCGCAGAAAATTACCCAAATGTCAGTCACTGGTCCAGAAAAGCAATTGTTGCATCAAATAATTTATAACCACATGCTCTCATTGATTGTATGATTGCACTATTTGTGGTATGCAGGCATTGTACAACGGGGGCCCCATATCCAGTATTCACAGAATCATCACATATCCAGTTCATAACAACAATTAAATTAGATTTAGTCACCTACAAATGACACAGAGGGCGCTTGCTCATAATAAGGTCATATCTGTGTATTCAAAAAATGTCTGTCTAGGAGCTCTTCCTGGACTCAAATTTGTTTGTTTGAGGTGCTCTTTGGATGAGAAAAAAACAGGGGATTCCAAGGCACTCTCAATTATCAAAACAGAGAGCTAGCTCGCTACTTCCTCCCCCTCCCTTCCGTGCTGCTCCCATGCAATTGAAACTCTCCTAAACGCGCATCTCGTCTGTGATTTGCTGGAACAGTTTGTTATGTTTTTTTGGGCTAGGTTTGCCCAGGTTGTTTTTGTTGCTGTTTTTGGAGCCTGCGGTGTCCACAGAGATCGTGTTTTTTTACAGTGTATTCAGGACACAGACAGCTAGCGATTGGTTAGGTGATGTTTGCAGTAAGTGACATAAAATGTTTTAGCCTAAAAAACGAGTGGCATCGCTTAGAGTACCTTTAACAAACTCTGTGTCTACATGATATTATGTATTGTACTGCTGCCACACAATTAATTGATTTATAAATGGCATGAGTAAGTTGGTGTTCAGGTTTTTAGAAAGAGCTCAGTGAGTGTATGTATGACATGACACAGACCTTGCCATCTTCGCTGTTGTATCTTGGGTGCAACGAGAAAAAACTGATGGAACAAAATCTGGACTATCACAATCCATGGATGGTTCTCCTGGTAACAGAAAGAGAAAATATTAGTTTGGTTAATAGTTTAACCAACATCAGTTTGATATTACTCAACACTGAACCAATTTCGATCGCTTTTATCCCTATTAAAAAGCAGGAGCTATTAAACAAATCAAAAAATAAAGCAGGTTAACAAAATGGTTTGAATTAGTTATTTAAGGTGTGTGCATTGGTCAACTAAAGAATGTGTGCAGACTGTAAAGAGAAAATGTTAGAGAAATGATAGAGAAAATGTTGTCCAATTTCAGCTCGATACCTCATTTTGTTGCTGAGATATGCCTTTCCATCGCTACCTAGAAAACTGCAACAAATGCCAGTAGTTTGTGTGTTGGCCTACCATTTTGTTAAATATCCCCCTCCTCTCTCAAAACCCTATTTTTTTGTGCACACTGAGGTAGTATCACGTGTAGATGTCTAATCTCACATTAGAATTACTATCTTGCCCACCATTGATGTCCTTTTCATTAAAACAAACCTGGAGTTTTGAATTTTTGTTCAAGTGATTTTTAATGCATCACACATAACATAAATAACTTAAATAGCATTTTTCCTGGAAAAACACCAATTTTATTGCCCTCTTCAGAGAACAGCAACCCCAATTTTATTGCCCTCTTCAGAGAAGAGCAACCCCAGTTTTTCTTTTTATTGCAATAGTATGCCACATTGTAGCTAACTTTAAAGTGTTGGATCCCACTTTTCTCTTTTTTTCAACATAATTTTCTAAAAATCAACTGAAGAAGGCAAAATGGTCATTTTGGTTTCAACTCTGACCGTTATGGAAGGACAACATTTTTTTATTTTGTGGCAATCATATGTAACCCTACAGTATGTATATTGTGTATCTTTTTTGCTTGATCATCCACCTAGTTTAAAATTCTAAAGTAACACAATCCTTTCAATCGTACTGTCATCTGTCACTCTAAATCAAATGTGAAATTCCATGACTTTTCCCTGACAACAAAGCCTATATAATGCAGACATGTGGACTCGAGTCACATGACTTGGACTCGAGTCATGATTTTAATGACTTCAGACTTGACTTGATAAAATTCGGCATGACTTGCGACTCGACTTGGACTTGAATACTATTCACTCGAGACTTGACTCGGACTTTGCCTCTTTGACTTGTGACGACTTGACATGTCTCGAGTCAAAAACTACATTTCCTGATCGTGGACCAGTCACCCCAGAGATGCTTTCCCTCCGCGACTAAAAAAAAAAAAAAAGCGGAGACAAGCGGCCAGTCCAGAGCACAGTTCAGTGCTGCCGCTACCCCCACATGCGTTACGCACTGTGTGTAGGGCACCAAGAGACAGAGAAACGACCAACATTTAGCCAATAACTAGTAGCTTTACTGCAAACTGATTTGCACTCTTGTTAGAGAACGTTTACAATGTCAAAATGCACCAACAGCATGTTACATAAAGATGATACTTTTCGAGTCCTCTCCATTAAGATCCAACTTGAACTTATGCTAGCCTACTGCATTTAATTGAGAACCCCATCTAAGCACGCACGAGAGGGAGAGAAAACGAGTGACAGCTGGCTTGTCATTGTTGATGGTGATTGATATTTCTTTTAAATATAAGAAACGTATAAAAGGAAATCATGAAGGCAACAAATATGAGATTAGGGGAAATTGCGGATTTATCCGGTTCTCACTACTGTTATAAACTATAAGATCCAGGTCACTATGACATAGGCTGCACTCACTGTGATTTGGAAAGTGGACAAGAATATGAAGAGTTGTCTTTGCCTTTGTGTAATGGAACTGGTGAGTCTTGAAGTATTCAATAATTTGTTTACATGAAGCACATTGATATGCCGATTGAAACGCATTCCACTCAGCTAGCTAGGTGGCTACTGGCTACCAGGCTCATAATTCACATTTAATTGCAAACAGAAAATGTCAAGCAAGCATCATGTCATACATGCATCTATTTCCAAAGGAATGAAAGCTGTTTGTGCCAACTTAATATCATGCTTATCATTGTTAATATTGTCCTATACATGTGGCACAAACAATGTTTGAGTTTGTGGACTAGCCATAGGAATGGAGCTGGTAAAAAAAAGATAATTATGAGAATGTGTGGACAGTGGCACACAATGGGCTTAAAGTGACAGTGCACCATTTACAAATGAGATAAACAGCATCAAATGTGTAGTATTTCTTAAGAAATGAATACTTTAAAACAAAATTACTGTGTCATTATTATCATTCAAATAATATAAAAGTGTTGACCTTGGCTTCCCTTATGAGTCGCCACTGGCAGACAGCCTAATAAATAGTTTGCAGGCAAATCTGTGGCCTAGCGCAGTGAAATGCCATCAGTCAAATTATTACTCATACTTACAATGGGCTCCGCAATTTGGAAAAACAATATTTATATTTGTCATGTAGCTATCGGTTTTGTACAGATTACTCAGGTATGCACATGTGTATATTGTATGCGCATGCATATATCGTAAAAGATTTCAAGACAGAAACATTGAACATATTTTAATCTGTATTTATAAAAAAAAAATCTGTGGATTAGATGGAAGTGTTAAAATTATGATCGATAGTCTAATAATGCCATTATTAAGTGAAGAGTACCTGATGACTTGTTCAGGACTTGAAAAAGATTGGGACTTGGACGAGCAGTCACGTTGCGTTCAAATATAATTTACTTTTTTAGAGCGGGAGATGAATAAACGAGCATTGAATAAACAAAGTTGGCCTACTCAAGCAGGCAATAAAGATAATAACCAGATAAACACCAATTTTTAGTGGAAATATATTTATATTAATATATTTTGGTAGGCTAAGTAAATTTTAAGCTGCTACAACAAAATTCCCTGATATCCCATGACTTTGCACCAAAAATTATAAAATTTCCTGACTTTCTATCTCTGGAATAGACTTTCCAAAATTCCATGACCCGTGGGAACCCTGATCTATTAGGTCCCCAAATTGGTGGAAAACCAGTTGGGGTTGAAGCCAGGTTCCAGCCCCCCATTTCACCATGTAGAGATGGACTAGTAGAGACCATGGTGGATCACTGGTTTGGGTGGATACAAAAAAAAAAATCAGAATTAAGATTAGTGGACAATTTAGTTGGCCAGTCTTTGATCTACTGAATATGATCTATCTACTGTATTATAATCATTGGTCAAATCAAATGTCAAGGAGCACAGTTATTACCGATTTTGATGAATGTCACACATTATTATTGGCTATAATAGCCGAACATTCACATACGCCGTATTTTTTCCATAGGAGTAGGCTATGCATGTCACAGGTGAAAAAATCTAACAATCATACTGGCCTATCCTAAAATAGGCTACTGTGGCGAGCTTGCATAGCTTCACATCATGAAATCTAAAAAGTAAATCTCTGACTAGCCTACCTAAAGCCGTTTAAAATTAAGAAACTGTTCTATGTATTTTAAGCCCCTCTCCCATTCCACATGTGGAATGAGCATGTATTAAGTGAGTGATGTGATTTGTTCCTAATTGGAGTGGTAGCACTAATGCTAGTTGCTAACGATCCCTGGTCTCCTGTCATGCTACCTGTTATAAAATGGGTGCTGCAAATTCTTGAGTTGCTTGTTGGTATCCAACCATCTTGCTTGACAGCAACAATCCAAGCATTGCGCTGATGTTTTTCTTTTGGAAAACGCCAAACACCTTAATTTGAGGTAGTAAATTTGTTCCTGGTCTAAGGGAACATCCAACCACAGAACAACACGGTCCTCGTTTTAGTGTTGACATTTTCGTTAAACACTTTGATGCATTGCCGTTAAAATGTATTTAACGGAAGCGGAAACCTTCTAGGAACCGCCACTGATCTAGACCCTTTCAACAATAAAAACAAAAACAATGCTTGAACGTTCTATTTGGGCCCCAATCTACTTCCTCTACATTAACCCTTAAAGGAGTACCGTCACACCGGTGTGACGGGAATGTTGACAAATGAACGTTCTAAAGAATATCTGGGTTCATTGAATTCAACATAGAATTTTAGAACCTTCAATTGTTGCGGAACTTAGAACGTTCAAAAACCTACACCTTTAAGGGTTAAGATAACATATGGAATGTTAAAAAGGAAGTCTTGTGGGGCCAACTATGATGCTGATAATGGAACTGTCTTGAAAGGGTCTATAGTGGGAACAGCTGACGTCAATCTGGATATTCCATAGACTGTATACATAGAACTGGACAGTGTGCCGTCTGTTAAGAGTGATGCGAGCGCTAGTCCAGCCCCTGGTGGCTGGTTGCAGTACAATGCGTAACTCCGCCCATCTCCATGTATTTCAATGGGCAAGTAGCCAACTTTCCGTGTCACTTTTCTCACCTAAAACTATTTTTGCATCTACAACTTTTATTGAAAAAATAGTTTTCAAGATACACACTTTTCTTTTCATCGCTGAAATTTATTTTTTTTTTTTTTTTTATTTGCAAACATCATTGACATTATAACACACTATTTTTCATTTAAACACATCTTAACAAGACATCACTGAAATTATTTTTTTAATGTTATTTTGAATCAATGAAATCTAAAAAGGGGGATGGTTTACATCTATGATTGACAGGATAGGGATGGGGATGGGGGTGAGGGGTGAGTAGTATGTGCTGTGTGTGCATATGTATAAAAGGCTGGTTTGCTGTTGGGCCAGGAGGAGAAAGCTGGAACATTTTTCAGGAGAGGAGTTGTAGTATTCTATTAATGATAAATTATAATAACAGGAATAACCCTTTGATTTTTATTTTTAATGTTATTTTAACAAATCCTAAAGAAATGTTTACATCTATGATTGACAGCTGGCTGGCAGCAATAAGCTACCTTATTTAAGGACACCTGATATCGACACCTAATCTAACCTAAATAAGTGTTGCTGTTATTATCATTAGGCTATATCTTATCACAGTCTGATTAAATACATATTGATAGTCATACATTGTGTGATTGTTTGTAAGAGACATCGTTGTTAGTTGTGACAGATTCTTAGTGAAAAAAAATATATGTGCTGTTCTTTTCGTAGATGCTAAAGTATATTAGCTTATAGCATGCTAAATCATGCTAGCATTAGCCAGTTGAGAGGTAAAGTAAAAGGGCTCTGCTATATTGATCGAGTAGCGTTAGCCATAGTCACGATCATTTACAGTCCTACTTGTTTCAAATGGTTGAATGTGACCAGTGATTGCCGCCACCACCGTTGCAACTTCATTTGAATGCACTTAAGTCACTGGGAGAAGGCGATGTTAAGTTTCATTAACGTTAACTCTTGCTTAGTTTTTTGCCGCGAATGGCAATAAACGTCACCTAGCCTGCTAGGTGTTCGACAACCTCGGTATGACCATTTATTAATAAGCCAGACAAATAACGTTACTTGTTTTTTAGTGAACACATATTGGACCATAGCTTAGCATTGAGGAGGGATTCCAAAGTTACAAATGGACAATTTGCTTAGTATGCTCATAACAGCGGTATCTGAAAATGCTGAGTTAAGGTATTGTTGTTACCTGCGATTGCACTACTGGAGAAGCATTTTGCATTGGTATGATTTGATCAGGTCTTGCCAGTGATGTGTAAATCCTCCGTGAGCGTGCCCCATTTCAATATGTCTAAATTGAAAACTGTGACAACTCATCATAGGCTCTCTCAATATGTCTGTAATCGTATGACTCTACCACAGGGTTGCTAGCCAGAGAGGGTGCTCCATTATAAATCAAAAATGTAATATTGCAGCCTTCATGTCAGCTGTAAAAATATGAGAACATGGACCTACTACATCAGGATACTTTGTAGACATTTTACACATAATCAGGAAGCTACTTTGCTGTTCAGTGAGTCATGTGTTTAAAGTGGTACTACATTTAAAGAAACATATTTTTATTTTTTGCTTCAAGTGCATAAGAAAATACCACATTATGATGGCTAGGTTACACTTTTGTCCAATGTACTCAGGTGTACTTTGGAGTGGGTAAGACTGTCTTTAGTGGCAGGCTAGCACATACCGTTGACTTTAGCCCCAGCCTAGCACCCTCTGTAACTCTGCAATTAGAAGGACTGGATGAAACGTGCTGAAAACGGTCTCCACTGATCACACTTGCTTACTTGGAAATAAGGTCTTATGTCCAAAATCCTGAACCACCCGTTTAACAGAAGGTTCAGAGCAGCGGCAGACCTATCTTGGTGCCACGCAAGTTATTGAAAGTCATGTGTTTCGTAGTGGTGCTGTGCCATGTCCCATGTATAAGGGGCTTCAGGTTGATCCAGTGACAATGGGTGGTGTCAGGGAACTTGGAGAAAGGGGGAGGACATGCCACCTCAGACCACCCCAGCCAAACCACTTCACGTAGGCATTCCCTTGCAGACTAATGGAGACCTCCTTGCCGCCACCTCCAGTACATTCAGCAATCACCCATACCTTATCTGCAAAAAGGAAAGTTACAATAAAGTTAGTCAGACAATTTTACAATATTACAAAGCATATAATGAGGCACTCAACAACACTAGTAATACCAATTAATTAAATATATGTGTGCAATAAATGTCACTGCCTACCTAATGTTAACTACACGTTTAAACATGCGATTTTAATATTAAATTCCATATTTAAATATGTGACTCATCAACTTGCGTCAGCTTGAAAAATAACGTTATCAGTATGACTGATCATGGACGTTAGATGACAAATTGAGGTGTTACTTTCACCAATTTGTGACTGGTTCTTGGCGTAGTGTTTAATGCAGGCGTTTCATTTATCGATCATTCACTTATGCGGTCTACAACTACCGACCTACCGTCACAGGTGTAGCTCTAACGGAGGTGTCTTTGTCGTTAGAAAAAAAAATGCAACGTTGGTAAACTGGCTAGTAGGCTAGTTACATTAATATGACAAGTTGATGAGGTCCATGCTTCATCTAACGTTAACTTACGTTGCTTTATCACATCATAAACTGTACTGACTAATCTCCATGTACAGTCAATGGTTACTCCATGTTGAGATGGCATACATTCAAATTGAGATATTTGAAAACAGCAAAAACTACTAAAACCGACTAAACATGCATCGACTCTTACGGGAGCTGTTTGCTAATCTTCACCTCAATGACCAACTTAGCCTACCGTTTACAGTAACGGTAATGTAGCTGCTAACGTTAGCATGTAATTCGCTGTCCGTATTTCTGTTGTTAGCTGATTAGTATTCACCATACTAATTTCTCACAGTCTGTAATCAACATAATAAGCTCTCTTAGACGTATTTAAGAACAACAATAGACAAAAAAACTTTTCAGTTGATACACAAAACTTACCAGACAAGAACAAACCGAAGACTGCTGTTTAGCTAACTCACAGCCGCTAAATTCATTCAGCCAGCTAGCCTTCGGCGCCGAGTCGACCTCATTATCGACCTGTGTTGTGGAAAGGAGAAGGGGGCGGGTTTCACTCGACAAGGGGCGTGTTTAACTCACTGAGTGGGCGTGCCTGACCGCGACTCCTCTTCACTGCGCATGCTTCAACTTCTGCTGCGCAGCCGCACTGTCACTCCCCGATGTGAGTCACGCATGCTCAGATTGATAGGTTTTACGGCATAACGCCAAGGGATCCGACTGAAATCCATAAAATAATTAACCTTTCTGTTTCAAAAACGTTTTAGCTATCTAAGATTGTTTGATTGCTAACGTTAGCAAACGCCATTCAAGTGACAAACTTTGTTGTGCTTGATTGCTTACTTACTTGCCAGCAGTGAACAAACTTCGTTATAGGTAAATTTTTATTGATATTACAGAAGTCTCTCGCTAGCAGGCTACTTCAGCCTCTAATCTAGAACTGACATTAGAGATTATGCCGTGAAAATGTGATGCCTTACGCTAAATAATACATTACTGCTGTGTAGGCTAATGTCATTCTGTGGCTAACAGCACTGGTAGTCGCAAAGTAGCAAAGTGACGCATGCGCGACTCACATCCGGTAGCGACTCACATCGGGGAGTGACAGCTGTCACTCCCACAGCACTTCAAATTGATTGCAAATTTTCCAAGATGGCGTCGCCTCGGCGGCTTCGATTCCATAGAACACTGCTGAATGCAACCACACTGTCCAGTTCTATATATTCAGTCTATGGGATATTCCAGTGCCCGTTTACGCAGTAGGAGAGCCGGATCACTCCCCCTGCATTGTACCTGCAATCTGTTGCAGTTCCGCTAGGGGCGATCACGAATAAGTGCAAAAACAATGGTGGTCTATGGAGCTAGACGGCTAAATTTGTCTTTTACTGTCTATGCCTGAGATAGGCTATCTGGGAAATTCCTTGAAAGTGTCTTCCAGAGTTTTTTTATACAGTCTATGTTCAAGAGACGGTTGATATAGTAATTAAATAACATTTGGGTCTACTCTATAGCTAGGCTACAAAAAACATTAGGTTCCTCAGAATTCAACGGTGCACCTCGCTTTACCTCGACACATCGGTTGAGAACACAGCAAACGAAACATACCAGACAGGAAGTGGGCGCTACAGAGACTCTGGCCGCCTTTAGGACCATTTGGGCCCCAATCAGCCCTTTTAATGGCCTGGATCCATAACCTCCTTCTGTTCTTGGCAAAGGGATGTGAACCCCCCGGAATATTGAACATTTTCCACCCATCGCTTTGGCGGTTGGTGCAGTTTACTGCACAACAACTTCGTGTCATCTCCGCTAGAATGCTGCCCTCTGGTGCTGTTTTCCGCCCCTAAATTGCGTGCGCGTCTCTATGATGACGTTGAACATGCTATAATCAGACTGAAACCTTCACGTACATGCCATCTTGTATTTTGTAGCCTATATGATAAGTTCGTATCTGCACTTTCCAGCAATGCATTGACTGGACCTTATATTCAACACCTAGTTGTGTCATTGTATGGTCTAGGTATTTTTTTTACTTAAAACCCAGGCATGGTCCTTTCCCCCAAATGACAGCATTGTGTATTTTTGCAGGCCGTTGCATTTAGTTTCTTAAGCAGTTGAGCTGTCAGTTGAGGTGTCCACGACTTGGCAACCTTGACAGGGACATAGTGTCTATTTATTTATTTGCAAATATACTGTATTTTTACTTATACAGCCATATCTACTGCCCTTCATTCTATTCTTACTGTCCTGTTTTTATTCTTATACTCTTTTTTTTTATTCTTATATGTTAAGTGTGTTTTACTTTGAGAGCAAAGATTAACCGGAGTCAAATTGTTTGTTTTACGCAAACCTGGCCAATAAAGCTGATTCTGAGCGTGAAAACATTAAGATACAAACTCATCAGCACTTCACCCAGTTTAGATTCAATGCAGCTGGTTGCATTTGTCTATTAGAGTCATCAACAGAGTGAATTCTGTGAGCATTCAAATATTTAGTTACCCTGTGAGGTACATTGTACAAGAAGGACATTGGGTTGCAAGTTTCAAAGCCTTGTATGAATTGGAAAAATGCATCTTGAATTTCCCCTGGGGATCAATAAAGTATCTATCTATCTATCTATCTATCTATTTGACCAGCAGAGGGCAGTATTGCATTTTAAATGTCATCATTTCATCCACATACTGTGTCTTTCCATATGGTCATTTCCCTTGCCAGCCCTATGGTGTGGGCCCACCCACTCTTCTCACTGTCTATGGTGAACCTGCACTGTGGACTTCATGAAGAGAAATGTCAAAACGTGGGCAGTAGAACTCTTAGTAGAACGTGGGCAGTAGAACTCTGTCACTCACCTGGATCTCCTTTGTGAAAACCGGCTTTAAGTGACATTGAAGATGTTTCAGTAGCCCTTGGATAATGCTATGTAGGTATTTTCAGAAGATTGTGATTGACTGGTGTGAGATGTTTTTACCTTAAATATTTAGTTTGGCAAACATGTATATGTAAATCTTTAAATAATGTGCTGGAATGTTAGGTCTGGCAACAGATAGTTACAACCCCAGAATGAATTCATGCCAGTATTGGCATTTTCCTACTGTTGGATTTAATAACCAATGAGGATCTGTGGGGGTTCTGGATACCAAGTTTGAAATCTTTTAAATTAAAAAGAAAATCATTTTAAATGGGTTTCATCTGCCTCTGAGCCGAGTCTATTGTGCCAGCAATTGTAATAAAGACACAGTGCTTGATCTGGTCAATAGGTAGATGACAGATGATATTTCAGTGTATGAGACATTTTAGCAGACAGACTTTCAAAGACACACATCAACCCAGGGCTAATAGCCTGATTAGTTGACTTTTTAACCTCCAGATCCCAAAGGGTTAAAGTTAACGGTGTTTTATCTGGCAATCTTTTATCTTCTACCAGCTCCCGCCAAGGATGTGTCCTCTCCCCTCTCCTCTTTGTTTTATACACGAATGAATGTCGTTCACAGTATGATGGAAGACAGGTTTTTAAGTTTGCAGATGATTTTAATGATTGGTGTAAGCACTCCTTTTTAAACATAAATGTATCATAGACTAAGGAACTAATTATTGATTTTAGGAAGCAGTGCCCCCCTCTTCTCCCCCACTATCATTGATGGCCAACCGGTTGAGACAGTAAAAGCTATGTTTTTTTCAATTTTTTATAATTATAATTATTTGATTTCATACATGTAACAGAAATTGCTTATACCAGTACAGGCATATTAACCGTTATCAATTTACAGTCCTACTTACTCAGGCATGGTATTCACATTCTGTTACTCATACACCCATGCACCCATAGCAAGCTATGTTTTGATTCACACACTGATGTTGTTTGTGCCAAGCCCATCAGCGCATGTACTTTTATCGCAAACTGAGGAATTTTAACATTGACCCCACTTTTATGAGAATGTTTTATTCCTGTTTTATTGAGTCTGTTTTAAGTTGGTTCTCTGTCCATAAAAAACAAAAATCGACTGGAGAGTATCGTCAGGACATGTAGCAAGATTGCAGGCATCAACTTCCCCACTCTCCCTTACGCCTACTCTAACAGAGTGGCAAAGAAGGCCCAATCTATTGCAGCTGACCCTAGCCATCCCCTGTCCTGCCAGTTTAGTACTCCCCTCAGGTCCAATAGACTCAGAAACTCTTTTATCTCTAAATTTCCATTTTAAACAGTCTGCCAAAACTGTTTTAAATAAATTTATTTTTATTATTGTGTTTTAGATACTGTGGGTATTTCTTTTATGTTTTTATGTATTGTTGTGCGTCTTGTCCTTATGTCTGTCTGCTGGCTGTGCAAATAATTGCCCCTTGGGGACAATACAATTACCTTGACCATGAGTAGTACACACATAGATGGACAGCAGGACGAATGAGATTTTGCTGACAAAAATGTAATGAGTTATCAAGGACTGCACTTGTTACACACAATCATGTGTGTGTGTTTTTTTTATTTATTTAATGCAATCTATTATACATTTATATTACTCTAATGTTAAAGCAGAGTCAATCCTCACGGATGGCAATGGATTTGTCAGCTATCATACACTGTTTCATGAGACATGATGGATTAATTTCTGGATTTAAGTGTTTGGATCTTTTATCAAAAACAGTCAGCTGTCTTTTGTTTGATTTTTCTTTTGTTGAAAGCATTCACTCATGAAAGATCTGTCTTCATGGATGAACACATTCAGCTTGTTGGCACTCAAGAGTAGTGCATGACAAGCACTCTCCATCAACATTGTTAAGTACAGATCCCTGGCAATGTTTTTGTTAAGATTGTTATCCTAATTATAAAGTGCAAGGCTATATGTACAAAGTCCAGGTAAAACATAAATTCCTATCCAAAAATGAAAGTCAAATATTAGTCAAATAACAGTCACTTATTGTAAATGCAATGGTTATTAAACATGAATACACAGTTTAATAAAAGATTATATACACTTTTAGAAGTCAACAATCATCATTCAACTCAACAGTGACTTTCTTTGTGCGCAGAAAATAAATTTGGTCACTATTTGCAAAGCAGTCCGACAGACAAGCCATACTTACAACAATACAGTTTACACATATTGCACTCTAAGCATGTGGTTCAAACAGTGTTTACCAAGTGACAAAATATCAATCCTTCACATGCTCATATAAGGCTGCACAGTGTCCTGAGTTTGATTAAACTAAATTTGTATAAAACCAGTTCAGGTTTCTAATGTATTATGTGAGAGAAAGGAATAGTTCCTTCATCATGCCAACCTTGAATTGCTTTGTGACACAAGAACACAATTCTATGCACTAATAAGCTGAATCAGCAGTTTCTATGGTAACCCTATTCCTGCCAACAGATGTACGCATACTATTTGTAATTAACAGCTTTTATATTCCCATAAGCCCTTTTCCCACATGTCCACCAATGTGCAGTTTAATGAAAAGGGCTTTTAGTGTTTTCCTCTGTTCTTGTACACCATAATGTCACAGCCCAGGTGAATGAGTGGTTCTGAGATGAGCACCCTCAGAGAAAGCCGTCCTCAACATAGGAGAAGCCATTGAAAGCATTGGAACTGCTGGTGGCAAAACTAGAGGCAAGATCTGGAGTACGGCCCACCGAATTGGGTACCATCTCCCGGGTAAACTCTGGGTCGATGTTCTGAATGTCAGCTGGACCTTTCTGTGGAAGCAGAACCGAAGTAATGTTTTTTTTTTTCTTCAGATAATTCAGTGGAGGTCTAGAATTGATGCTGCTATTTATATATTTCTTATTGTCATCATTGATTGATCTAGAGTATAATGCATAAAAGCATGTTGCGCACATTGAATGACCATTGTGTATGAAAATGTTTCTATATAAATCCATTTGAACCTAAACTTGATCAGTCACTTTAGTTCATTATTATTACATCTCCAATGGAACCGTCGTGCATATGGTCACATTCTTGTCACTGTACAAGAAACAATTAATCAACCTGTTCTAAAAAACATCAGATTGTACTCCCCAGTGGGTTAAGAGGAAACACATCAAGAGTACACTGTTTACATTGTGCCACACCTACCACACTTGGCTTGTATGGAGGAGTGATTCTTTTGTGATAGAGGTCATCCCAGTTGATGGGGGAGAAAAAAATGTGGTTTCTTATCTCCACCTGAAAATCAATTAATCAAATTGTGACATGCACAATAATGCATATAATATGCTGGTTTTGGTAAATGACAAACAAAAAAAGCACAATCACTCACAAAATCAGAAGAAGCCCCTAAGCGTTGATGCTGGTCTTTCTGTAGAAGTCCCAAAAGGAGGTGGCAGACAGCATCAGACTTCCCTGGTGGCAGACGTAGAGGCTTGTGCAGAATACCATCGTACATCTCCGCCACATCCCGGCTGTAGAAAGGAGGCTGTGATGGATGTGTGAAAATGATATCACAATCAAAAAGCTAATATTGTGTCAAGCCAAGTTACTGTACACTGTTACCCACACAGTCAATGTCTCTAGCCCTGTTACACTGGTATCCACATGCATAGAGCCAATATTTAAAGAGCTGACAAAGTGAAACTCAGCTTCCATGGAATACTAGCCCTGAAAAACATCCACATTCACCATAACTAGGTCGCCTTGGAGCAAATTGTTGATCAAATTGTATATTTTGTAATGTCTAACTATACTCACCAGGCTGTACAACATTTCATAAAGCACAGATCCTAGGCACCACCAGTCCACTGTGCGGTCATAAGGCTCCTTCCTCAGCATCTCAGGGGCAAGGTACTGTGGAAAGTGGGCGGTACGGAAATATAAGGAGACAAATACAAGACCTACTGTATCTCTATGGATACCACTCAATGCTCAAGTCAGCACAGGTCACACGTTCACATTCACGTTCACAAGCTGAATCTTATTGAGCTGTCATGGATCGAAGGAACATTGAACAAACGAAGACCTTCATGGTCCATTGTGGAGAGTTCTCTTAAAAGTTAATGGTGTCATTAAATGTCGCAAAAGTAGAAAGAGAAAAATCCTCCTCCCAGACATGTCTGAATCCTCACCTCTGGGGTACCACAAAATGTAGTTGTAGTGGCCTCTGGTTCAAGTCCCTCTTTACACAAGCCAAAGTCAGTTAGAACTACGTGGCCCTGGAACAAACCACAATCGTAAACAGTGAATACAGATACTGCAGTTTTCCTCAAAATGCCCCAAATATCAATTGAGATGTCCTTACCTGAGCATCTAACAAAATGTTTTCTGGTTTTAGATCCCTTTTTGAAGAAAATAAGTTTATTTTAATATTTTAATATAAACTATAAACATACCATATATGAATGACAAAAAGCCATCATCAGTCTTGGTGATTACCAACCTGTATACAATATTGAGAGAATGCAGGTAACCAATGGCGCTCGCTAACTCTGCAGCGTAAAAGCGAGCTCGTGGCTCCGAGAAACACCGCTCTCTTTGCAGGTGGAAGAAAAGCTGAAAAATGGAAAGAAACATGCAGTTTCCATCATTACAAGTACTGACAAGGCATCAACCTGTCATTCAAGTATTTAAAAATAAACTGTAAAATAACGAGATGGTTCAAATGCTCTTATAAATGCCCAGAATGACTGTCTCTGAAGACCTATAATTTTGCTAACTTGACTTGATATGGTACCCAATCATCTACATTAATTCACACATCTAATGACCCTGCCCTGAGTCCTGGCCCTTGGCAGTACCTCTCCTCCGTTGACATAGTCAAGGACAAAGTAAAGCTTCTCTGGTGTCTGGAAGGAGTAGTGCAGCCCAACCAGGAAGGGGTGCTTCAGGCTCTTCAGCAACACATTCCTCTCGGCCATAATATTCTTTTGCTGCAAGGGACAAAAGCAGCATTGAAGCAGTGGACAAGGCGCAGAATGTGGAGACCGGCCAGTCACCAGCCACGAGACAAGGAGCCAACCAACACAATGCTACTGTTTGGTAGGTACCAGAGAGAAACGCGAATGGAAATCTGACTAAGACTTTTCAGACCAGTAAATGTCCACAGAAACGAAGCCACAGCTTCCCTGACCATCCGTCCTTTGTTGACATAATAGTGCGCAAAACATTGAAATGGTAGTATGATCTAATCTGATATCCTCAAATCAAATAATCAAATCTGCAGTGTAATCAAATCAGCAAGCATAATCAAATCTCCTTATGATTTTCTTGCTTACAAATTGGGTGCCAACATTCATGAAAAAAAATAATAAAAAAAGAATGAATCAGATCAATATGCTCTGGATAAAATGCTGACAGTGTTGTTTTACTCAAGCATATTCAGCCTGCGTTTAGGGGCATGGCAGACAGCTGTATGGAGCAGAAGCTGTAAAAGAGGATTGTCTCAGTTCAAAGAGCAACAGAGCAACATAAGATTAGATTAGATTGTATCTCCAAAGCAGACGGAAGTGAAGAGTGCATTAATAAACTGGCAACATGGCTTTGTATGCATATGCTTATTTGTATGTAAATGAATAACAAGTGACAGTGATTTAGTTCAGTTCACACCTCTTTTTTCTTCAGAATAATTCTCTTCTGCAAAACCTTCACTGCATAAAACTTTCCATCTGATTTCAGTTTGGCAAGCAGGACCTGAAATTGATTTGACAATAAAGTGCATGAGAAACTTAACGAGATCTGTCCAAGGTATTCATTCAAGCCTTTTTTAGTAATTTCTATGAAACCTCAACAAACTTCCATTTAAGGTTAATCATTTCTGAAAGCCGTGTGCAGCCCTTTGAATAGGAAAGGCTGTGCAGACTCCATTACCTTTCCGAATGTCCCTTTTCCAATAACAGTAAGGAAATCAAAGTCCGTAGGCTTAGCACTGAAAGTACAAAGAGATGGGGCTTTTGGCAAAATGCCATTTTAATGTAACAATGACAAGATAATACAAATTAATTCACTAGATGCCTTTTCAAGTATGGTTTAATATTTCACATATCAGAAGTAGGCCTACATCTCTCATTACATTATGGAGGTTCTATATACTTGATTAAGGTGTTACAAATTCTAACAATTACTCACTGGGGATTGGCTGAAACCCCTAGATTAACATCGCTTGGCGATGGTGGTGGCGATGGTGGTGCAAGCTGAGGAACAAATTTAAGATAATTTTGGCAAAACATTCAGGTAACAGTAACTCCACATATTTGATGCTTGGATACTTGTTGGTGTACAGTTGGGGAAAAAAACTTACTTGATTACAATGTGCCATGATTTTGGTCCATTCCAGTTGTGCAGACAAGACTTAGGCTACATAGGACCTATAATGAAACATGACACGTAAGGATCTTTTACCGATAGAAATCTGCTGTGAGGTTAAGATTATCCTTAAACTGGATATTCTGGTTTGTAACGTAAAACGTATGAAAGACGACATTTCGGCAACTCGAGAGTTCATGTCAGTGAACATACTTAGTAAACATTGTGTTGATGTGAATTGATCAAATCTGCAAGTAGTCATGATTGTCATTTTGTTCTTCAAGAGTGACAGTCAGGCGGTCCGCCGGCTCCATACAGTCTATTTCATCTGCCTCAGTTTTTATTCTTTGTGATTTAGAAAGAAAAATAGACAGAAACCACAACATTAAAGGTTTCACCAAACATCATATTTAAGTCATGTCAACATTCTGGTGTTTACACCAGAATACGACACGTCTAAAAGCCAAAGACGGTGCACTGATATCTGCCGAAGCATTGCGCTTCAAATACACTTTCCCATTTGATACCACAATGCCATTTTCCAATTTGATACAAAATAATACGACCTCTTTAAGCTATTAATGTCCTGATGACTGGCTTTAATGCAACCTGTTGTTATACCCTGACAGTATAAACTGTCCAAAGTCCCTTTAAAGGAAAAAAAATACAGTTCCATAAGACGTAGCACGGAGCGGCACGCAATTGGAATTACGCACGGCTATTTTGCGCGGTGGCTATGAAAATCGAAAAATTGAATGAAATAACTTACCGTTGCAGTTTACGACTCACTCAGAAAGGTAAAAGTCAGTCAGCCTTGGCTACTCTACAGCTGGAAGAAGAACTTCGCACTCACATTGCAGAGCGGCTGTCTACACTGCATCATTACATTTCACTGTGTGGTGAAGGTCACGTCACACAGCACGAAACCTGTCCCGTCCACCACAACAACAGAGTCAATCATTAGCAAGACCTGAAACTTCTCGACCTCAGCCTAGCCCAGCTTATGGACGAAGGTGGAGGCGTGAAAGTGTATGCGGCGCACGACTGTCTTTCGGCTCTGTCGCAAAGTAACTGCCTGCTTATATCATCGTAACTTCATCTTTGGAAACAGCTGCTACCTTCCAAATATTCAAACTCGTCTACAGCACGAAGCAGTTTTAGACTTCTAGCAATGGCGTTCTATTCCGACTTGGTTATCTGAGACCACCATAGGAGGGAGGGCTGCTGATATGACACTTTTAGTCTTTCGTTGATAATAAGCCTGGGTCTACTGCACAAATAAGCAAACAAGCTATGCATAATTGCTACCAGTTTTAATATTTTGTTCAGCAACCCAATAATGAATTCGGAAAAAAATAATATCCATTCAAAGATGGCATGCACAACAAATTGACATTTAACATTTATTGATTTCTTGAAATGAATGAATTGAATGACATTTTAAACCAAGAATATAGCATCGGGACAAAATATCTCCAGCAGAGAGAGAATTTGGTCCTATTAACAAATGTACAACATCAAAAGTTGGCTTTGCTCACAAACCAAAGAATATTTCCAAATACCAAACAGTTTATTTGACCTAATATGCCTAAGTGCTTTCCAACCATTATCGAAAACCAGACATCGATAAAACAGTTTGAAATATGGCAGACATACTAATAACAGCTAGATTTATTAAAACCAACCTCGCAGGACTTGGAATTTGCTTCAGTTGCCTCGGGATGCGTATATGTTCCACCCAGTGGATGAAAATGTAAAGTGCATCACTAAATATATTCACGCTGCTGTACAGACACATCTTAAAGTCGGTTGTTTCCCTCTCCTCTTAACGTGAAATTGCATTATTAACATTTCACATTATTGAATCAGTACATAAAGTTGGCAGCATAATGTTGTTTTTTTTTGTTTGTTTCACAGCAGAGCCCCTTGAAAACATATGACATAAAATGATTCTCTCTCTGAGGGGACTTGAGGGAAATACCAAATGCTTTATGGGAAATGACTTGAGAATGAATTGGCACATCATGAAAAGTTATCACATTGACCAGAATGCCAAGAACAATCACTTGAGTCCTTCGTCAGTACTCTTGAACATTAAAATGGCGTTGTAGATCTTCAGGGCAGGGCCCAGTTTGATGCTCATGATCTTGACAATGTCGGTCTGATTCAGTAGTAGAAACGCTTCTCCGTCAATACACTAGAAGAAAATAAGTTAACTCTTAATCAGGGTGATATGACAAGAACAATGTCAAAAGAAATCAATAATACAAGACATCCTCTCACCTCATCTTTGAACAGACGAGCTTGCTCCTCACACCCTGTTAGATTATGTACAAAGCCGAAAACCTGAAAAAAGTTTTATAAACACACAAAATATATTTAAATTGATGTTATATAAAACATAATTTGAAAATTCTCTATGTTTTAGAATGGCTCCAGTACCTAAACAAATTGACAATGGAAATTATCATGCCAAGGTGAAACAACTCAAACGACATTAAACTACATTGGTTACAGAACCAGGTAAACTGTTGTTCATCCTCAATCCTGTATAGTTTCTTGATACAATGATAATGCTCTCACTCCAAAGCTACATGATGGTGCGGAGATCTGCAGAGGCTCCAAATATAATGTTGGTTCTTGACCAGGGTCTTGACCGCCTTTCCCAAAACCATAGTTCCTAACTAAGTTAGCAACTTCGTTGGTGCAATGCAATTTCTCCTTGCCAACCAACAAAGCTGCTAACAGGTTAGCAACTATGGTTTTGGGGAACCCAGTATCTCACCTCCTCCACGCTCCAGCTGGCCACCTGACTGGCATGGATGCCGGCCACTCCGGGCAGCAGCTTGCAGTGCTGCTCCCAGCAGAGGGACAGAGTGCGGTCCTGGTGCGCCGACAAGGCCGACATGAAGAGGGAGGGGTACACACCCTCAGTCGTCACAGCTGCTGCAACGCACACAAACACACACACACACACACACACACACACACACACACACACACACACACACACACACACACAGACAAAACAAACACATAAATAAATAATTTCACCAAGGAGTCATCAGATGGTTCAGCATGAATTTCTAAATAAATAAAATTGAGCACAAGACTTAAAAAACAAAAATACTTTGCTCACTCTGATAGTTCCTCTGCTGGTTCTTTCTATACTTCGGGGGACGTCCAATCCTGATAACACATACACACAAAGAAAAAGGATGTGGTCACAACTTATCAACACAGCCAGGCAAAACAAAAATAGGTCCTCTCTCAGCTCTGAGCAAGTCAAAGTTTGTGACAGTTGAGTGTCTTACATGGCGTGCACAGCACAGTGTCTGCCTAAAAAACAGTGGTGTCACTGTCACCTGCCATGGTAGCGTGATTTTCTGGACCGCTGACCGAAGACCAGAATGTTCCGCTTAGACCCCTCGGTGTCGGACAGCTCGGTTTTGAGTCGGCCCTGATTCCTTTCAGCAAGCGGACACCCGGACAGGCAGTGGTGTGCTGTGAACCGACCAGTCACGTGACCAGAGCCATCACACCCAGGCGTAGGACACTTCCTGTAGGTAAGAGTCGACAATGTTGTATATTCCACATAACACCTACAGTTAAGCCCAAAATGTCCATGCTAAATTTGTATTTATAGTGTATTCTATTTGACCAGTAAGTTTAGGGTTACACTTCTTACACTACTTGACAGTGTCGACATAAGAGTGACATGACACTGTCATGAACGGGTCATAAATAAGTCATACATGTTTATGACATAACGCTTCTGTTATTAAGTGTCATTCGGTTTTTGTCATAAACAAATTAGGGTTAGGATTAGGATTAGGGTTAAAGGTTAGGATTAGGGTTAGGGTTAGGGTTTATATGTCATGACAGTGTCATGTGTTCATGACATTGTCATGTCACTCTTATGTCGATACTGTCAAGTAAAGTGTTACCAAGTTTTTGTCTGTCTGGAAGGGACCTAAGCACTAGGCAACAGAAGATACATTGTGCCAGAGATAGAAATGACAAGAAATCATATCAATACCAAATTTATCAAGCGTATGAATAATTATGAGCTTAATTACCACACTGTACTCAACTGACGGCCATACTTGCGTGCTTGAAACGTTGCGTGAGTGTGGTGTGTGCATGCGGGGAGTGCTCCAGGGTGGTGCTACGGCGCTAACCTGTGGTGGAAGCTGTACTTGGAGGTGTTTCGCGAGTGGCTGATGGCTTTGTAGGGCAGCGGGGAGAAGTTCGACTGCCCTACAGGCGGCACTTCTCTAGCACCTAACAGCATAGACATGTTTAGAAACACAGGAGGAAAAAGAAGAAAACGCAAGACCACCCAGATAGCAAAATCAGATAGCGGACCGCTGGTGGTATGCCGCTGGTGGCGACCGCCAGCTATGCCCCCAATGGAGTGACAGTGGTCAGCCAGCCTCTTGCTATCTGGGCACATACAGCAAACTGAAGTGGATACTATAATTTTTTAACCTGACTTTCGCCAGATGAATTTCATTCCGTCTAGCTCCACTTATCCATCTGAGCTCGATCCATTGGAGTGGTGTTTCAGAAGGCTGGGCCTTATCAAAAATCCTTGCATATGATTGGATAAGCCACTTGTCTGTCATATATTGACGTGCTACTTCAACCACTCCCATCGAAGCCAACCCGTGACGCTGAGAACAGTCTCACAGTCGCTTCTACGCTACGTCACATCTATGAAATTCCCGCTTTGCGTCCTGATTGGCTCTACCATAAAATCTGGTGCCAAGATCACTCTCAACGGAAGCGATCCCAGATGGATGTGAGTGGAGCTAGGCAGAACGAAATTCATCTGGCGAGAGTCAGGTTACGGTAATTGTTTTTAGCATTGTCATCAAAAAGTCACACACAGCATACAGCATATCCTTCTGTGAAAACCACTTAAATTTAACATTGACAATGGTTCATGAAAAACTATAGTAGTAAAATAACTGCAAAATATTGCAATATAAAGATGAGTTATAATGTTCATAATACTAAACTACACTACTACGCTATAATAATAGTATAAAATGATGAATGATGAAAATGATGATAGAGGCCCAAAGAGAGAGGTAATGGCGTGGGCGATGCTGTTACCAGGTTGTTGGCTGCTGGACTGGCATGGTGGTGCCTTTAAGGGATGCCCTGTGCCTTCACACCAGCCTGCCGGATGGATGTCAGGGTTGTCCGAGTCGACCCACTCATCATACACATGACTCCAGCCATCAAAGTGAATCTGAACATGCCAGTATCAGGAGGTTATACATTATTTTATTAAAAAATAATAACTAAAAAAGAGAACGTTACATTTTTGCATCAATGCAAGGTGCTCATACTATCCAGTTTTTTTTATACAGATCTGACTGTAACATAAAGCATCTGTAGTGTCCATGTTTACCTTGAGTGACAAAGAAATTAGACAAATGTACAGACTTAAAATTACTGAAATAATGTCTGCTTTATCCATTAGAAAAATATAGGTGAAAAATCCCTGCCTCAATTTCCTAGCAATGCTTATACTACAAATCAGACTAAAACGATTCTAATAATAACTAAAAGCACGGTTTGTGGAGGACGGACCTTTATTCTGTGAGTCTCCACCTCCTGTACCGTGGCGACTCTGATGAGGGCGGGGCTTCGTTTGTCCACTGCCTCCAACTTCATCTGGGCCTGGAAGCCATGAGCGGCTCGCTGGACACAAACAGAGGGGACACCAAACTTAAAGGAACATGTCCACTTTTTGAAAACACCGGAATAGGGGGAACATATATCTAGCCTATAGTTACGAGGAAGCTATAGGCTAACTGGTGTAATCCACGTCCAGTCAATTAGGCTAATGGTGTCAAACTGGGAAAATGCACGCATAGAGAAGATAGGTAGAAGATAGAAGAAGGTATGTATTCTATCTTACTCTGGGGTAGACGGCAGATAAGCTTTCCATAAAACTTTCAAAAAAGTTGCCGTGTTCGTTTAAGAATACAACAGAATCTCCATGCGCCGCATGGTACAGGGACAGAGACACCACACCACATTTATAACAACACTTAAGATTACAACAGACACAACTTTTACTTAGTTTAAGACACAAACAGAATGTGCATTTAAATTCATATAACAGCTCTGTTTTTCAAAGCAACTGACTTTTTTTTCGGTTGGCAGCTTAGCAGCAGTGACTTGTATGTCTTTTTGTGCAAACATATATTTGCATACCCAGTTCTCTGGGTATCAAACCTGTGACACTTTGTGTTGGTAATACATTGCATTTCCAGTTGAACTACAGAAACACAGTTCAATGGTATAGCTTGAAAGAGAAATTACAGTCAAGGAGCCAGATATTCTTCAGAAAGTTAAAGTCTACAACATTCTAAACACACCAGTGTGATGGTACCTGGCTGACAGGTTAGAGATGAAAGGGTGAGGTTGAGTACAGACCACTTTGAAGTTCTCCGCAGGAACAGCAGTGGAGCCTGTCTCCTCAAGGTACCGTTCCCAAGCGAACCTGCCGGGGTCGGGGTAGTCTTAAAGAACACACGCAAAGTCAGACTGAGTTAAAACTGCCACTGATGAATAAAAACACTTATCATTCTATACAGGGACTAGCGGACTCTCACCTTGTGGTGGAGTAAGGGACAGACCTCTTTCTTGGCACCAGCCTATTGGATGGATGTATGGGCTTGTGGCATCACACCTGAGGGGGAATAAAGATTTGTCCAATTACATTTGTGCTTTGCCAGACAAAAATGGCTAATAAAAGAAATTCAAAATGTTTAGTATAGTCTATTAAAGGCACCCTGAACAATATTGGCTCTCGGGGTTGAGAAGCACAATAATAAACAAACTAAATATGCGTCTTTTGCAACAAAGTATGTTATAGGTTATTTATGGATATAATATAGAATCTCCAAATTGATGTAGCATAGCAGCTCTTTTGCGCTGTGATTTTGGAAAGGTTATGTTAAAGTCAAAAAACTGTTGAGGGTGCCTTTAAACTGACCAGTAGTCATAGGTGTCGTCCCAGTTGTCAAAATGAACAAGGAAGCGATCGTCCACCACATCAGTCACCGTGGCGACACAGATGAGAGAGGGGTTCATGCGGTCCACAGCCTCCAGCTTCATACCAACCTCGAAACCACACTCCATATCCGTCTGATGAAAAATAAATAAAGAATAAATATTTAATATGCAGTATATTGAGTCATAACAGTACATTTATACACATACGGTATGATGATCTGCACTCCATATCGGTCTAACATTAAAATAATAAGGAAAATACAAAACGATTCATTTGAGCCCAAGTGAGAAAAAAACATAAAAAACACACTCCATAGTCATCCAAAGTATAACTAAGCACTGTAACACTAATCATTTGCGCCATAATCATTGTTGGCTTGGTTTCCTAGTTTAGTCTTCAAAGGGTGGAGCTGACAGTTTTCCTTATCAAAGGTACAAATGCCTTAAGACCAACAACATTTTTCATAATTCTGTAGACATGAGTGAAAGACAGTTTTCCAGTATTCCTAGTCATACTGTGTACGCTGTTCCAATGCATGAGTTTATACTTTTAAACATCATGCTAAAATGTATATTACTATACATTTAACAATAGAGAAAGCAAGCTGAAGCTTTACTACAAATGTGTAGATAGAACCTAAATTACTGTTAAGTTGTTAGAATGTGGTGTTTCTTTCCATTCAATTAGTTCTTCAGCACATCCATTATCCAAAATAATCAATGTCAAAATCAGTAAAATCATGTTTGAAAAAGGGCAAGATAGAAGAGAAGCTAGAGCTTTTTTATTGGATTCCAGGTGTTCCATGGACAAACTCCTTTAAAGACAATAGCTCACATGCTGTGTGAACTAGGCCATTTTATATTTAAAAGACTTACCCGACCAGCACTTGCAAAGAGCTCTTTGGGGGCGGCTTGTGCTTTTGTGAGCCTCAAATAGCTGGACCATGAAAACTCTTCCTCCTTGCACCCTGCAATGTCAACAAAGATTAATGTGGATCAATACTGCATACTGAGGTGCCATATTAAAATGCAAAAAAGGGAGTATGAGGGGTATACCAGTGCATTATATTATTCTATGAATAATCCTCTATATGTTGATGAGTTAAATGAAGCTATTAGAGAATATTTGTTATGGTCGATGAAATAACCTCTCACCTTTGGGTGTGTAAAGTTTGTGACCTGTGCTTTCACACCAGCCTGCCGGATGAATATCTGGACAGTTGGCGTTGACCCAGAAGTCATGGCAGTCTGAGTACCCATCAAAATGGAGCCGTAATCTATAGCCACACACCTGCACAGCAAAACCCAACACTGTAATATAACAAAACATATTCAAAAGCAGGATGCTAAACAACAACATGCTAATCTTTTTTTGGCATACATGCATAACTTTTTTTGACTGTTACTATCTACCTCGGCCACTGTCAGAACAAAATACATGGATGGATGCTGAGGGTCAATTCCCTCCAACTTCATGCCCTGGCGGAAGTTGTTCTTGCACTGTGGAACCCTTTGAGACTAAAATATAAACAAAAACACATAATGAGGAGGTTCAGTTCAAAGTGTCATCAAAATCATGAAAGACTTCAGGCATCTTCAAATTCAGTTGCCAACTGAGCAACAACATCCAAATGTACACTGTGATTTGCCCATCTTCCTTGCCCACTCATGTTTAAGTAAGACCATTTTGACATAAGTTAAATTGAGACAATGCTATAAAGCCACATTGCAGACAACTAGAGCATACCCATTTTTAATATATTTTATAATTATTTATCTGTTTTTTTTTTTTTTTTTTTTTTTTTAATGATGGCTTGCCATACCTCTTGAAAGAGTTGGGCTGGAGCTGCCACTGTCTTCTGTTCGTCCAGATACTGACCCCAAGACCAGGACTCAAGCTTTCCGTCGGCTTGACCACCAATACATAAACACATTTAGTTATTATTAATCATTTTATCAGCTTAAAGAAAATCAATGTCCCTGTTATTTTGTAAATGCATATATAAAATGCCATAACACTCAATACAATGTTTTAAGTGTAGAGTCAATGAACATTTTGTCCAACGTGAGTGACCTGTACAGGACCATGTAAATATCACAATGTGACTTTTAAATGCCAACCTGATCTGTTCTGTCGGCTCTCCGTCTTTGAATCTTCGCTTTTCTCCTCCTGTGAATATAACAAAGAACCTTTTAAAACAAGCCATCAGAGACACAGGTTTGATTTTGTATCTGTACATCCATGCGAAACTCTTCCATTTTAAAAGAACTGTACTGAACATTTTCACTTACACATTACTACATTTGGAATTGCCTTACTGCCTTACCAAAGGTTATCATATTATTTGGATGTGATCCCAAGTTTCACCACATTTCAACAATAATTACCCAAATGCTGGGTACTGGTAAAAGCTGGTTGTCTCAAGGCTAGTGTAGGGACAATTTGCCAACAGTCACCTCCTGACGACTTACATCATTAAACTTCTGAGCAGTGATTAACAAGAAACTCAACCATCTTCCAATACTTAAGAAAAATTACTTCAAAGTCCTTGAAATTCAATTCGAGTGCCTTCCAAAACTGGGCAGCAGAGGTGTGGAGAATGATTAAGGCTAGCATGAGAATCCTAGAGAAATGTGCATGGCAAGTATAGTCATGAGAATCCTAGAGAAACAAGAGCTAGTGTGCACATCCAACCAAAGTGGGGCCCAGGTGTCCACAATACAGAAACAAAAGAGAAACGACCACAAGTTGGAGTTTGTGCTCCCCCCCAAAAAAACTTCATACACAGGTCTTTTTTTGGGACGTTAGGACAAACTCTTGTGTGTGGATATTCCTCTTTGTGCCAGTACCATGAATGTCCTACCATAGTGTCCATTTCCGACTCTTCTTCTGACGGACTCAGGTAATCCCTTCTTTTCCTCTTCTTCATTGGCTTTAGCAGCTCTGGGTCAAGGGTCATCACTCGACCCCCAGGAATCTTCTCTCCACTTGTCTGTCTGACGGACAAACAAACAAACAACAACAAAAACATCAATAAATCAACACTTCTCCTGAACATGTCAAACAGCAATAAAAGAACAAGAGCACTGAAAACCCTGAATCATGAATCATGAACCATCAACAGTCCGTCTGAGCCTTTTATAAACAGCGTATAAGAGGAGCATCACAAAACATCTTTCACGAAATTGATGAACATGAAAAACAGCAGAGGGCTAATTACTTATCAGGCAGTGGCTCTCGGCGTAACTCTTCAGGGTAGGTCCTTTTGGGTGCTGGGGGATCATTGGTTTTGCACTGGACAGAACCTTCCTTGGGCTCTGGGCTTGTTTTCACTGGCCGCTCTACTTTGACAGGTGCTCCACCAACTCCACCAACAACATTTAGGGCAGTGCAATCTGCTGTCGATTGACATGCATGGATTTAAAAGCCAAATACAAAATGTTAAAAAACGACAGAGAAGTGAAATGCACACATACAGTATATCACTGATGTACACAATCTCAATGCAGACAGCATGAGGACTGTCAGTACTAAAATAGTGTGAAGTCAAAGATTACCAGTTTTTTCAGCTTGCCTGTTATCTGCATCGGTCACTTTTGCAGATAGCCCCTCAACAACTGGATTAGCACAACCAATTTTTCCTTGACTTATCACCTCCAACGTTCCGGTGTCACTCACACAAAACTGCAAAGGGTTTAAACCATATCACATGCCATTTTCATACCCTATACAATATTCAAACTGTGATTCATTCCCTGTGAGGATTTAACAATAAATCAATCAATGAACTATCTTAAGCTAGTAACTGAACAACATACAAGCAAACACAGATGAAGAGGACCTCTTGGCACTGAAAAAACAGACATGAGAGTGGGCTTGATTACCTTGAGATTGCTGCCTGGAAGAATGGCCATCCCCTCTTTCCATTCGAGGACATGCACAATACTACAAGTTCCACCCACTTGAGGTGACAGTGCTGTGGTCCCTGGGTCTGCAGTCGCATTTGCTTTGGTGACCTCAACAGCATTTTGAGGTGTGTCCACCTTCCCTGTTGGGTGACCAGAGACGAGGTTAGAATTCTATCCTTTCATTTGAAAATCCAAGTCTGTCAAACCATTTACACTTTACACAGAACACACTTACCTGACAGAATGAGTGCTGTGCTACTGTGTGGCTGCACTTTTTGTGGCAGGATGTCACTGGAAGAACGGACATTGCTGGTGTCTGTGGCAACATCTGCATCTTTGGGCAGGACTTCCAGGTCCACTTTGGCACTCATAACAAAGGTTCACTTGTGCCACTCTTGAGATAAAAACAAAATCAAGGGGTTTCAGCAACTGTCTATTTTACAAACGTTTCCCATTCAAAATGAAGATGAATACTAGGTTTAGCCTACATCACTTGTGTAGCCAAACTGAGGATACACAATAAGAGACATAGATTATGATGGCATCTTTTCCTGTGAGTAAACCCCTGAGATTTATATTGATGTCACAAGGTTCATTCTCGTGACAACCCCATATTCTGTTAATTTTGTCCCTATATCAAGTTAAATGAATGTCTCTTCAATTTGTCAAACGTTAACAAAACATTAAGCCTACGACCTAATTTGAATTTGATGGAAGCCAATAATCTATGATGACGCTGGGCTCCATTAGACTACAACACTTGTGATAGCCTACTACACCTTTTCCACTACAGGCTTCTTGTCATCGCACGGAGCAAGTGAGGTTGGGGGAGCAGAGTAAAAATCTGAAAAATTGCTGCAAAATGGCGGGGTGGCTTAATCTTAGAAGCACTTTGAATCGAACACATAATAGCTTGAAATCCAACACTGGCTACCTTGTAACGCTTCCTGACTTGATTTTGAATGAATGGACATCGCTGACCTGCGTGCTAAATAATTTGCCTAGTCAACACAACCATATATCAGGGTTTAGTGCATTCTAAAATAAGAAACTGCATGTGACACATTATTGGAAAAATTATATTTTTAGAGAAAATTGTCGAAGAGGCTAATTACACCCTCTTTTCGTTTAGTGTTAAATTGGATACAATTAACATAAAGCGATTAGCTGCAGATCTTACCCTACAGTCGAGCTGTCTTGTAGTGTTGCACCTTTTGCATTAAAATGTGCATGGCAAATACTAAATGTTGCTAGTAGTATGATAGTGATCAATTTTCCCTTACCAGTGGTTCGTCCTGCGGTTCAGAAATTTGCAGTGCGCATGCGCCGTACGCTTGTTCTATCCAACAGTCAAATAGACATACACCGGATTCTTAATTCTCGGACACTTCATGCCTAACCGGGCGCAAATAGACCTTTGTGTAAAAAGACGCATGACCTTAAGAAAATGTGCACACGCAAAACAGTTTTATTTTATTGACATAGAACATTGATTTACTGATGAACTCAGCATGGGTCAGTAATTTGGATTTAATAAATTGACCATTAGTCAAAAGAGGCTAAAGCATTAAAAGGGATAGACAAATGAGGACAAGCAGACATAATAGTAAGAAATTTTAATAAAAAAAATGACAATGTTACAATCAAATACCTCTGAAGAAGCAAGCGTCATGCCAACACCAATCAAAACTGAAAATCAAAAAAAAAGAAAAGAAAAAAAGACAGAGGCTGTGATCATATTGCAGGGGTCGGCATGTACTGCTGTGGCAGTTCTATACCGAGAACCTGATTCCTAACATATACACCAATCAAAGTCATGAGCTGATTTCATCAATGCCATGCCTTGGATAAAATATTTAAGATTACCAGTTAAAGCGAAGACTGTACATATGCACCTGGACACAACCGAATATACTGAAATCAGGACAAAACAAAAAATGCTCTGACAAGCCCTCACATGGACCAGTCAGCAAATTCAATTTACCCCTACAGAGATTGTGGACAAAGCAAGACTGCAAGCTCTCAATTCTAATCTTGGGATGCAGATCTGGAGCGGGAACGAGAGTGAGAACGGGATCGTGAGCGGGAAGGAGACTTCGAGCGAGCAGGGGATCGGGACTTAGAACGGGACGCTGATCGCCGTGCTGGAGACTTCGACATGCTCTTTTCGGCAGCAGGGGACGGGGATCTTGAGGCTGACTTGGCATCTTCTTCCTTTCCATTTTTCACAGGGGTTGGTGATCGGCTGCGGGACTTCTTAGCGGCAGGCTTCTCGTTGGAACGACTGCGGGAGTCCCTCTCGGACTTTACCTTGGAGCGGCTTTTGGATCGTGACTTCCTGTTGTCAGAGCGAGAGCGAGATTTGCCACTAGCAGAATGGCTACGGGATTTCCGGGTGCGGGACCTGGATCGAGACTTCCTGGCGCGGGAGCTGGATTTCCGGGTGTCGGACTTTGAGCGAGACTGGCGTCCTGATCTAGAACGAGACTTGCGTCCAGATCGAGAGCGGGAACGTCTCCTCCTGGAGTGGGACCTGGAGATATAATAGGACACACACGTTGGAAACTAGGCCGTCATAGAACATACCAAAGCACATATGGTGTTTTGATACATTAATGACTGCTTATAGAATTTCAACATATGGGGTAAATAATTTGCAAGATGTTACTAAGAAATTCCATATACTTTGGAGATATTAACCAGTTATCCAACAGTTCAAAACTGAGGACTTCTATCTAGATGCTTTGAAAATGCATCATCCCTGAAATTACATTTAAAAGCTGAGAAAAGCTTTGTTCAGAGCAGAGCTCAATCCCTGATCTAAGCATTAATCTGTGCTACATCACCTGGAGCGGGATTTGGAGCGGGATTTGGATCGGCTCCTGGAACGGCTGCTCCTGCGGCTCCTGCTACGAGAACGACGGCGACTGCGAGACCTGCAAGGACAAAGAGCCAAACACCATTACCAAAAAGCATGCTAATGTTACATTGATCTTACAATTTAAAAGAAAATGTGCTCCTCTGGACATCATTACATTTGTAAAAAGGTGCCTGAAACTCAAGATGATAATTCAATAATATGTTTCAGCAAAAGCAGCTGAACGCATTTTCTTTGAACTTTAAAAATGGAATGTTTCTGTATAACCATTCAAAATGGTTTGATTTAATACAGCCCCAACATTTGTCTGCAGGAAACTACCTTCACAGACCATGTATGTTTGCAGTGAACTGAAAGCAAACTAAAAAACATTTACAGCATTTACAAACATTTGCATTTGCCAATTTTCATGTATAATGCCTGCTTACGAACAAACAATATAAAACAACGTATTACGTTCAGGTAAAAAGTGTAAGCAGACAAACAACTTTTTGGCCCCTAAGCAACCCTTAAACTATTACTACTGCTGCAAATAGCAGTTTTTCTTCACCTTACTGTATTTAAGAAACAATAAAACAAAAACTGTCAAAAACGCCCACGGACACATACCGAGAGCGACTGCCGGAGTAGGAGCGGCGGCGGCGGGGTTTGTCCTCGACCAGACGGATTTTCCTCCCGTTGATGTCGGTGCCATCCAGCTTGTCCAGCGCTCTTCTCATGTCGGAGTGAGAACGAAACTCGATAACTCCCTCATTGGTGCGTTCTTTATGCGCATCAGCATAGGTCACCTCCCCTGCCTGTCGCATGAAGTCCTAGAAGTAGCGGATACAAAGCAACAATGAACAGCTTGCTGAAAATTAAACTTAGCTGAAATAAATTGTTGAAAATAAACTAGCTTGTACCAACTGAAACAAGTTTAAACGCAAGTTCATAAATGGAAATTCTCTAAAGCTTACTTACTTTAAGGTCTTGCCAACTGCAGCGGCTTGACAGGTTTTCTACAATGAGCCTGTACTCCGTACGGACGGGTGGCCCGTACTTATCCCTGCCACTGCGGCTTCGGCTACTGTAACCACTACCTTTTAACAATAAAACAGACAGACAAGTTAGAATCAACAAAATACAGACATCAGAAAAGGAAAATTAAGCACACCACAAAAAAGTAGAGGGCAGAAAAAAACGGCACGAGCACTGGAAAGAAAAAAAAAAGTTGTAAGAAGAGATGTTACAACTTGAGAGGATGTGGGTCAGGATTTAAATGTAATTACAAAGGAGTCAAATTGTCATCTCAGAGCCTTTAATGGATTGATTTCATAATTCTAAAATGTGTTTGACAATAGCAATGGCATTAAATAAGTGGTCTTCAAACTATAGTCTGACACCACAAGTAGGCTACATACTGTGTCACCTTTAATCCTGAAGAACAAGGAGGCTTTTTTCCAAGACTCCGCAGTGATATGAAACCTAGAGCCCTAGATTGCTTTAACAAACCCCAACCAATCCTTGCCTGATCACTTAAGTGATAAAGAGTGCACAGGTGAATGGAATCGCTTCCATGCAGGTAACAGGACAGCTGCAACACACTTTTTGCTAATGCTGTGCCTTTTCATTCTTTTCAACACAAAAACCAATGGGAATCCTCACCATCACCCCTGGTCTATTGGCAAAAGGCTGTTGTCATCTTGGCTTCCGGTAAGGTCAGCCAAAGGGTCAAGGGGCAAAGGTCACACACACATAGTAAAGGTGAAAGCCAAGGCCAAGCGGGACAGGCAGTCATCTTAGCCTCAAGGGACTCGGACTCAGCCTCTGCCCCCACTGGACACTTTTGAATTGAAACATCAAGGACTTTGTTAATGTTGAAATAAAACTGAATACACATTGCATGGGTACATAAACCTAAACTTATAAAACTAAACTGTCAATCCTCCACATGTTCCGTTCGGTGGAAAAAAAAAAACTTTTGAATATCCAGGAAATCTGAATCATGTACTTCCTGTGAGCAAACTACATAAAAGCAGCAGACTCTACAAACTGAAGGAGAGAAGTCACTCCTCACAGTACCCATACTATAAAAGATTTCATAAACTGCTTACAAAGTCGTGTGAAGACCTGTGGGAGCATTTTAAAAAGTCTGGCCAGAGCTTCTGTCATCCATCAAATGACTTCAGAATTAACAAAGCCAAGATATGATAGGTCGTGGTTAACTTCTTCCACCTTCTCAAACCCAGACCCAAAAAATACAATATTAAACAAAAAGGAGTGCCGTAACAGTGAATAAAGGGAGACAGCACTTACTGCGACCGCCACCCCCATAACCCCCACCGTATGAATCGCGGTCACGTCGAGGTCCCCGAGCATGTTCAACAACAACACGCTCTCCACATAGCTCCTTGCCATTGAGTTCATACACAGCGTCGTCCGCATCGCGGTTATCATCGAACTCAACAAAGCCGTACCTGTAAGAAAAAGCAAAACCACATTATGCTAGTCAACAACGTTACATGATATACACATGGACACAACACTGTTGGTCCAAGTGACTTTTAAAATGGCACGAAGCAGCTTTAGTCAAGGTCACAGCGGAGAGACACAGTCGCTACTACGGAAACATGATTAGATCCCCATAGCAATTAATGGTGGTATACAGCCAGAATGTCTTCTCTAAGACGGGAGATTGAGATTGAGGCGCGGGAGATTGAGGCCTGCCACACACAACTAGCTAGCTAATAGACCGTCAGCAAAAACGAGAACAAAACAATCTCAGTTAATTTAGCCATTTCGCTACATGTCTAGCTGCATCTTCCTAATATTTAAAATAACAAACATGTCTTACAACCGCGTGAACTCAACATATCTGCAAAATTCGTTTCCCGTACATTGCTTATAGGTGGCATTATATAAGCTGCAAAGTGCATCCAGAGCGGCCATTTCGCTCATGTGGTTCCTGGTAGCTAATATTAGCTTTGTGTAGCTAGCACATTGAAGTCCATGGTCGGTTCATGCCATGGGTTCATGCAAACAATAACTTGCATTACATGAACACGAAGTGCCCTTTCGTCAAAGGCACAAGTAGCTAGTAAACAGCAACATTTACTGTCAGTCATGCACCAAATGTAGGTTTACAACATTGTTTTCTACTATTACGATCACCACTAGCGCAAACTGTTGTATGAAGCGTAACTACAACTGGATACTAGATTGCTAGTGCTAAGTCAGCAACCTACCGTTAGCTTATGTTAGCTAACTAGGTTGCCATGACTAAGTTCGACACAATCACCTACTTACCCATTTTTCAGATCGATTTCTAGGAGCTTTCCATATCCACTGAAAAATCTTTGAATGTCCTTTTCGCGGACATGATAACTTAAACGTCCAATATAGACCCGCGGCATTTTGCTGGTCGTTGTGTAGACAACTGGAAAAGGTACCTACTCAGCAGCACCTCGTTGTCCGAGAGGCTAGCTGGCTTCAAGCATGCAAAGTTCCCAAGGCACGTGGTGCGTGATGTCATCTAAACATCGCGATATGTCTAAGTTTCGGCTACTTGGAAACGCTTGCAACTTGCTTGTAGCAGAGAATGTACTCATTTCTATCGAACTGTCAAGCTATCCACGGCAACATTATAGCGAATCAGATTTTCACGTTGCCTCTGTAGTTGGCTATCGAGATACATTGTAGCGTTAAACGATGAGAGCCCACTTTAGGTCTAGCAAAGTTGGACCTGTCAGCTTATCCATGGCCAGCTAATGGTGTCAGAAAAACACGCCTTCTGTAAAACAACTCCCATATAATTCCCCACTGAGGAATCTGCCATATAACTTCAAATTGTGCGTCAACAAGACAATCCACCGAAGAATCTAGATATGGGAAACGAAACCTCTGAGTGACCCACCACCATACCAGTAAGTACGCTCTGGATGATTTTTTTTGGTGTGGGACTAAAAGTCGTAGCTACGGGGATACTCGAACGGCGAGCTAACTTGGGAAGAAAATGAGGTGGTGAACATTGAACAACTATTTTATAGTGTCACCCCGGGGATGATTACTAATTGATCTACATTGATGCATGCTGTTTAAAAATAACCTTTCTTGCTTTTTGCAAATATTATATAGTCAGTTGTATATATTATGGTTGGTTAGACAAGTCTGTTAAATGCGTTATTATTAACCATACTTTAGCCTGCTAGCTGGTGTCCACAGGTTAACTATCAGTGGAGTAGCCTGAACAACAGCTAGGCTACTATTTAGAGTAGACTGTACTACTCAGTTAGATTGTCACTTTCCCAACTGCAGATGTTGAAACTTGGATTTGTGGTTTAATGTCATATCAGTCATTTAATATACTGAATTCCACTGCGAACAAATTTACTCCCACTCACAGGGCTGCGTCCAGCTCTCTTCACTGTCATCTCCCATGACTTCTAGACCTCTATTCACTCCTAAAACACTATACACCTAGTAAAGTTGGCTTATAACACAAGTGGGACATATCTGGCAATGAGAAGACCCCAGATAGCAGGTCCAACCTCTGGTCAGGTGGTGTTCGAACAGTAATTTAGACCTAAATAGCACAAAGGTAAACAGATCATTGTGGGGACTTCAGGATAAACAGGTAGTCCATCACCCCCTACCCTCTCGCAGCTTTTGAGGACTGAAGACTGTATTGTTTTTAAGATAACTAGGCCTATCTAATTGTGCAGAACATTTTCAGCCTGCAATGTTTGCACTGTCACTGTTTACCTGTTGCATGCATGTGCTACCACATTAAATTAGTTTTGAAGCCGAGCATGGCTTCAGCTGTTCAGCGTATAGCCTATTTCAGGAAGGTCTGCTTGGTGGGAAGAAGTCTACGTTGAATCACCACGTTGGATCAAAAGAATAAAAAATCTTATTGACTCCATTATATATTTACAAACCATTTTCCGGACTCAGGTGACTGCCACAGTTTCCATAGCCTATCTGGTTTCAAGGATAAAGGGTGTCAGTTGCAGGTTGTTGGTAGTATTTGGACTCTAGTTTCTTCAGTTGATCTATTATGGAGCAAGCCAAAACGAGCTTGCCAGAGTTCCTGGATAGCTTAAATGAAAGTCAAAACTGTAGCTTAATTTGTAGAAAAAATATTTTTGTGAGTCCATTTTTTGTGACCGTTGGGATATGTTTGCTTTCACAGTGCAGTGTTGGTGGGATGGCATCCAAGCTGTTGGACAGACTTCGACGCACACTGTTCAAAGAAGGAGAAATCCCCTCTGAAACGGAAGGTATTGATAATTTCCCAGAGAGCTCTGAACTTGAAGATGATACTGACTGTATCTCGGCAAGGCTGGGAGGAACCCTCTGCTTTGAAGGGGATGGTACTCAGGAGTCTGGAGAGGATGCCGGAGAAGGTTCCGGGCCTGAGAGTGATTCCGATTTCTTGGGAGAGTCCATGGATAATGCCTGCAGCAGCACAGGTATTTATTTGTTTGATAGGTTCAGCCGACTAATACCTGTTGCTGAACTGGTAGAGCAAGGTGTTATCACTGTCAAGGTTATAGATTTGATACCCAAGAACCACACCTATTGATAGAAAATGTTAACATAACCTGAGCTGTAAGTGACATTAGATAGAAGTTTATGATAAATTAATATATATAAATACAATGCTCCTCTGCTGACGGATTTAGCAACTCATTAACATTCTTGGGCAAACCCATTCTGTTGAGTGTTGGTCAAAGCTGTTTGTGTGGGTTGCAGACACTAGTCCCGTGGGTCTGTCCCCAAAGGGCTCATCAATGCTGACACGCCAACTGCAGGAGAGCTGGCGGAGTTTGAAAACCCGCAGCGTGCCTGAGAGGCTTGTTTTTGAAGTGACCGATGCCAGTGTGGTCCAAGAGGGCAGTTCCAAATATGTGGTAAGGCACTTATGAAGTGGTTTAAAGCATTTGCGTTTAAAGCCGTCCACCACGACAGACCAGCATTCCTTCAATATCCTCCCTTCTTCTCAGCTCTATACCATTCAGGTGCTTCAGTCTGGGTCGTTTGACAAGACCCCGGCCCTCATCACCCGACGCTACTCTGACTTTGAGCGTCTGCATGCCCGCTTGCGCCGTCGCCACGGTGACGAGATGGAGGGCCTGTGCTTCCCACGCAAGAAGCTGCGCAAGAACTTTGCAGCCGAGACCATCGCCAAGCGGAGTCGGGCGTTTGAGCAGTACCTGTCCCACCTGCACTCCCTGGCTGGCCTGCGGCGCTCACCTGTCTTCCTGGAGTTCTTCTACCTGGGCGACCTGAGGGCTGGGCAGATGCTGATGCGTGTGGGCCGCTACCAGGATGCCCTGGGTGCCTTAATCAATGCACTGAGGCTCCAGGAGAAACTGGGATGCCAACAGATGCTGCAACAACACCAGCAGCAGCAGCAGCAGCAACACCAGCAAAACAGCCCACAGGGTGTTCACTGGCTCTTCAACTTGTGTTCCCTTGTGAGCTGCTTCCAGGACCTGGAACAGCTAGAGGAGGCTCAGGAGCACTGCGACCGGGCCCTGAGGGACATCGCTCCTTCCCAGGAAGCCCTGCAGCAGCAGCAACAGCAGCAGCAGCTGCAGTTCCACCCTCTCCTGATCCCCCTCCTGCAGTACAACGTAAGGCTCTCATGGAAGATCTCCAAGGACAAGCGTCAGTGGGAGGCCCTGCTCCAGGAGATCCAGGACCTGGGGGTGGACGTGGGGAATCAGCCCAACCTCAAGGAGTACCTGATCAAGGAAGTGCTGGAGGACAGCGAGGGGGACTCCAAGTCCAAAGTCAAAGGAGATGATATCACTTAATCATTTACTTGAAGATGCACACTGTTTGGTTGCTGTGAGGGTGTGGGTTTTTAATGTGCATTTTTCTCTCTTTCATTGCAAGGACATTAACCTGTCACACACTCCAGCAACTGATTTGTACTGAGTAGACTGCAAACCTCTGAGGCCTTTTCCTGAGTGCGTTGGCCAACTCCAACTATTAGATATGCTGGCTGCTTGTTTATTGCTCATACTATTTTGCAAGTAAAGTGCAGTCAAATGTAGGCGATAGCTCTCAGGTCAATAAATGCTGTCTAGTAGAAAGCTAGATCATATATTTAGCATAGCTGTGTCGAATTATACAAGGTCATAAAGTAAACCTACAAACTGTTTGTTTATTTGTGAGAAAGCAAACTTTGAGTATAATCAATTGTAAACAGTTACATTCAGATACAGAGAAATATGTGTATCTAAGTTCTATGAATCCAACCTATAACCCCTAAGGAATAGATGGCATTTATTTTTTATATAGTAGTGAAAATCTGTCTGCCTGATTCAATTGTATGAAACTGCAGTTTACGGCAATTAATTTTGATTACCTGTGATATAAACTTAAAGGGCCCATATTTATTGAATTTTAATAGTGAAACAAATGTGTTTGTCAGTCTAATGTTTTGTCTTTACTTTGCTGTTTGGTAATGTTTTTGAGTTGTTTTGGTGTTGTGACTAACTTGCACATTTCAGCTTTTTTTTAAAAAGACACACTATATTGTAGCATGCTTATTTTACAGACACAGCATGTTATGTTTGTTACAGTTTTTAATCCTGTCTCAAATGTATAGCTTAACCTGTGGGACACAGATGTTTTCTTGTGTAATTCTTCACAGACCTTTCAACGGAAAACTACCACTTTGTTTAGGAGTTTGGTTAAGTCTGCTAAAACATATATAGATTTTTTTTTTTTTTAAATGTAAAACTGATCACTAGAGTTTTTTTAAAAGTGCCTTTGCACAGACCTATCTCATATTTGTGATGTGAATGGAAATCTATTGCTCGCTGCTCCCTTAATTATTTTATACTAGACACTTGGATGGAATATTTTCATATAGAACTAAAGTACTGTTTTGAGATGCATGGATTTGCAAAAGGGACTTGAGGATACTGTTTGAGGAAATAAATGTTTTGAAAATGCAAGAGCAGTCAGTCAGTTCTTTCAGTTAATCTTTTCCCATGCTTTTCTCGTTATCAGAAAGATGGGGATTTACACGGTAGCGTGTAGTTCTAGCCATAGACCTTACTTGGAAACATGCGGAAAATTAGCAGAATGGGTAAGTAAGGACCATGGGCTGAGAGCTGAGTTCTTGGGTCTAGTCAAGTCAAGTCAAGTTTATTTATATAGCACATTTCATACACAGAGGTCATTCAATGTGCTTTACATAAACAAAACCAAACGATAATAACAAATAAAAGCATAGAAGGGCAATATAGTCAAAGAATAGTTAAAAGGTAAAGATCATAATAAAAAGAAAACATAAAACACAAGGTAAAATCATTTAAAAATAAAGAATAATTAGTAAGCAAAAACAAAGGCAAAAGTAGTAAAAAAAGTAATAAAAGACAAAGAAGAATAATTATCGAGGCAGATTCAGAATTTGTAACTCGGCACAGTTAGCAGAAAGCGTCTGAGAACAGTTTGGTCTTAAGTCTAGATTTAAAACTGGCTACAGTTGGGGCCTTTTTAATGTCATCCGAAAGTTGGTTCCACAGCTGAGCCGCATAGCAGCTAAAAGCTGCTTCACCATGTTTAGTTCTAACTGTAGGTTTTACTAGCAGGTTTTTCACCTGGGACCTGAGAGGACGAGAAGGTGTGTACTGCTGAAGCATGTCTGACAAGTATTTAGGTCCTGCTCCATTTACTGATTTATAAACAAGCAATAGTGCTTTAAAGTCAATTCTGTGACTTACTGGAAGCCAGTGCAAGGACTTAAGAATTGGAGTAATGTGGTCAGTTCTTTTAGTTTTTGTTAGAGTCCTAGCTGCTGCATTTTGTATCACCTGAAGCTGTTTAATAGTCTTTTTTAGGAAGGCCTGTGAACAGTCCATTGCAGTAATCAACCCTGCTGGAGATAAATGCATGAATGAGTTTTTCTAAGTCATGTTTTGACATCAGCCCTCTGAGTTTGACAATATTTTTGAGGTGGTAAAAAGCTGATTTAGTTATCGCTTTCATGTGGCTGTTGAAATTTAGATCACTGTCAATTAATACACCAAGGTTTTTAACAGTATCCTTTGCCTTCAACCCTTTTGTGTCAAGGAGAGTGGCAACCCTAAGTCTTTCCTCATTTTTACCAAATATAATTACTTCAGTTTTTCTTTGTTCAGCTGAAGAAAATTTTGAGACATCCAGGTGTTGATTTGTTCTATACACTGACACATAGATTCAAGAGGACCATAGTTGTTTGGTGATAGAGCTAAGTAAATTTGTGTGTCATCTGCATAGCTATGATATGAAATCAAATTATTTTGAATGATTTGTCCAAGTGGGAGCATATAGAGGTTGAATAATAGTGGCCCCAAGATCGACCCCCTGGGGAACACCACAGGTCAAGGACGTTGGTGTTGAGGTACAGTTTCGATGGCAACAAAGAAGCTCCTTTCTTGTAGATATGATTTTAGCCAGCTGATAACTATGCCTGTAAATCCAACCCAGTGTTCTAGTCTGTGTAGTAAAATATTGTGATCAACAGTGTCAAATGCTGCACTAAGGTCCAGTAGCACTAGGACTGATGTTTTACCTGAATCTGTGTTGAGGCGTATGTCATTGGAAACTTTAATGAGAGCTGTTTCAGTGCTGTGATTTGCCCGAAAACCAGACTGAAAGTAATCAAAATACCCATTTGATGTTAGGAAGGTGGTTAATTGATTAAAGACTACTTTTTCAATAATTTTGCCAATAAAAGGTAGATTGGATATGGGCCTGTAATTGTTTAGCATGGAGGCATCCAGGTTATTCTTCTTGAGAAGTGGCTTTACAACAGCTGTTTTCAGTGACTTAGGAAAAGTGCCAGACAGCAATGATACATTTACAATTTGAAGGACATCCGCCGCTATGAGGTGAAAAACAGTTTTGAAGAAATTGGTAGGCAGAGTGTCTAAGACACATGTGGAAGGGCTGAGATTCTGTACCGTTTTTCAAGTGTTTCAGTAGTCTATCAAGCTGAACTCTGACATCAAGTTTAGTTTCCCTCTGTTTGTTGCTGGAAGTTCAGGTTGTTGAATTTGTAATTGAGCAGATATGTTGAGTCTGATTTTGTCAATTTTACCTTTAAAAAAAAGATGAAAACTCATTGCATTTATTAGTTGAGAGAAGTTCAGGCTTAATTGTGAGGGGGGGGATTTGTTAACTTATCAACAGTTGAAAATAGAATACGAAAGTGTTATTTGAACTTCTATTGATAATGTTAGAAAAGAAAGACTGTCTTGCTTTGCATATTTCAGAGTTATATGTGGGAGCATCTCTTTATGGATTTCATAGTGGATCTGAAGTTTGTATTTACGCCATTTTCTTTCAGTCTTCCTACACTCTCTTTTTAGAAGTTTAACTGCTGGATTTTGCCTCCATGGTGCTTTCTGTTTGTCCTTAACTTTCTTGAATTGTAATGGAGCAATGTCATCCATAATGTTTGCCATTTTGCATTAAAGTGATCAAATAAGTCTTCAGAGTCTGACAGTTGACTTGACTTTAGTGAAAGTGCTTGCTCAAAGAGAGCACTTGTCTGATCATTTATGATTCTCCTTTTTACCATCATAGCTGTGTTTTGAGTGTGTGGGGACATAGACACATCAAAGAACACGCAAAAATGATCAGATAAGGCCAGGTCTTTAACAGCTGTAGAGACATCGAGACCCTTTGTGATAACAAGGTCGAGGGTATGGCCGAGAGAGTGTGTTGGCCCCTGTACATGCTGTGTTAGGGAGAAAGTATCGATTAGTGCAATGAATTCCTTGGCATAATTGTTTTCAGGATTATCCACATGCAAGTTTAGATCCCCTGATATAATAAGACAGTCATACTCTATGCAAACAACTGATAGCAGTTCACCTAGCTCTTCAAGAAAAACTTTAGCTGAATGTTTTGGAGGCCTGTAAATTGTCAGTAATAAAATCTGAGGAGAAGACTTAATGCATGCACACAGATATTCAAATGAAGTAAAGTCACCGAATGACGACTGATTGCACTGAAAAGACGTCTTGAAAATTGTGGCTATCCCCCCACCTCTTTTATTTGCTCTGGTAGCACTCAAAAAACTGAAGTTTGGGGGAGCTGATTCAATGAGAGTAGCAGCACTGTTTGCTTGATCTAACCATGTCTCAGTTAAAAGTAAAAAATCAAGGTTGTGTGTGCAAATTAGATCATGAATTAAGAATGATTTGTTTGAAAGAGATCTGATATTTAGGAGTGCTAGTTTTGTTAGTTTAAGTGTTGGGGAAATATGATCCATGGGGGAAATCTGAGGTTGATGTGGTACGGGTAGGAGATTGGACTGGTTTACCCTATAAGCTCGATGCATTTGTGTTCTATTTCTTGTTACCCTATAAGCTCGATGCATTTGTGTTCTATTTCTTGTCAATACAGGAATAGAGAATGTCATGGGCTTACTGGGTCCCGGCATGTTCTCAAAACTACTGTCAGTACCATTTATATTGCAGGGACCCTGAGAATATCATGCAATACAGTCATCATATAATTGTCCCCTGCTGCTGCCATCTGTATTTTCCACTGCACATTCCATGCTATATGCCGGCTGAGAAAATGAACTAAGAGGTTGCTGCTGCTTAAGATATCCTTCTAAACGGGGAGGGGGAGGGCGAGGGGGTGGAGGTGCCCTTCGCTTCTTTGGTGCTAATGATCTTGGGCTAGTAAAACTCTGCATGGCTACTGGTAGCAGTCTCTCCATTCTTGCAGGGAACATCATGTGCTTGGGTGGGGATGGTGATGGGTATTCAGGGGATCCTGTGGAGTTTGAGTGGGTGGTGGGATGAAGGGGTGGGGATGGTGATGGGAGATTAGGGGGGTTTGTGTTGCCTGGGGAGTTTGATTGGGTGGGGACGTGATTGGGTGTGGGTGGTGATGGGAAATCAAGGAGGTTGGGGTTGAAAATTGATCCAGAGTCTCCATCTGCCTGCTGAGGTTCTGGGAAGTTTGTTGCAGATGCTCCGCTTTCAGCATGTATTCCAGTAGTGTATTCCATGTTGTTGTGTCTTTGTGGTGACAAGGAGATGACGGAGGTGGGGAGGGGTATTGGTACTGGTGTTACAACATGACCCTTCCTTTCTGATATCCTCTCAACAGCTTTGATAGGTGCTATCTCCTCATGCTCATCACATCCATTTGTTTGCTGAGATTCCAGGGAGTTTGACGCCAGTGATTGACTTTGAGTCATTTTAGCAGCACCCATCTTATCTTGTCCAGTGGACATGGCTTGGCATTGTTGAGCTGGTTGTTTATGTTTCTCCAAGGTCTGCATTTCAGTGGAGGCTAGCGGGTGGTTATCAGAGGGCCCCACAGCAGGGGAGGTTGGGCATATCTCTGTTTCAGCCTGTGCAGAGTGTTTTGGTTTAGCTGAGTTGTTGATGTCCTCCGCTTGTTCCGTCTGTATGGCCACTGAGCGCTTATCAGAGGCTCGGCTCAAGGTTGGCAGAAAAAATGTTGGGTGCAGGAGAGAGGGTGATAGTATTCGGTTAAGATCTTGGCCCCAGTCCAACTCAGCTCTGTGCTATTTGGTCTGAAGTATTCCCTGCGATTCCAAAAAAAGGTTAAAATTGTCAATAAAATTCATCCCAACTGAAAAGCATGTTTTTATGAGCCAGGTGTTTAAACTGAATAGTCTGGAAAATACAAAGCTTCCCTCTGCTGGGAGTGGGCCACTGATGAAAATTTGTATTCCAAGCACATTTAGGGCCGAGAAAAGTTCCTTGAAATCTTCTTTGACATACAGCTGTTCTCTGTAGATGTCATTTGCTCCAACATGCACAATGATGCGATGATAGTTGCATATTTTGACACCAGTTCTGCAAGCTTGTTTTTGTGTCAGACACTGAAGCATTTGGGAAACAACATACAATCATCCTTTCCCCATTTATATGTCTCACAGCAAAGTCGCCTAGAACGAGGGTTGTGGGATGAATAGGGGTCGAGTGCTGCTTCTTGTCTATGCCCCTCTTTCTTTTGTTGTGGTTTGATCGCTGCCTGCTTTGGGTCTGTTCCTGGGAAATTCCTCTCTCACGTCCCGAGGCATTCAAATCTGTTCCATAGTGTTAGGGGCTGTGGGCTTCCCTTAGGACCACAAGCCCTGTAGTAGTTTGCTGATCTGTCTGTATTTCTGATACGAGGCCTGAAGTTAACATCTGAATTTACTGGTGTTGAGGTAATTACAGTTCTTGTATTACGCTTTTTGTTTTTGGTCTGGCACCTTGCCTGTGCCAAGGCTCTGTACTCACATTTCCCTTTGTGAGGTCGATGCATTCATCTGCTCTATTAGCAGTGATATTAGACTGCTGGGTTACATTCTCTGCATTTCTGTACTGTACTGTTGCTGTACTCACTTCATGAGATGCCTCTCGTAGTTCATCTGTCTACGGGTCTGTTTTGTTTTTGCATCGCTGACCACTAGATGCCAGTGCAGTTTATTATCTAGGCACCGAAAATGGTAAGGTTACTATTGAGATAATGACATAGTCCTCTTTGTGAACATGAAACTTTTAAAAATAAGTTTTTACTTGTCAAAGATAAAATACACAGGAGTTAGAAACTCTGTTGCCTGTTTTTTTTTTTTTTTATAAAAATCAAAAAAACATAATAAAACAAAATATTATTAAAAAATGATTAGTCAAAACTAAATAAGATTACCTGAGCAGCTTGTTCTGAGTCAGCTGATTTGTGGATGTTTGGCCAGTGAGCTTGCTGATGTGTCGACGGCGCCAAGACCCATTGGATTCACGGCTCACATTCTTTCCTTTCCTCCGCCCTCTATGCTAATCCAGGCAATTTGAAGTATATGTCCAGCAAGTTCGGTCCTGTGATTGTAAAACACAAGTGGAAGGAGAGATGAGACAGCTAGCGCTTTGTGTGTTTCCCTTTGTTATGATGATAATATGGATTGAATTTACAGAGGCTGCTACACAACAGAATTCAACAGGTGAGTACAATTATTTTAAATTAATTTTAAATTAATTTATAGCCTAGGTTATTACAAAATTATGCTGCTGAAATGTTTGGACGTGTATGGGGTTTATTGGTGTTGTAAGCTACTGTCTTGAATGGTCAGCGTTTTTTTACTGACCAACTAAGGTTAGGCTACTGTAACATGCCGGTAATGTCAAAAAATGACTATTGGCCATTATATCGTTATATCGGACGGAAAATATTAGTCAGGCTCTTTATCACTGCGAGAAAGTTATAGGCCTATCATGTGTCTCAACTACCCAATTAAACTCAATAAGCGCCCTTTATTTTGTGACCTCTTCACCCCTTTTTAAGTGGTACGGGTAAAAGCGGGCAACTGCCCACGGCGCTTGAACGTGGTGCCGTCCGGCCGTGGATGCGTCTGTGATGACGATTGCCCAGGAGATGATAAATGCTGCATCTTTGACTGCGGAGCTGTCTGCGTGCCGCTCAGTAAGACATTCTCGAATCTCTCATGCCTTCCTTGGCAAGCAGAAAAAAGAAACTATACAACACAAAACGAGAACAGATGTGACCAGGGCTTAAAACATTACATTCCTTAAGGCTGAGGATATACTTTAATCCCTCCCTGTTCTTTTACTTGCAGCAAAACCAGGCGTGTGCCCGCGCCGGAGCCATGGAGTGGGGTTGTGCGCTGAGTTCTGCGCAAACGACAGCGACTGCCCCAATGACGAGAAATGCTGCCACAACGGATGTGGCCATGAGTGTATCCCACCTTACACAGGTCAGGTTTAGGATGTATGTGGGCTGATGGAATGCCTCAATTGAGTATGTTCTTGTTTACGGCAGCAAATGGCATCCGCCTTGAGTGTAGTTTGGTTTACAGTTTGGAAGTAGTTTATGTTTATCACATAGAGATTGAAGTGTTTGACTGTGTCATATCTGTGTCTCAGTGAAACCTGGTCGCTGTGGTCTGCCAAAGGGGACCCCGATGTGTGCGGAGTACTGTTACCATGATGGCCAGTGTCCAGCGGAGCAGAAGTGTTGTCAAACAACCTGTGGCCACTCCTGCAGTGAGCCATGCTGATCGAATAATGCTGGTACCACAGGGGCTCAGACCTCAACATTTTATACTTGAGTTTTGTTCATTGTTTTGTTTTACATGCAGACAAACATAAAACAAAAATAACCTTCCATTGGAATCTAAAGTGCATTATTGATGTCTTGCTTTTTTTATGCTTATAAGTAAAGGAGTATGGATTCCTGTTGTGTTATTTTCTTGGGACTAAATCACAGGGGCCACTGGAGTTAAGGCAAAGGAAAGGAGTCTGGCCCAAGAGGTCTAATCTGATGTTTATCTGCATACCTCCTTAGTAATGAGACCTCAAAACACAGGGGCTTACCGTACCCCCCCCCCACCCCACAATCTAATCCACGCTAAGCTGTTATGCACACCTCAGACTACCCACACTGCAGCTCGACTGCATCTGGGCCTGACCAGGCCCGTGTCTGAGCCAGATCTGCTCCAGGAGCCCCATTGCCCTCTGGGACCTCCCATGCCTGAGTGGGTATGGGCCCGATGGCCAGCTAGGACCATCAGCATTTTGGAATGCAAACACCCATTTTCCATGCTCGGGTGCCAAACACGTGCAGTAAAATTTGCTTGGAAATGAAAGGGAGCTCTGTCTGGAGTCCCCCTCCTGGAGCTTGGCTGCAACCAGGCTGGGCTTGTTGACAGAAAAATCGGAGTGATGCGAGAACCTCCGCAAGCCTCCCGTGAGAGCCGTTCAAATGAAATACAGTGACGCGAGGGCAGCACACCACAGTGCAGAACAAGAATCCAGACTCAAGAACGGAGATCAGTCAAAATCTTCAGATAAAAAAACACATTTCCCTTTAATTTGTGATCTCTCACTTTGTAAAGCTTTCAGGTCATAAGAACAAAAGACATGAAGATTAAGACAAGATGCTTGTTAAATCTGGGGTTGCAAGGGGTGTGACTTAAGACTGAATAGCCAGACTATAACATCATTCAACTAGTGGCTGCCAAATGTTTCCACAAATGGGTACTTCACTCCCAAAATAAATGATTTTGAAAGCCAGATGAAACCTCACTAAATTGCTGTGTTTGCTTTTTCATCCTGGCGTGGATACTTTAAGATCAATTATAGTTTGTTGTTTTTCAATGTCAGAAGTCATACAAAGCTTTTTATGGGATGTTGAGTACACAACGTTCTTTGCAGACTGGTCAGGACAGAGTTGGAAAGTGCCCACCTGCTGTGCCTATGCAGGGTTGAGGGGAGTTTTTAAGAGACTTTAAGGAACAGAAGCTAAATACAACATAAACAAGTAATCCCATTCACCCATTTTCATTTTAAATTAAAAAATAAAATTAAAAAATAAAAACAAAATCAGTGCAAAATGGTGTGTAACATATTTCAGTAGTTGTCAAGCACTGTGTGATGGTAAGCTCTTCAGCACACACAATCAGTGAATAAACTGACTATGCGAGTGTCTTAATATCACTATGGATAAGGTTAAGATATGTTTTGCCTGTGCTTTTTCAATTTCCACCTCAGAAAATCAATGTGACGTGCCTTTTCCAAATAAACATCAGTGGTGACAAACAAGGCAAAAATTCACTCCCGCAGCAAGTCAGAGACATCATTACCCACTATTGTTGAAAGTCTTCTTTCAACAACATCCAATACTATCCACCATTCCATGCTTACAGTCCTCCAAAAACATCCAACCCCACACTCTCAGTTCCTTAATGTTTTTCTGTCATCAATCACAGGAGTTCAGCCACAGGGCTTCCGAACTCCGTCTTCCAACTGGATGCATACTTTTTATGGAGAGCTGCTGTTGGTTTTGGCTGGCTGAGCAGTGCTCAGAGCTGTGGGACTCCCCTCCACCTGCGTATGACGTTGGCCAGGCGCTTGACCAAGCCGGCACTAGGCTCCTCCACTTGGAAGGTGCGTGTCAGGAGATTGTAGAAAGAGCCGTAGCCCACCGCCACCACCGTGCAGGTGAGGCAGATGACGTTGTAGGGCATGCTAAAGTCAGGCGTGGGCAGGTTGACCAGCAGGGGTTCCGTGTAGACGCGGACAAAGTAGCTGGACTCCTCTTTGCAGGGGAAGCTATGAAGGAGGCACAGAGGAATACAAACAGTGACTAGTCAGAGTACAGCACAGTACAATACAGTACAGTACAGTGAATGTGTAATTAAGGAAGTCAGTTTGCTGTGGTTGTCCTGCAATGTAGATGTGCCATTAAGGAAGTCACTTTGCTGTGGCTGTCATTTACTGTAAATGTGTCCTTAAGGAAGTCAGTTTTCTAATGTGAACTCACAAACTACTGAAGAGAGGACGCTCCCGGGTGTTATTGGTATCCATGGCCACCATACTTGGCACAAGGCCACTGATTACTGAAGACCTATAAATATCGAAACAAACAAAAAAAAAATCAATCAACACAAACGCTAAAACATTTATACGTCCACTAATCTAATAACAAATTCCTACATGCTATTAATATAGTTACTGAAGGCATGTGTAGCAAATCATACAATTGTCAGAAATTCCTCAAACTCATATTATACTTCAGCAAAAGATAGAGATAGATAGATAGATAGATAGATACTTTATTGATCCCCAAGGGGAAATTCAGGAAAAGAATACTTACCCAACATAGAAGCCATGGTTGGGATCAGGTGTGTACTCAGTCCACTTAAGCAGGGCTCTTTCAAACTGCACGGTCACCTCTGTCACAGAGTTCGGTGGCAGCTGCACCAGCATCTCCAGGAGGTGTGGACGCAGCCTGTCCTTAGACGGCTGATAGTGGATGTAGCCTTGGGGACGTATGAGAAAGTAACAACTGCTAGGAACACCTTTACAAAATGTCTCTTTCTGTAGCTTACAATTTCATTGAAATCAATTTTTGCCTTTTCCATCTCGAAGGGTATACAACTTCTGACATTGTTTTCAACATCCAACATACAATAGTATTAAGCACTGTTTTAACACTTATTGTAAGCATTGTAAGAAATATCGGTATAACACTTGACAGTATCGACATAAGAGTGACATGACACTGTCATGACACATGAACCCGAACCCTAACTCTAACCCTAACCTCTAACCCTAACCCTAACCCTGATTTATGACAGAAACCGAATGTCACTTAATAACAGAAGCGTTATGTCATAAACGTTTATGTTTGTGACACTTTCATGACAGTGGCATGTCACTCTTATGTTGATACTGTCAAGTAAAGTGTAAGCGAAATATCTTATTGGTCAGTTTCCTGTACAAGAAACATTCCTCAATACTGTAGTACATAATATGACAGGCACTCACTGGGTTTGTTGTCCTTGTTCTTGCTGGTGACGGTGAGGGTGTGGATGTAGAGGCGGAGGTACCAGGGCACTGTCTCCATCAGCAGCACAGGGAAGGCCCGATACGGGTGGTAGTTATAGATGAGCGTGTGGATCTCGCCTGTCTGCAGGCCGAAGCCGGCTACGTAGCGCTCGCTGTGCAGCAGAGGACGCATCATCTCGCCTGGTGTCACAAGCAGAGAAATATACTTGCTTTTGAACTTTTGAAATTGAAGCTTTTACACTCAAGACGGGGATCACACTGGAAACAACGAAGCGGCAGTGGTAAGTGTAACGCAACTCTCCGACCATAATAAGTTCTAAGTAATACAAACGGTTTGCCAAAATTGAATATGCTATTGAATATGCATATTGTCTATGTCTGTATGCCTCTGAGATGGTAACTAGAAAACACTAAATTCCGACTGAAATTCCCTTACACTTCTAAATTACCACAGTCTTAGGACAGTGTAGCGATGCAAATAAGATAAAAGAATACTATGACCTCTTTGTAGACAAAGATATCAAATGGGCCTATGCACAGGTCCCCCCCATTTTTTGCATGTGACGCGACACTCACCACCGTCCGATTTCCAGCGCACCAGGAGGTTCAGAGATCGAGTGCTCCCAAAGGTGTCTTTATTGGTCAGGTCATACATAGCATAGGTCCTCCGATCTCCAAGCACCACAGATTGTGTAAGCAGGGGAGAGACTGGAAGCAGATCAAACAGCTCCCCCTGTGGGATAAGCAAGGTCATGTCAAACACATGTCAACAACAGAAGAGGCAAGAAGGGACTTTTTTTTTGGTTGAGCAGTCCAGAAGACAAGCTTTCCTCCCTTAGTGAAGATAATTACGATGATGCACGTATATGGGAGGATGGCAGTAAGACAGGAGATGGAGCCAACCTCAGGGTTATCTGTTACATCCACATGGACTTTACTGGAGGATGCAAGAGGACAGGCCTCCGTCAGGGTGCGGGAGAACATCTTGAACAGGGACCACTCTGAGGGACAAAACAGAAGTACAGGAAATAAAGCATATGCCTCCCATTGTCTCCGGTAGTGATCCCATTGAAAAACAATGACAAGCAGCGGCAAGCAACGGAGGACACAACTGGTATCAAACTCAGAAAAGACGAGGACATAGAAATACTAGGGCTGTAAAAATAACTGATGAATTTCGATTAATTAATTTGGGAAAAAATAACTGATTAAAAAAAATAGCCCAGATTAATCGATTCTGTATGACCGTTGACCCCGAGCCGTTCTAGTCAGTAACCATTAGACTGTAAAATGAAGGAGAGAGAAGAAAATGTGCTGCCTAGATCATTGATTGGAACATGTACTCTTAAAAAACAGCCTGATGGTGTTAATAAAAATAAAGTGTTGATTAAAATAAAGTCCTCTGCAATGTCTGCAGCAAGGAATTTGCATATCACCGGAGTTCGTCAACTCTAAGTCTCACATCAATGCAAAGAAATAGTGTTGACATTGAGGGGAGTGTTAATTTATTTTCATTGTGTCCCCTAGGTTATATCTGTGGCCTGAAATGCCTTGTATGTGAAAAAAAAAAAACTTCTTGCCGAAGCACTTTTGAATTTATTTCCTCAGCATATTAGGTCATATCATAGATTATTATGGCCATTATTTGTGTGTGAAAATTACAGTGAAAATAATAATAATAATAATAATAATAATAAGAGTTTTATTTAGTAATAATAATAATAATAATAATAATAATAATAATAATAATAAGAGTTTTATTTATAATGTATGTAATAATAATAATAATAATAATAATAATAATAATAATAATAATATGTATTATATAATAATAATAATAATAGAGTTTTATTTAGTTTATTATGGCCATTATTTGTGTGTGAAAATTACAGTGAAAATAATAATAACAGAGTTTTTGAACTTTAATGTCACTAATGCTGATTATTCAATGATTCATTTGAATTTAAATATTTAAAATACTTTCACAGCAAAAATTATATATGCGATTAATTTAGATTAATTAATCACAGAGTATGTAATTAATTCGATTAAATGTTTTAATCGATTGACAGCCCTTAGAAATACACATTCATAGTCATATGTGGGGCCATGGAAAGGAGTGTTTTTTCTCTGGTCTGGTGCGCCGGAGTTAGTGTTGCTTTTTCTCTTATGCTCAAAGACACTTAATCACCTGTGGCCACAGTGGGAGAAGTGACTCATACTGGGAGTGGGAAGCAACAGCCAGTGTTTTATGAAATAAGAAAAAAATAAAGACTTAACAAACAAAACCAAAAGGAATAAAGCCGCTCAGGTTCTCAGTGGGTGACAAGTCTGGCGGGGTAGACTTTAGAAAAGACTGTCTTTGGTTGGAATGAAGTTAAAGGATTATTTCAGATTATATTTTGTTACATGCACACACACACACAAATTATTTCCCATCACACTGAGTGCATCTTATGCGCAACACACGCTCAGCACATCAAGGCAAGTATTTATGTATATTTGTGTAACATGTGTGATAAAACATGAGTACGGTTGATATAATCTTGGACTCACCTTTTTTTCCCTGGCCTGAGGTGTGCACATCAAACACCACATTTAGTGTCTGTCTCAGCTCCCATGACAGGGCCTTACATTCCACATCCTGGAAACCATGAAGCTCATTAACACACAGCTACAGGCTTAAATGCTCGCAGGTCATATGAAACTGATGTGACACTGCCCTCCTGTCACTCACTTCGTAGCACAAGGAGCTAATGCTCTGATAATGACTGACTGACTATTATTGTGTTACATGCTCCAAATGTAAAGCACTTTGAGCTGCATTCTGTGTATGAAAGGTGCTATACAAATAAGGTTTATTATTATTATTATTCTAACTCTAGAATTATTATTATTCGAACTCTAAGCCCATGGTTTCAGTACCAAGGGAGCACACTAGCTGATGAGATATTGGCTATTCAATATATTGCTAATGTCAGTGTATGGCGGTGTCTGACTGCTACCTCACCTGACACACAGGTCGGATATGTATTGCCTCAGAGTGGAAACTGCTGTGGAAGAGCTTCTCTGACTTCATCAAAACCGCCAACCCAGCCTGAGGAGTGGGAACAGAATAGAACACTCTGACACTGGTTGTCATGGCACAAGTGAGACACAGTACCAGAGGAAGATGGATTAGCTTTTCATTAGTCTATCAAGGAGAGGGGAAACGAGGCTTGTTTTATGGGCAAGACACAGATTTGGCAAGACCTCATCTTTTTTTAAATACAGACCCGACAATCTGAAACCATTATTTTTATCAGCAATATTATTGTACCAGGTTAGTGGATCTGTAGAGGGTAAGAACACTATCAAGTTTATACACAGCATGGATTTGGGTGAACACAACACAGCGACAAACTCAAGCAAAACATTATTATAGAACAAAAGGGTGCACAGAAATACTCCTTATGCAGCTGTAAGGGGGGAGTTGACTGTCCTCAGAATTGATAGAAAATATCCCATACTACTGCATCGCCAATATTCCCCATTTCACATTCCTTCAAAATGTATTTTATTTCCTTGAAATTGATATAAAATAAAGAAAAGTTTCCATTTGGAGTTAATCTACCTTCGAGCCACAAGGCAGAAGCTTCTTCCAGGGCGTGAGATTCTCAGTGCAAACAATCTCACGTGGCAACATAGCATAGCGCAAGAACCGGGGGTCTGTAACTGCAGGAAGAAAGGCCAGATTCACTGCATTTCAAAATGTACATGGCAATCTGGTTGAGTAAATAACAAAAAATGTACAGATTCAATAATTTCTACCCTCTCACTGACAACTCAGTTATTGTGAAAATTGAAGTGTCAGGTTTTGACTGTCTTTTAAGTTTTTTTTTTTTTTTTAAACATAGAACACAATACAGCCATTCATTTATTAGAAATTTGGGCAAAAATGTAAAAGATTATGTTATTTGACAGACTAAAGGTATATTAGTGGTAAGTAAGTGGTATTTGAAATTATAGTGCATATATTTTCTAGGTAAGTCTGTGAAATTGTGATGATATTTATTGCCCATCCATAAATGTCAGTATAGAAATATGAGGATGTGTGTTTGTGAATAGATGGAAATCTCAGCAATAATGTGTGTAAACAAACTCACCATTCTCAAGACCTAGGGGTTTAAAAGAGGCACTGGGCTGCACAGTGTTGGTCGAGTCGATGAAATTCAAAGAGGCACAGAAAATCCCAGACAAGACATTGGTCAGCTCCTTCCAAGCACCATCAACACTAACACAAACAACAGACAGCCCTAATGTAATTATTCAATCTTTTTACATGGCATTACTGCAAAGAAAACGGCCTCTCACATGCTAATTATATGCTATATATAATTGTTTGAGGTTACTTTCTTCTAACAGACATCTTTTAGTCTTAGGACCACATATGAAAGCACTAACTCAGTGACTGAGTCCTGGAACCAAACCCAGAGTTCTGCCCCTGGAGGGGAGGGCAAGAAGGGCTGTCCCCATTGCATGGTCCTCCAGAAACCCTGGGTGAAGGAGATGTGGAGCTCCCGCACGGAGAACTTGGAAATGACCTGGCCCAAAGACTTTGGGAAAAGATGATAGTGGGAAACTGGAGAGACGAAGCAAAGAATGAGAGGCAGCCTGTTAAACACGATGAATTAAGGAAAGTGTGACGTAGTGGATGTAGGCTATTGAAGATGTAGCCTACACATGGACTGGTATGATGTCCCATTAACCTATATCATAACGTCAACACAAAAACACCATATTACCCAGCTAGTTGATAAATTACTCTATTTATTATGTATAGGGAATAAGCTGTTCTACAATAAAACTGAACAAATCACGCCAGGGATGGATTACTGCACAGGCCTACCGGGCCCAGGCCCAGGGGCCCTGAAGCCCAAGCTTTTGGATGGAATCATTGCCTCAATATCAACAAATCAGGATGTAGGCTATGAATCTGATTGAATTTAGAATTGGCCATCCCCAAAATGCACCAGAATACAGGAAATCACATTAAACAAATTAATTTTTTTCTGTGGGAGGACCCCCAAACCCCCCCTCCCACATAAGCAAAAATTACTGTGGGGCCCTTAATAAATCTGGGCCCAGGGGCCTGAAAGTTCGTAATCCGCCCATGACTCACGCCATCATGAAACAAAAAAACTAGTTAGTTAGCCTGCTACCTGACAAGTGAATTGAATTGCAATGCATACCTCTTTTGCCTTTGAGAAAATCTGTATCCCAAAGAGTGCGAAATTGAAAGCTTGCATAGATGTCGCCAGATTGCAAAGGCCTAATCACCAACTCTTCTTTAAATTCGTCTTTAAACGGTGGAGGAGGTGCAATCTCCTTGGTTGTTTCTGGTTTGACCATTGCTTCCTCCGTCGATTGCCACTGCTTGTCATCCTGTTCTTTCTCGATGGGATCAATATCGGAGACGATAGGAGGCACCTCGTCCGGTTTCTCTAATTTTCGTTCAATTGAAACTTGATTAGGCTCGGTATAGGGTTCTCCGCTCTTTGTCTGGTCAACATCAGCAGAAACTTGGCAAAGTTGCAAACAACAAATAGCAGCAAAGGCTAGTAGTAAGAGAATTGAGCTGTGAGCTGCCATCTTCGGCACTTGCTGTGGAGGCAACGGCACTTCCGTGTCACATGGATCTGACTTGTCCAATGCGGAGACAGCATCTGTATTTGTTAAGACCGTCTCCGTGCGGTGACTGCGCATGAATTCCAGGCTGAGTGAAAAAGTCACAGACGCTTGTAGACATCTCTAATCTTAGCGTAAACAAGTGTTTGCAATATAGGCTATCTATCATCTAGCCTAAACCAGCTTTCTTGTTGAGAACATTCAAGTCGTCATTATCTGCAGGTTTCCTTATCCTGAACCTTTTTAATAATAAAAATGGGTTACTCGACGTAGGCTAGCCTACTCCACATCCATTTTTTATTTTTTATTGTTCACAACTGATGTGGCTTAGCCTATGCATGCATGACATACACATAGGCTACATGTTTGATATTCCTGAAAGCATAACGCTTCCATATGGGCCTAAATGACGCCTAGGCACAATTAATAGCCTAATAATTGGGAATCATCAAGTTTATTGAAATCTGTTTTGATTGGACCCATAGACTACATACTACATTACATGGAAACAATCTGTAGTCTCAAATGAGTCAAGGAGCCGCCACATAGACAAAGCATCTATCCTACACAAAGCTGCACGGCTTCTCCATACTATGCAGTTTTGATGGAGAGGGTAGGCTATCGCACTACAATCCGATTTGCTTCTGCCACCCCCCATTTCAATTCAGACATTTGCTTTATCACACCCTCCGCCTATTTCGCCGGCGAGGAAGATGCTGACAAGGCTAGGGCAAGAGTGGTGGTGATAGCCCAGATGGGAGCCTAGACTGTCTGACAGAAGGATGCAACCTATTTAATCAATGGAGGAAAATATATTGAAATCAGAAATCACTGATTTACTACAAATCGTCAACGGTGGGCTCATAGCCTACGTTTAGCCTACAGTCACTGGGTACCACCGTCCCTTTCACTGCCCGGATACACATATCCACGTCTCCCTCCCACAGTGACACGCGCGTGCACACACGCTCCAAACACATAGGATTTACTCCCCCCCTCACGCGCGCTGGATGCTGAAGGCGGCTGTCATACTGAATAGCCCAATATTCGCTCGGCTGCTAGTCGGTCGGTGCTGACCTTGCTCGTCTCAAACAGGGTTTTCAATATTTTATTCATAATTCTTGTACGATAGGCTGCCCCCATGGCTGCATCGGATGGAATGGAGCCATGCATTCTGCAGCGAGGCAGATCTCAAAGTGACCCGAACATCCTTACCGAGTCGAGCATCGATCTATCGCAGAGCACAGGTAAGCGAATGAAATGTTTTATTGTCTGGAGATTCCATCAGGAAAGGCGTTTCATAAATGCGACGGTCGGAGTGTCCAAACCAAACCCCAATTCATCCATGCTATTCAAGCTCACCAGAAGATAACGCGCGTCTTCACGTTAAAGCTGGAATGGTTATAACATTTACAATTGAAAGAAACAGTGACGCATTTGCCTTCAAGAAATGTTCAGAATTAGTGTAAACTAGTGTCATGTGTCGTTCATTTAACAAATCCAAACAATTATAACTGGAGTATTTCTCAGAGAGTCAATAAACGCTATTTATAACCAGTATTCCCCTTGCAGGCGATATAATTGCCGCTTTCTCAATCAGTGCAGACGTAGATCTGAAAATAGCCATGTGAAATGACACCGCACATTCCCTCTTCGCCGTTGTGATTGTGTTGTTGTTATTATTCCATAACATCTAGTCAATGAGATGTGGCCCACTGCTCCATTTTTAATGTCTGTGTCCATCACCAAAAATAGGTTACACGTTGCTAGAATAGGCGTATAATACGAAACAGCGAGAGCGTTGGTTATAAGGTTTGGGAGACGTTTGTCTATCACGGCCTTTTTGCTCACCTAGCTTATTCCGGCTTGCGACTGCGCACTTGCAGCTTTATTTGGTCAATATTTTGAATGGATTGCTGGTTATAACTGATCAGTAGCCCTACTTTTACAAGCGAAGGAACCAGCTTGGCAGATTTTGAAAGATGCTCGACCATAAAACAGCCGGTGTGAAAAAATTATATCATTCAAATCACCTGTCTAGATTCAATAATACTATTGTATGTTTTACATGTCATGATGAGTGAATGTCATATGATTAGGCTACAGTAGTCTGCTCCCATATTCTCCATAGGAGAAACTGCTCCAACACATTTGGATTCCTTTCTTTGGAGCACTGTTAGCACAACAGGTTCCATTAGACCTGCAGCTGTGCAGGAACTTACTAGACTGGCAAGGGTCTGACCAGCTCAGTGGAGTTAGTGCTGTCTGTATTCATGGCATTGCCTTCGGATGAAATAGCAGTCTGTTTCAGTCACAGTTGCAGTATCCTTAGCATCTTATTGATTTAGGAACAGGGGTGTAGTGGAGGCTAAATGCAAGTAAGCGTAGTTTATCCACCTCTGAAATTTCAGAGATATAGTTTATCCACCTCTTATTAGAGTGTATCCACCTCTCAAGAGAAATTATTCACCAATTGCAACTTTTAACATTCAAAAATCAGACTGTATTATTCACATTCCCAATATGTACACTCATCAACACTGTAGGAACCATTTAATACCACTGGTATTGTTATAAGCATTGGACAATAGTCTCCACCATCATCAAACATTATTGTAATAAATATTCGACACCGCATGGCGCAGTCCACCTTATGATCACAGAATTCATACTTTATCCACCTCTTATTTTACCACACCCCTCTATAGGAAAGAAAACAGGGTGGGCATTTTCATTTCATTGTCTCAATAAACCATCACAGAGATATCACTTTATTCCATCCTAAGACAACTGATTCTCTAAACTTAAACATTAATTAAATTATACATTAGACTTTCAATACTATTAACATGTAGGTCTCCTCACCCATTTTTGATCAACTATACTAACAGCACAGCAAGTGCCGCCAACCATGAGATGTGCGTGATATAGCTGGGTTGCACCATTGCACACAGTCCAATACAATAACCACTCTCAGATTCATTGCTGTGATGAAGGGTGCATAATTGAAGTGCCTCCAACTGCATTGTCAGACTGTTGTACACACTTAAGTCTTCCGAAATGGACTGTCATCGTAGCGGTCCTCAGAGATTCCCAAGAACATTTGGTTCCTCCACATACCGTCAGAAGCTGTTTGGTGATGTATCAAGCGCTTTGCCTCAGCGAAGTGATCATTAATTAAGCCGCAAATTCAATTGAGATGCTGGAATTCTCCTGAGCCTGATCCATTTAGAAGAGAGTGCCGTATCACATGGGGGAAATGTGATTGATTTAGGGGCTTTTAGTCTTTAATATTTTCCAGAGAAGACATTCAAGGTAACAACTGTGCATCAGCACTTCAGATGTTTAATTGATTAATCTCTTGTGGTTATGAAAAAAAAACTCTCTGACATTAGACTTGCACTTCCTGGCTGCTGGACGCTTTCATTATATTTTGTAAATACTTTGATTCATCACTCACTATAGAGCCGGAGGAACAACTGCAGTTTACAATTTTAGGTCACAGCGCTAAGAAATATTTTTATGATAACAAAGTAATTCATGATAACTGAAAATATACAAGAGTATTGTCATAAGTATATATACTTTTTTGATCCCGTGAGGGAAATTTCGTCTCTGCATTTAACCCAATTGGTGAATTAGTGAAACACAAACAGCACACAGTGAACACACAGTGAGGTGAAGCACACACTAATCCCGGTGCAGTGAGCTGCCTGCTACAACGGCGGCGCTCGGGGAGCAGTGAGGGGTTAGGTGCCTTGCTCTGGCACTTCAGCAGCGGCCCACTGGTCGGTTCCGGCTCCGGTTACAAGTCCAGAGTGCTAACCAGTGGGCCACGGCTGCCCACGGTCATCCATGTGAGTGAACTGTCAAAGCCCATAAGATGATTTCTCATAGACTAATGACCAGTTCAGCTTAAGTGTCAACTGTATTTATGCATATCTGCCTCCACTTTGACCTTTTTACAGAGCTGGTTTCCGCAACCTGGGTTAGACTTAGCTCTCTTTAGCAGGAAAAAAATGGACTGAGGAAAATGGACAGGAAAAGCTATCACTGAGCAGAGTAGCTGCTGACCACATGGTGGACCATGGTACTGACTGTGCCAAAGACAGACATGCACTCTCAAAACAGGCTAGCATGCACACACTGTTCAAGAGACTTGAACGTTGGTCTCCTTGCATGTTTGTGCCTCTGTATGCACCTTATCCATGCCTGTGTGTGTGTGTGTGTGTGTGTGTCTTTCTGTGCGTTTGAATGGATGTATGTATGTGTGGGTGTTTTTGTGTTTATTTGAAGCTATAACAGCATATATAAAGACGTTTGTGTATGTGTGTTTGTGTTCACCTGCAGCCTGTGGTGTTGCGGTGAGCCAGTGAGAGTTCTGTACATGCCAGCGTCCGGATGTGAGTCATCACTGGCGTTTCATGCCGGGTGGTGAGAGATAGCTGAGTGTGTGTGTCTGTTTGGGGGTTGTAGGGTTGAGAGGGCTGATTCACTGGTGGCGAGAAGTACAGAGGTCTGTTCTGGGTCTGTATCTGGGTGAGACGGTGTCTGCTACATTAAGAGCCTCTTTCACACATACAGGCATTTCACCCTGAGTCTTATTCTCCAGAGAGGGAAATATTGTATCTCCATGTCTGCATGTGTGTGTGTTGTATCTCCATGTCTGCATGTGTGTGTGTGTGTGTGTGTGTGTGTGTGTGTGTGTTTGTTGAAAAAGTATATGTACTGTATATGCATATGGATATGCATATGTATGCAGCTATTATGCCGTTACTATTTAGTTATAACTGTCATATTATTAGTATGGTGATTTTCTGGTATATCTATTGGATGTGTCACTGGGATTATGAATTTGAAGTACCCAAATATTTTGAAATGCTTTGTTGTTTGATGCTGGACGTGTTGAAAAAGGCCTGAGAGAGGGAGAGAACAGGAGCAGTGAGACTGACACAGAAGACACTTCCCCTGACCTTGTCGAGTACGGTTCACTGCTCTCCATCTCTCCTCAAGCATTAAAAGCGAACAACAACAGTAACCTTCCCCAGAGATGCAACAAGGAGTACATTAGACACTTGACAGAGGGTTTTTTTTAGTGCCAGCCGTAGAGCTAGCATGACTGTGTAAGCGTGTACAAGACTGCCGCGAGTACCTGCATGTGGACTCCGTATGTCCGTGGTGCAACCCGAGGGAAGCGATACAGTGAAGCGAAGACAAAGTGTTTCTACTCATCAGGTCGGAGCTACACGCATCTTTTTGTTTTCCTGAAAAAGGATACACACTGAAGATCAGTGAAACAGATAATGGTGAGGTTGAAAGTACAGAACATTATTATGTCAGGTATTGCAGTTTGAAAACTGCTCCTGTCACAGTTAATCCACAGTGTCAGCGGGTGTTTTGAAGAAAGATGTTTGTACATGCACTTCTCTTTAAGGACATAACTCCCAAACATCTTATCAGGCTGCATCACCATATCACACATTTGCACTGCACATTGCTAGTAGAAAATGTTAAGTGGTCAGCACATTATTAACATTATTACATTATATTAATCAGAACAAATTAAATAAGAAGTGTGACCACACACATACAGTAATTCCTCTTTATGAAAGAGTATTGACAGAGGGATTAAGACAGAGAGAGTCAGACAGACTGTGAGAGAAAGAAGGTGTCAGAAAAAGAGGGGGAAGGGATGTATGTGGAAGGACAATGAGCTGAGACCGGGCTGAGAAAATGACGTTGTGTGACTCACCATAGAAATCAGCATCAGATCTCTACACAGGCTGTGGAAGGTATACGGCTGCCTAACAGGAACTCTCTGAAAGGCAATGGAAGACAGTATATGGAAATATTTCTCTATATCTGTTTCTACAGCACACACCCACAGCGTTCATTTCCCCTCTTCAAACCAGGAGGAGGGGAATGGCTGCTTTTGGATCCATTATGCAATATGCATTTTCACTGTCATAGACAAAGTGCAGCATTTGAAATGTGCTCTTAAATGGCAGTGTAGTCTAGCCATTTTGTGTGTAAAAAAGGATTTCAGTGTGGTATCACTGTTTGTGTGTGTTTACCTGGAGCAGAGAGGACAAAGAGGTTTAGACCACGTCCTCTACAGTGTGTTGGGCATGTGCTAATCCAGCCAAGCTGTGAGGCTGGGGATGCTTAAACACACGTGTGCACGCATACACACACACACACACACATACACACACACACACAAACACACACATGCGTTTGTGTGTATCGTCTGCCACCTTGCTTGTAGGACTGGACATGTTGAAGAAGGCTCTTTGAAATTGGCTGCTGTGTGGACTGCATGTCAATGGTGTGCTGACGGTGTGCCAAGCAAGCGGGACAGAGAGGACTGCTGTGGTTTCAACCCCAGAGAGAGAGAGAGAAAAAGAGAGAGAGAGATATCCAAATCCAGACCTAGTCTCAAGCTCAGAGACTATGACTGAGGCCAAATCACTAGTCTCCATCAGACAGTGGGACCAACCAAGTAATTACTTCTCCGAGAGGCTGCTGTTCAGCTCACAGTGCACTGTGTCATGAGTTTAGCAGCTCGAAACCGCCTGGACTCATGAGCTATTAGCACATAACTGGGGTTATAAATACACTAATATACACACTTATGGGAATACGAACTCTAAACGTGTCTGGCACATGTAGCTCCACGGAGAGGACTCATCTTGAATGTTACCTAATGGCAGCGTATGCTTGTTCTGCACACTTCTCCTTTGTGTGCTGGAGACCTGCTGGTTGTATTGTCACTTCCCAAAAGGCTACAGCTGCAGGAGGTCCGGAGGAGCCTGTCAGGGTTTGGTGTTTTTGCAGTCTGTCGTGGCGCGCTGTGTCTCTGTGGCTCCCAGTGGCTCTGTGGCTCCCCGAAAATCTTCCAGGCGTTGACCTAAATCGCGTTTTTCGCGAGCTGAATAGCAGAAAATACATTCCACATGAAAGCGCACACACACACCCACCTGGTCTCGCTTTCCCGCCCCCACAGTGAGTAGATTCAGCTGAACAAGAGAGAGAGCATCATTGAGGAGAATTGGGAGCATAGGCAGTCAGTGTCACTGTAGTCACTGTAATATCCTGTAGTACTCACACACACACACACACACACACACTCAGAGTCTGTTTTTAGAACTGTGTTGTGAAGGTACTGCTACTGGTGGTGGTATTACATTTTACTGAAACTCATATTTAGAATTAAGTCCATTTATTTTTGTTCCTATAACTGAACTGTGAGAGCACAGTACCAAGAGTTACAACAACTCATTTTGTCTCCATTATTACATCTGACAGAATATTCTTCGAACAAAAGAGTGAACACACACGGCCCTCAGCCATAGAGATTTTCTACATGGCTGAGATTTCATTTCTGCGTTGAAGAGCAGACGCTTTCTGTGCCCTGCAACCCACTGCAGATGTGTGGCCCCTGCCCACAGGGTCACCAGTGTCCATTAGGTTGCTGATGGTGGATGTGGTTTGGTTTGCAGCAGTGAGAGTTCCAGCATTCACTGTTTTCTGAAATGAATACTGTGATGTAGCTGCCATCTTCTTCTTTGCACTGTAACAAGATTCTGTGATTTTCACAGCATCACTGCTGTTTTTGAGAAAAATGTGTACTGTATTTGTGAATACAGTATGTTGCTGTAGTTTCGCTATGAATTATGGTCAAAAATGGTCAAACTACAGTAATAAAAATTTGCTGCGAATCATAACACAGTAATAAATCTGACTCCTCCCTCACTTGTCAGCTTTTTGAAAATTTTGAAAAAACATGGCGGAAAATCAGTTGGGGTTTTCTGTTTTCTTTTTGCACACAAATACAAAGTTAAGCTCCCAGATAGCAAGGTGACATTGATACTATGTTGATGTTCCATCCAAATCATCATTTTGAAAAGATATTGAAAAGTCATGGATTTATGGTTTACTGGGAAATTTTGACGTGGTGATTGAAACGTGCACCGCGCGACGACGTTTGAACTGTCCGGCGGCGGCAGATCATTTTTGAGCAACAGTTCAGTCAGTCAGACCAACGGTGTTCAGCACTCTGTCAAGTTCGCAGCTCCATCTTAATGGTAAGCAAGCATTTATTTATGTAACGTTAATGTTTCATTGTGAAATTGTACTACATTAAATTCGGGCATGTGTACAGTCTATGTACGTTGTCCTGTCTAACTTACAAACTCATCCATGCTTGTTGGATCAACTAAGTAAGTAACGTTAGGCTAGCTATCATAGCTTCTAGTTGCTGTTGCTGTGAAGGTGGCATTAACGTTAATGTTTTATGTTACGTTAACGTTTTGGCAGTCTCATTTATATTAGGCCTACCTTAGTTCTCAGTAAGTTACAGTTTATTATATTCATATAATTTATATAAAACATTAAGCTAGTAGTGCTAGGCCTAGTATGTTGCTGTCACAATGTTAGGCTGAAGATGATGTGCTGCTGGTTAACGTTAACGTGGAGGTTTAGCTGCTAGCACTACCAGCTAACTTATGTAACGTTAACTCATCGTAATCAGTACATATATCTATGTGTTGCTGCAAGCAAACATCATCAATGAGCTCACCCAGCTGGCTAACGTTAGCAGCTAAATATACCTTGCGAAACTGAGTTATGCTAACACCATCTTCAGCCTGGCATTTTGACAGTAAACTCAAAAAACATACAGTATATATATAAATGATTATTCTAAAGTTTCACTTGTAAGTAGCCTTCAGTTTCAGTTGAAAATTGTTATCTAACACTGTTTATCTTTTTTTCTTCTATTTCTGCTAGGTGCTGCTTCACTCTGCTACTGGTGGTGGATCAGGCTGACTGCAACCGTTGGTCTAACGTTGCAGCACCGCGAGAATTTCTAAACGGAAAAAGTGAATAAATGTACTTGCTTTTCAAACTGATAACAAGTTGTCAATGGTTATTTATGCAAATTTGTGTAGCCTAAACCATACCTAGGCCTAGTCAAATTTATCCTGGCTGTAGATAAAGCAGGATATGAATTTCCCAAAATTACTGTATATAATATTACAGCACTGGTATTACTACTGTACTGAGTTACAGTATGATCCATAAGTACTGTGATTAAAAAATATGGTAGACAATTCAGTACTGTATACATTACAGCACTGGTAGTACTACTGTAGTTTGCATTTACAGTATCAGGCATAGGTACTGTGATTTCATATACAGTAGGTGTACTGTAGAGTGAAATACAGCAACTTGCTGGTTATTTGCTGCCAGCAAGTTGCTGTAAATTTTACGTTAAACTTTTTACAGTGTGTATGATATAAATATAGATATAAATGCCGACTGTCACACCACCACATAGTAATGTAATAATAATCATAATTGTGATAAATAGTTTGATGTTCATTTAAGTAGCACCTTTCACAAAACCAAGGTGGCTATATACAAAACACAATTAAAAGAAGAGGAAAAGGAGCAGACTTCATAGTACAGGAGGAGGACTCACGAAATAGAAAAGTGGTTAGATGGGATGTGAAGGCCCATAACACACATCTGGACCCACCAGAAAGCTCACGGAGCATACCACTGCATAGAATCCCAGTCAGTATTCACATGCAGTGTTATATGATATAAGGCAGGTAATATTGACTTCTGTGGTATTTGGTGGGTGGGTGGGCAGTGAAGCACAGTGATTGTCAAGAGCCTTGGTTATTAGCTTTGATGAGTCACACCACCGGTGGCTAATACTCACTGAGGCCTGTTTGGTACGCTGGTCAGTCAATCAGCTGATTTTCTTTCTGATTCCTGGTTGATCAGCTGTTTTCCTCTCTGAGCCTCAGTTGGTCAGCTGGTTTCCTCTCCAACGCCTGATTGGTTGGCTGGCTTCCTCTCTGAAGTGTGATTGGTTGTGAGCTCAGCTCTGATGGCATGGGGCACTGAGAGCCCCAGAGGCACTTCTCCACGAACAGATGGCCTCACAGTTGCTGAGCCAGGGGGTAAGAGAGAGGGGTGACATGCACACAATGTTTGATGTGAACTTTAATGTGGAGCACAGCTCACAGTCACTTGTTTCAGAGTCTTCTTTAGATGTTCAGAGCAGTAGGGCCAAGACAATAATCATGCAAGACAGCTCATGAACTTTAATGGTTGGGGTTAGATAAAGAATAATTGTATAAAAACTGTAATGATATTTGACTGGAGTATATATAAGAAATAGCAGAGAGGTTATCTTATTATATCTTTAAATGGATTATATTTGTTTGCATATCTTCAATTGAAGCAGATTAATACAAATCAGATTTTATATCAATGACACAAATGAATAGCAGATTAAATTTATCAAACACATCTGATATGTCCTCTCTTATCTAGCACTTTGCATTAATATGGTGAAGATTTGTGCATGTGTTGTAACACTTGCAATTGAATTTACATACATATTTGCAAGTAATTTACAGAATCTTATTAACATAATTACTTTGATGATATATCGTGTCATGAATGAGAAATTAAACTTTGTAAAAGATGACTTGGTTGTGACTTCTACAAAGCAACACTATTTAACAATTTGCCACTTTTTAAGGTACGCTTTACTGGTTTTGTTGACAACTGTGCAATTAATTTTGGTCAGCTACAAATTCATTTTGATGCTATGTGAAAATATGACAGGTAATGGCATGTGATGTTTGCGAGCCATCCAGATTATGCACTGTAGTGTTTCTGAAGAGAGATTTTACAGCATGACATTGCCAACTTAATCACGAAAAAGCCACCAGTGATCATGTTTGCAAGCTTTCATCAGTTCCACATAGGCTTTTGCAAGAGTTTTGCATACCTTTTAACGTATTCGCTTGCTAGTTTCAGATCAAAAACCTTACGGCTCTAACAAGTGCATGGACTATTCTATCCCTCTATTATTTTTGTACCAGGCAGTTTCTGGATGTGTTGTTCTGCGGGTCGTGTTGGAGCAGAGTGAGCATGTTTCTGTCCATCACTGTGCCTGATGCCTTGTGACAGGTTGGCTTGTATGCACGCATGTGTGGAGTATACTACTTGTCTCCTCCGTCTTGTTGTAGCCTGACAGATAGGCATGGAGGTGACTGCCGGCTGGTACACCTCGAGGTTCACAGCAGGCAGAGAAGCACAAGTGGCAGAGCAGCAGCCGAGCTGGCTGCCAGAACTGGGCCAGGTGCAACCCAGCACTGGCCCGGCAACTGTTTGATTTTGTTTCGTTGTTCAGGCGGGATGCAGACAGTGCTTCAGACATCTTCAGGCATCCTCAGTGCCAGATTCACACCAGCTCAGTGAAACAGCTATCCCAGTGTTGGCTGGTACCTGGGTATTTTGCCTGCGGTCGAGTGAGATGCGGATGGTGTAAAACGCTCGCCCTCAGGCCTTCACACTGCCAAATCCACACCGGGTCACGGCCAGATCTACCCCATCATCCCCAGTCCCCTGCTGCCTGCGTGCATATGTCTGAGAAAGCTGTGGAGCGTTAAACACTCACCTCCAAACGTACATAGAACCGGATGCCCCCCACTTCAGCACTAGTCCTGTCCCAGGGTCAGTTGCTCTCAGTGCATGGAGTCCAGTACTCTACTTTACAGTATACAGTACCCTGTGTTCACCTTATTTAAAGATACACACACATGCACACACACTCTGTGTCATTCTCTTTATATGCTATGTTATATACCGATGTATAGTGATATATAGACACACTATGTTTTTTCTAGTTTGTTCTCTTTATATATACAGTATTTGTTGTTCTCTGTTGTCATATACTGTATGTGTGGCGTTGCGTTCCCCTTGTTCCCCTGTTTGTGTGGTACAAACAGTGGAGATGACAGTAAAACTGACCTGATTTTTTTTAGTCAAGTCAGCCCATAGACTGACCTTACTACATACCAGATCCAGGCCAGTTCTGGGCTTGATTCGGGCCAGATTGGTCAGAGTGATGTGCTTCCTGTCATATTTCCCTTATGTCGACTGATCGTGCTGTCTACCTGCAGTTGTGTGGAACCTACCCTCCCTCAGACATCCCTGGTGTGTCGGATCTGTGATGCGAGCTGTGCTGAATGAATTGGTTTCTCCTCCGTGATATCTCGAGGGTGGCATTACGGTTAACTGCCAGCTGCATTCACCACTGACAAATGAAATGCTTTAATTGACTGTTCGCCACACAGGCTCTCTCCAGGCAATATGGAGAATGCAGAGGCGCCATCACAGACATATAAGCTACCACTCCTGCTTTTAGTGGCAGTCAAGCATCAAAGGCTTCTCCATCACTCTCAATACAGGTCTAGCTTGGAGTCACTCTTCTTTATTATGTTTATAAATATAGGGATAAATACACAGGGACTTGTGCATACGTATGTTGTGGTGTAACTCCCCCAGACCCTGCCCCTACCCACACATCCTTCACTTTCAAAAAGTCAAGACAAAACCAGTCAGGTGAAAAATGGCCGCTGCTTACCGCATTGACCTCAGAGAGGAATTAAAGAAAGAGAAAGAGAGTGAGAGAAAGAAAAAACAAGAAGGGTATAGATTGAAAAGGGTGAAAGAGTGCACTGATAAATGGATACCTTGGCGTGAGAGAGGCTTTTTGGCATGGCGCTGTGCTGACGCTGCTGTAATCTGCATTGGGGTGGGGTGAGTCGGGGGGGTGCACGCTCACAGCGCTGTGTCTCTCTGTCCCAGCGCGCCCCTCCAATGTCTCAGACAATTAGCCAGCCCCTCCATCTCCTCCTCAGACTGCCTGTGGAGCTGCGCTCTCAATGCAGCCCCACAGCCCATAGACACAAGGCAGGAACAGTGACATTGGGGCAGGAACCAGGTACCAGCCAGCCAGACAGGCAGGGAGGGTGGCAGGCAAGGCAGGCAGGGAATGGCCAGAAATGCTGCACGTGTGTGACACTGAGCAAGAGAACAATTGCTCTCAAATCCTCTGTTCTGTAAATAATTGCAGAGGTTCTTCTTTTTCCTCCCTCTCTCCATTGTGCCACCTGGGAGGTGTGGGCCATGTAGCTTTCCCAGGGTTTTGAGTTGAATATGGATTAAAATTCACAATCTGTCGAGCTCAAGCTCATTACCATGTAAATGATTTTTTTCTTTTAGCTGCTCAGGTGAAAGGACGGCTACTGGTGTTGTGGGTGGATGTAATCATTTGTCATTGTAAGCCGTAATACTGAAAAGGACATTTTTGTGTGTGGCTAAGTGTGCATGTGTGTTAGTGTGTGTAGTGTTTTTTGATGACTTACATGTTGTGATGATGCATGTATGTGTGTTTACTTGTGTGGCTGGCTGAAATGAGTTGTTCTCTCCCTAATGCACTGCATGAACATGTGTGTGTGTTTGTGGCTGCTGGTGTTGGTGATTGGTTGGTTGGAGTAACGGGTGCGTGTGTATGTGTGTGTCTGTGTGTGTGTGTGACTGTGTCTGTCTCTGTGTGTATGTGTGTGTGTGTTTGTGGCTGCTGGTGTTGGTGTTGGTGATTGGCTGGTAGGAGTAGCTCTCTCACTGACACTGTATGTGCATGTGTGTGCACTGTGAGTGTGCCTATGTCCGCGTGTGCGTGTGGCTGCTGGTGTTGCTGGCTGCAGTAGCTCTCTCTCTCTCTTTCTGACATGCTGCTGACATTTCATGAGGCAGGGCTTGATGTGCTCAACATGAAGCCGCCAGAGCTCTGTCTCTCTTCCCTCCAGAGCGTTCTGGAAAAGTGCATTTTCCCTCTTCACTCTTTACCTCCACCATCTTGTCACCGTATTAGAAAATGTATTTTTATTGATTTGTTTTATCCATACATCGGTAATAATTTTTGCAGCTTCTACATTAGCATGTTAGAGCTACAATTGATGCCAATCAAAGCTAATCAATATAATTATAATTCTTCCTATAATGTTATTGTTGCTGTTGAATCTCCCCTGCTATCTCAGTTCTTTTGCATCTCATTTTTGAAGATGCCTGTCTCTGATAAAGGACTGACTCTTCATGGATCCAGCATGCTCTTAGCTCCATTTCTCCACTCTGTTTGTATTAAAAATTGAGCAATACTTGATGTATATAATAAAGCGCTTGGCTCTGATTGGCTGGGCTGGATCTCTGGTGAACACTTCCGTATAGCAACAGTCCCCCCTCCCTCTACTTCTCCTTCTCTTCCTCTCTTCTCTGGCTCCTCCCTCTCCACCCCATTCCCCCCTCTTCTCTCAGGCCTCCTCCTCCATCTCCTACAGCCCCTCTCTCTCTCTCACACACACACACACGTACGTTGCACGCGCACACACACACACACATGCGCTCACACACGCATACACGCCGCTGAAATTCTGCCTCCGAGGGGCTCCTCTGCAGCATCAGCAGCCGTAGCCATGGCAACAGCAGCTCTGACCCCGGTTTTGCTTACTGCGGAGTCTGGGAGGCTTGACCTGGATTCCTTTCTCTGACGGTTACTTGGGCAGACGCACATGCTCAATTGACCTGCTTCCCATCAGAGAGGGGTCAAGCGAGAGCCCATCCCTTCATCCGCCATATACTGGAGCATGCAGGCATCAGTAACATCACTTGTCGGCTCAGCATCACACACACACACACACTTGCCCCCCACCCTGCACACACACCACGCACACACACACTGTGGGTTCAGTGACTGATCCATGAATATGACTCTGGTGCTGGTGGTGGATTTTTAAAGTGAGATATCTGACTTGCAGGTGAAACAGAACGCGTGGTTTGGTGTCGAAGCTGTCAGATCTTTTGTATTGTTGTCGTATTGCTGATGTTGTTGTCCTTTGACAGATTAAGCCCTATTGTGTAGGATTTTCGTTTCTTTCATATTGCAAGGTCAGGGCTCCTCTTAACTCAGATTAGAGAAGAATGCAGCAGAAACAGATCCAGAATATCCTTCTCCTGCAAATACAGAAATACATGCTAAGAGCGAGGGAGTGGGTGGCACTGATTCATTCACAGAATCCTTTTTTCCTCTCCATTTCCTGTTTTTGTATCCTCTTTATCCTCTTTTAAGCTCTGCTTGAAGTGCACCAAATCCATTTTGCTGTATGGATGTAATGTACATAAACTAAGTCTATTTGGTGTGAATTCTGATGCATTAGCCACCGCAGCTTGCTGCCTTGGATAAAGGACTGATTGTGGGATTGGGAAATGTCCTCTAGAGACTCTTTTAGTATGCAGTGGAAATGGACTCAGACACAATGAAGGGAGGTTAAATAGAGAGGTTGTTGTACTATAGAATAGTGTGTCTAGTCATCCATTGGTCACTTATAGTACAAGAGCTCGTCTGGCTCTGATTTTGCTTAGATTTTTGAATGGGAAGAGCGGCTGGGAGAGCTAATATAAATGATAGACTTTAGAGTATATCACAGAACATTCATATTGAAAGGGATGGGTGTTGAGAAACAGGTGATTCAGTGTGCTGGATATTGCAGTTGCTTTCCAAATCCGAACAGGTATATGAATGCTTAGTTAAATTTTTAATTTTCATTAGTAAAAAGAGTCAGCGATCGTGTGCGATTTCAAGCCTATAACATTTTTGTCACATTCAGCGAACATCTCCTCACAATCCACTAGCTGTCCATCCTGCGAGTACACTGTAAAAAAAAACGGTCTCTGTAGGCAGCCCAGGCTCTGAAAATGGGAAACAAACAAATTGGGTGCAGCCTGTTCCTCAAACAAAAACGAAACACTTGATTGTTGGATTACTGAAGTGGGGTGGTACCTCTCTAGTGTTTTTTTATACCTCTTTGGTTTTGTTTGGTCCTTGATTAAAATATAATGTATGTTGTTTTGAACAAAAGTGTCTGCTAAGAAATTTAAATATGAACATAACAAATGCAACATCATGCACATTGCTGACTGAACCTTTAAGTCATTCAAAAATGATGTGAATGTGGGAATGAATTTGTAGTCATTGCAACATACCTAGTTTGGTATGCTGTTGGCATGTACACCGGTGGATGGATTACAGGAAATGTCTGGTCCAGTTTACATCATATGTGTGGTGTATACTGTGCCATCGGTTTACAAAGATGTCAAATCACTGACTGTCAGTGTGTGACTCGTTTTCAAAAACTGATATGGTCAGTTTTAAGACCTTTGATTTTGAACCTGAACATCAGAACCACTTACTTCCTTTTCATTTCTAATCAGCTAAGAATTCTGTCAGAATTGTTGTGAAACCACGGAATTAGCTTCCTGCTACCATAAGCCTTAAAAAGCCAGATGATGTACCCTTATTTATAAATAAACTACAATAAATGAAGTGCCATGTCAAAAAAACGGTAACACTATAACACAACTACAATATAACAACATCTTCTGAGGCCCATTCATCTGTTCCTGGGGCCAAATGCACCATGTCTGACCAGTTTCTCCCCTTACCCTGCCAACCCCACAGACATGATAGATCAGTAGGTATCTACTGACACCGCACCATCCATACCTGACTATGTTCATCAGGTATCTCCTAAAATACTTGTCTTAAAGCCTATGGATAGAATGTAGAAACTCTGGCAGTGGGTGTGAGTGTGTGACCCCACCACAGTGGCCAGTCTAATGGCAGAGCTGGTTCTGGTACCACCAGGCCCTCACTGACCCAACCTGTCCCGGAGCCCACTTTCCTCACATCTGTCCCTCATCTGTCTTTGTCTCTCTTCGCAGATGTAATGGATCAGCAGAGGATGCTGCGCTCCAGTTGCCTGGTGACGGGGGTGCACACGCCCCCCATCCGCCGCAACAGCAAGCTGGCCACGCTGGGGCGCATCTTCAGGCCCTGGAAGTGGAGGAAAAAAAAAACGGAGAAGCTCAAGCAGAGCGCCACAGGTCAGTCTGTTCGTCTGGCGGTCAGTCTGTTCGTCTGGCGGTCAGTCTGTCTGTCAATCAGTCAGTCAGTCAGTCAGTCAGTCAGTCAGAGAATATTTGTCATGTTGTCATGTGTGTCATACCCAGGCTAACGCTACTTGGCAGGCTTGACAATGCAGCAGTACTGAAAAGCTTTCATCCAGGCTTCAGAGCATATTGTAGATGATTAAGCAAGAGGGGAAAGCACATGCGCCTATATAACAAGTGTGCTGCTCTATGTCATATTCACTCAAATGCCTCTCCAGTTCGGTAGCTTTTATGAAAGAAAATACTGGTTTGCTTATTTTAAATATTTACACAGAAATATTTAAATATTATATACAGTAACTTGCACTGACGAAGGCTTTTGTGCTGAAATGTTTGTCACCCCCGAGTTCTTTGGAGTTCAGACATCCTTTGCTTTTGTTACTGATCAGACACCCCAAAACATGGAAACAGCAAGAGCATTGTGTAAAAAATACTTTCTCTACTGTGTCATCTCTATCCATGCAGATGTAGCACTAGCATGCGGCCTCCACAGCACCGACCCCGGCCCCCCCATTCAGGGTGTGTCAGACATGGAGGGCCGGCTGCCGCCTACACTACCCAACATGCTCAGCGTCAGCAGCATGGAGTACCTGGGCTCTGACCAGGAGCCCCTCCCACCACGTGAGTAGCCGGCACCAGAGTTGTGACAGACGGATGCCATTGACTGGGTTTATCTAAAATCTGCAGCTTGCTGAAGTCTATTATATTCATCTGTTGATTACAGTCCTTTGATCTCACTGCTCTGAGTCCATTTATTCCATTGTTACAGGAGAGATGAAGTTCCAGTGTTACCCACTAGATGGCGCCAGTGTTATTTTTGTAACCCAGCAGTCATTACATAGACATATCAGAACTAGTACAGTCATATTCACAGTATATCTGAAATGTTGCAGCTAAAAGTTGACAATGCATCCATAACAATATCAACAATAAAACAATAAACAAATAACAATAAATCCATCTCTCTTAGCGCCTGAACTGCCTGAGGAGGCTGACTCGTTAGAGGAACCCTCAAACCCAGAGGAGGAGGAAGAGGATGAGGTCGGGGAGGAGGAGGAAGAGGAGGATGAAGAGGAAGGCCCACTGGGCGACCCAACTGACGGCATGCTGGAATGTATAGAGGGTGCGGAGCAGGAGTGCCTGGAGCAGAGCCTGCAGGGTCACTCGCCTCCCGGCGTCCCCGGCCCACTGACCTCACAGCTGGGCAGCGAGGAAGGTGAGCCTGCTGGGGTGGAAACAGGAGTGAAAGTGTGTGGAGATCAGGGACAGAGAAGAAAGACACACACACACACACACACACCTAAGGAGCTGAGGTGCAGGTGCTGGGGGGGAAAGACAGTGATGCTGCATGTACCAACTCTGACATTGTTATTTATTCAGTTTTAAAACACAAAGATTGTGATGAGTTTGAGACTTTTAGATTTGTATTCAGTTGCTGAGTGTGTGTGTGTGTGAAAGAGAGAGAGAGAGAGAGAGAGAGGGAGAAAGAGATGATCACCCAGTGTGTGTCCAGTAATCTTCCTGGAGGGCTGACCTCCTGCAGCATCCATCGAGAGCCCTGTCATAATACGCCTGACTCAGCTTATCACTGTAGTCAGGAGCATCTGGCTTAAGGGACGCTGGGTTCATGCTTACCTTAGGAATTCATGCTGGCACAGAAAACACTGAGAAAGGGGAAAATGTTTAGCTTGAAATGACACTTTACAATGAACATCAAGGACGTACAGAACAAGGCATATGGTACATCTAAGGATGTAAGGTTTATTTGAACAGACTTTTTAAATAAATAATTTAAAAATAGGTAAAAATAAATTGATGAAACACATGCATGGCAGGAGAGTTGTTTTGGTAAGTTATTTGACAGGCAGATAGAAATTAGTTTACTGATTTCTGACAGTATGTTGATAGACAATCGTGGCCCCAAGATATACAAAATCAACATGGAACATTTAAGTTATGTATATAAGTAAGTTACATTAAATACCTAACAAATCAATAGAACTTCATGAAAATATTATCATCAGAAAATGAAGAATTGTAAACCTGCATTAGATTTAAATAGAATACATTTATTGGCAAAGAAATATGATCAGGGATTGTGATTGTGAGGAGAAAAGAACTTTGATGACGAGTCTTTCTTTTAAATTATACTGAGCCTCTTTTCTTATTTATTTCCCCCCCTCAGATGACCAGGGTGTAGCCATGGCCCCTATGCACCAGTCTAATTCCTTCCTGCAGAAGGAGCCTCCTCGGGTGCCTGAGGGCCCCTGCCTCCCCATGCGGGGTCCCCTCTCCAACGCCGTGGTGTCCCCGCACCTCGGCAGCATGCACCCACCACTGCCCCCTAGCTGCATCATCGAGGAGCTGCACCGAGCGCTGGCCAACAAGCTCAGGCATGAGATGTGAGTGGTCCCGTCGGAACCAGACAGTATCCGCTACGGAAGCGGACCTGGACTGGCTCTGGTCTTTAACCTGAAATTAAAGTGCTGGTATTCGAGTTTATTAGTCCTCAAGGAGTCTTGTCTGTGTAAGGTAACATGGATGAACTAAATTATAAATATTACACAGACATACTAAGAGGATGACAGGGGTCACACAACGAAATCATAGACATAGGTAGAGCACAGTAGAGCACAGGCTAATTTCTTTTCAACTTCAAAAGGGTGTCGGGGTTCCTGGTTAATGTCCACACCAAGATCAGATCAGGACCCAATCCTAGTAGTCTGACTCACCTGCCTATTCCTAGGTCACTTTTGGATGGGAAATTAGTGAGTTTAGTTAAAGAAATTAAGTGTCTGATTACACAGCATCAGATCCTTTTTTAGACTCTAAATATAGCCTACATCATAGCATATAGTAATGAGTAGTGTGGCAAAGTGCTTGGCACAGGGTGGAGACGTGTTAGAGTGCACAGTGAGATGTTACAGGGCCCTCCACTTTCATTGGCACTACTGTTAAAGTTGAGTAAAAAGAGGTATCTTTCGCCAATCTATTTTGGTGTCACAATAACAACGAGGAAGAATCCAACCTAGAAGGGAAGCTAATTTATTCTGAGAAGCAAAGAGTTCAGATGCAAAACCCTCTAAATCCGTCTGACCACTTTTCTTTTAAATGAGCATTTAAATTCAGGCTCCTATAGGTTTTTAAATCGATATTTCAGACCAGGAAGAGAGTGGTATTTAGTGGGTTTAGAAGTTAAATTATTTGTTTAGCGTATACTATGTGTGGAGAGCATCCCCTCACCATCTTTATCTCATTTTTGTCATAGGTGGCATTTAGAGGCTTTTGCATCTGAACCCTTCAATATACCTATACATTTTTTTTTAAAAGACAACTGCCACAATTATTGGCACCCCCGCATGTAATACTTTGTTAAGCATCCCTTTGCTAATAAAACATCCCAAAACACTGGAGAATACAAAGCAAAGGAGTTGAGGCCATTCCTTAGTACAACATCTCACCAGATCATCCAGATTCCAGTTTTTTTTTTTTTTTTAATGAAATTCAGATCACTGGACTGAGATGGTATGAGGATGGATGAGATTTTGTGTTCAGTAAACCATTTTTGTTTTGACCTGGTCATGTGTTTTGGTTTGTTGACCTGCTGAATGATCCAGTCATGACCTACTTTTAGGTCTTGGCAGAGAGTGACAGATTTTCTTTGAAAATGTTCAGGGTTTTTTTGGAGTTCATGATACCATGCACCATAATGAGGTTCCCAGCCCGACAATAAGAGCCCATCCACCATAATTATCAATAGGCATGGGATTCTTTTCAATATAGTCATTCTTATATCTTGCCAAAGAGAGCAATTTTCATTTAATCTGACAATAGACCGTGATTACAGACAAAGTCACTGTAGCATTGTGCATTTGTAATTTAATGACAGGAACGGCTTTTATCTGGAATGACCTCTAAATAATCTATTGTCACCAAGGTCACTTTTTGGAGACTTGGTAACCCCAAGATGATATACTTTCCTTTTATTTGAATTTAGCATACTCTCTTGTCTTTCCTATGATGAAAAAATTACTGGGGCATTTGACCTCTGTGTCACCCTTTTTTCATATCTTGAATGTAATGACATAAATGTAATGTCATGAATTAGTGCTGAAAGTTCACACTCTGATTAACTTAAATATGTTTAAGGTAAATGGAAAAAAGCTTCTGTTACATTTTGTTTAGAAGATTTTAGTGCCAGTCGTGGCCTACTGGTTAGGGCTTCGGGCTTGGAACCAGAGGGTTGCCAGTTCGATCCCCGACCAGTGAAAACAGCTGAAGTGCCCTTGAACAAGGCACCTAACCCCTCACTGCTCCCCGAGCGCCACTGTAGCAAGGCAGCTTACTACTCTGGGTTAGTGTGTGCTTCACCTCACTGTGTGTTCGCTCTGTGTTCACTAATTCACGGATGGGAGAAATGCAGAGACCAAATTCCTTGTATACGCAAGTATACTTGGCCTAGAAACCTGATTTACATTTTCTAGGGATGCCAATAATTGTTACCCTGGCTGCAAATTACATTTAGATTTCTAGGCTAAATAATTGTGGCATATATGTTTTTGTTAAAAATATGTTTCGATATTTCTTTTTCTCAGAATAGATATGCTTATTAAATTTAGTCAACTTTACCAGGGGTGCCAATAAATGTGGAGGGCGCTGTCTGTGATGTTCTTTAGTGTAGTGTATGGATATATAATGATATAGATCTGTGCCCTGTCCCCCCCCGCCCCCTCAGTATTGAGAGAGAACCCAGCGGTGGGGCCGAGACCCGGAGAGACTCGGAGGAGAACAAGGAGAACCTTCGGATAGACCAGTGGTTCACCGACGCCTCAGGCCACATATTCGACCAGGAGAGCTGGAACGACTCTGTCATTTCTGGTGAGTCTCTTTCAGAACACACTACACAGAAAACGATGCCACTCCACAGAACACAGCATGCAGATTTGCATGAACAGAATAATTTATTTAAACTACAGCATGTTGACATTGCCCCCTCTGGCATGCTGCAGAGACAGATATATCCCATGCATTTCAGACTTGTCTATATCACCTGGCCAATCCACTCAATCCCATGTATAAGCTGATATAGTGGAGAGGTAGTGTACCTATGACTCATGTTCTACACTTGAGTAGGAGAAAGCCATCTTCAGTAATTGGATATGATACAAGTGGAAGATTGCTGATGCCGATGTGATCTTAGATAATAGAGGTCTGTACGTAAGCCCTACAGGCAGGCCAGAGTTCCATAATTCACCTAAACCACTGTTGCAAAACAGTCATTGTGTAAGGCTCTTCAAAGGACACCGTTTTCTGTCCTTCTCATCCTTTTATCAGACACTAATGTGTTATCTTGTGATATATTTTTCCTTTTAATCTTTTCTTTTTCTCTGTTATTTTAATTGTTTTAATGCACTACCTTTTCATGTAATTTTATAATGCTAATTTCTTGAGAACTTTTAATTAACTGTCTGTATGAATTATTAATTAAAAACACTTGCCTTTGTGTCATGTCTGCTTCCTAATGCCATTGCTGAAGTTAAGTCTCAATCTCTGTGGTAATGAAAATGACCATTACTTATGTGAGGAATTATGTTCCTGATGGCAGTGTTCTAAGTCTATTCTTGATGGTAGTGTTCTCACTCTATTCTGGCAGTGTTCTAACTCTATTCCTGATGCCAGTGTTCTAATGCTGTTCCTCAGGTTCTCTTCCTCGCAGGATGAGGAAGGAGCTGCTGGCGGTAAAACTGCGGAACCGACCCAGCAAACAGGAACTGGAGGACAGGAACATCTTCCCTACACGCAGTGACCAAGAACGTCAGGAAATCAGGCAACAAATTGAGATGAAGCTTGCAAAGTAAGACATCCGTCTCTCTCCCTCTCTAAGCTTTCCCTAAAACCCTGCTGAGTCCCTCCCATGAATGTTTCACTGGTTGTTTCAGGGAAATGTAATAATTTCCCCCTATTTTAAAAGAGTAGCTCATCCAGACAGACATTTTTGGTGTCTTTTTTCTTTACTGATGATTTCTTTTCAATTGTATTTGATTGATTTTTATATATATATTGCTATTAACTATATCAATGTCAAACAATGGGAATGGTTCGCTCTGCTTTATGTTAGCAGCAGTGATGGGCAAACTACTTAGCAAATGTAGTGAGCTAAGCTACAAGCTATAAATTAACCTTAAAGGAGAAATCCGGCAATGCTAGGTGACCTCAAGAAACGTAGGCCTATATGACAAATTGCCGGATTTCTCCTTTAAGCTCAATTCTTAGAGTAGCTTGTAGCTTAGCTCACTACATTTTGCCTATCACTGGTTAGCAGTGCGCTGAAGTAATTTAAAATCTCAGTGAAATTACATTGTCTCAGTGACACCATGTAACACCAGTAAAACTAAGGAATGTATTCATGTATTCATGCCAAATTGTTAACATAATGTTGAATTGGCCTTTTTCATCCAAAGGCCTTTTGCTACATTTGCTTGATAACATTTTCAAAGCACAACACAAATGGACAGCAAAATTATTCTACATCTGATTGATCATGTCCGTCGCCAGGGGTGGAACTAAGAGTCAATATGAATTTGATTTCTTTATGAAATAAACTAGAGAACAGGCATGGTAATCAAATAATGTTCTCCTGTGCGTCAATTTCACAAATAATTTTATTTCTTAGAAAAAAATACTTTGACACTAGTTAGACATTGTGTTCCAGCATCTGGTATACCACATCATGAATATACATCCCTTTGCTGTTTATGTAAACAGTGTTTTAACTGTATTCACCCCGCTCAATAATAGACCGTAGCCTACATAATACATCTTTTTTCCATCTTTGGAACTTTTGCCTCTCCGTCGCCACCTACCGACTGAAGCTTCCCATCGCAGGCTGGTGACTGTAAACAGTGAACTGTCATGCTGATCTAAGTGGCATTAGTGATGTAGCACAAAAAAGTGACAGAGATTAAGCGATGTGAGATTGGATCTGGGAAGATCAGCTGTCAGCTCTCTCATCGGATGGATTTGTGCATGGTGTATAAGGGTGACAGCATTTCAGGTGTGTGTGTGTGTCTGTGTGTGTTTGTGGAAACAACTCAAACACCTTTTGGTGCGAGTGGCACAGCTCTGATTTGTTGAAGCTTATGTAAGTTTTGGAGCGAAACAAATAAGAACTGAACCTGGAGATTTGGCTCCCTCAGTTAAGCCACTTAGTGAGAAATGAGAAATATGTAGAGCATTGGATTATGAAGGGAAAACAGGTCAGTTTGACATGGACTGACACACTGACGCAACACAGAAACACACACGCACACACACACTACAGAAATCATAAATCAATTTCAGTTGTCATTGCTTCCCTAAGCCAGTCTTTTCCATTTCTTTAACCAGACATGCAACAGAAATGGTGTACATCACAGACTTCCTCTCTCTCTCTCTCTCTCAACACTCCCTAGCAAATGCAGAACACGTTATTGTCATGGCAACTGGGCCAATTTATGAAAAGCTGAGCTTTGAGGTGGTAGTGTGAGGCATGATCATTAATGGGTTTGGCATATGGATGATCAGGATAGACCTCAGCATAACACTGAGTGAAATGTCCTCTAACAGCAGGTTTAATTGCATTTAAAAACCATTTGATTTCCTGTCCATTTGTTTTATCAGATGACTTGGAATGCTTTTTCAAATCAAATCTCAACATCCCATGCCTCATTCAGCATTGTCATACTCTTTATGACTAACTGTTGATATGACAGGGAATTGTGAGTTAGTATGTGTAATGGTGTGACCTGCAATGACAGATTCCTCAGATCAGCATATTGAAAAGTCCTTACACAACTCATTGCTTATGATGAATGGTGAGATAAGATGGTGAAGTATTTGATTTTGTGTTAAAATATTAAAGAAATCGTGGAAAGTTGAAATACACCTGTGCATTTTCAGTGCCCTCAGACTCAGACTAGGCTACACCTATAGGTTGTGAAGCCATGCCCACCCCTCTGCAGTAGCAGACAACAGGTCTATTCTTACAGTAGCTCTGTAGCTATGTCTCCTGAAGTAGTGAGGATGTATAAGGGTGTAGAGACAGTGCACAGATGCAGAGAGTACATGCACTGCCTCGGTTTGTTTAGCTTGAGAAGAAATAACCAGCAGTTTTCAGCACATGAAACAGTTAAATTCCTTGGAGGCTAAGGGTGTGAGACTATGGAATGTACAACACCAGGATTAACCCTCTGTCGGTGTAATCTGGTTATAACAGTGCGAGTGGCAAATTACTAATATGCCTGTTTTCCATGGAGGTAAGCAGATTTGCTCCATATATTTTTTCTTTCGTGTCACACTGCTCTGCTTTTAGAAGAGGGAGCCCCAGCAGCAGCAGGTACTTGATTCAACTGAGCCAGACTCCCCTGTGTCTTCCCACAGATTACTCAGAACATAGCCTACCATAGGCTTATATCAGATCCATTTCGCAGTGATCTTAAAGCAGCTGTCACATTACATCATGCCTAGATGCCTTCTTATGTTGCGCCTGGTTCTGGCTCGGATCAGGGCCAAACATGGCGCGGATGTGGAGTCAGACGCCATCTGGGCTTGTGCTGCACCGCTATCAGTTTGGGGATGTGCGCATCATACCCTCTGATGAGAGCGTGATGTGACCTTTCTATCTTTAGCCCGTCGTGCCCAGCACTCCCACTCAAGCGAGACGCTGCTGTTGCTATATTTAGAGCCGAGGCTGTTGAATAATGCAAGGCGCGGCAGCAAGCACTGCGGTAGCTGGGGCTCTCTCGCTCCCTTCATCTCCTCCATTCTCCACCCCCACGGGTGCTCCTTTGTTTGCTCCGAGCGCTGGATGTGGGGATTACATGCCGGAGCGCTGTTAAAGAGACAAAATGCACCAATTTGTCTTTTTCGCTGTGTTGACAGAACCAACACAGCCGCCGCCCACTCAAGAGTCGCACTTGTCGTGATATCAGCTGGCTGACTCTGTGGATGGAACGTTTTGTGTAAAAAAAATATATATATATATATATATAAAAATCGTGGTCGATGCCTTCAGTGGGTTGGGCTTTGCTTTTAGGAGGTTAAAGGCGCGTTCTCTCAGAGCACAATGTCCCGCGAGGACGCGAGTAATAAGGGTTACCCAAACAGATTTCTTTGTCTCCGAGATTTCCCAGTACCATTGGAGAAACCTCTGTTGCTAGGCAACATGGGATAGAGGAGGTCAATGATATCGAGACAGCTACCCTTGGGGCTTTGGGAGTGCTTCTCTGTTTCACCTGCTAAAATATTAATGGCGCCACATCTGTTGGGATGCTCAGAAGATGCGTTCCTGCGCTCTGATAGGACAGCGGCTAGTGGGAAAGTATTGCTGGTCCAAAACAGAGCCAAAGTTCGGAGAAAACACCAGACCTGCTGTGGCAGCAAATATTTAACTGGATTAGTGTTTCAGCCACTAACAACCCCGTCGTTTAGCCTATTTCTCATCCAAATATGCTGACCAAAATGTGAACTCAGAAAGACCTTAAATTCCAAGAGATGAAAACATTGCGTAACTGCAGGCAGTGTTTACTGAGTCTTTCACTCTGAGTGATTTTGTCTTTGTCATCCTACTCTTTAGGCTATAAGGCCATTGTCCCAAATTCCTGAATAGTTTCTTTTGGTAGGTTACCTCGATTTGTTTTCTTTGATAGACATTTCTTGTTTGGTAGGCTACTGTGTCAGTGAAATGTCAGCGCCGTAACCTGTAGCATATCCTTCACAACATCATTATGCATTCAGAGTGGGCGGCGCTGCGCGGAGCAGGGAGAGCCCTTCGTGTATTTGAAGGCGTGCTGATACTGCACTAGGCTACTCTTACTAGAGACTACAACAGAGGCAAGAGAGCTTCAGCACTTGCACACAGGCACAGCACACAAATTCACGGAGAGAATTAGATTGTAACTGTTACTTTGACGACCGAAGGGTAGCATACCGGTTGGCTATCATTTATCAGTTCAAGGGTACCAGGAGAAAGAGAAACCAACACAGCAAAGCGTGTTGGCGCATCATCGTGTATCCAGATGTGGGGAACACCTAAATCGAAATATCAGAGTCGGGCTTTGAACTCGAAATGGAGAGATTTTGAGTTTCCCTTCAGAATACTGGCTGTGTTAATAGCCTTGTTGTGAAACAAAGCTGAAGTGATTAGGTAGCCTAGTCCTATCACTACCGGGATAATGGTCCAGAACGTGATTGTGGTGTTCTTTCGCAGGAGACTAAGTCAACGGCCGGCGGTAGAGGAGTTGGAGGGCAGGAATATTTTGAAACGTAAGTAACTAAACACGATTCCCTTATATTACACGTCTTCAGTTAGGCTATATCCTCATTAATACAAAGTTTATATTACTTAGAATTTAGGTAGCCTACCTAGACCTATACTGCTCACTTTTACGCATGCTATAGGATTAGGTTAGATAGCCAACTCTTATTTATGCAATAGCCTACAATGTAACCAAGAAACGGATTGATTAGGCTATGCTTGTCTTCTTGTGCTTGAAGTTGCAAATGTGTTTCCAATATTCCAGAGAGGAACGACCAAACAGAACAGGAGGAGAGGAGAGAAATCAAACAGCGACTAAACAGAAAGGTATACATGCATTATTCAATCTACTGTGGTCCATAAAGGCTATTCAATAACAGCATCTTATTTCTTCCATTTTGGTAATGGATTGAACATTAGGCCTAAAGTCAATGCTAAGTGTTAAACCACAATTAATATATATATAAAAAAACAACTAATAGACTAAATTATATAACACACACATACAGAGTGTGTTAATTGCTTAAATTTAATTATAAAATATGTCTAATCTGAATGGTTAAAACATTTTGACATATTTGTGGGGCCTGTTTTCCAGTGTAATTTATGATTTCAATCATGCTGTCCATGAAACATTTGAAAACATTATTGAATATTGTTAGCATCCCTATACATTAGACCAGAGGCTTAGTTGTGCAGCAGGTGGATCCATAAAGGTTGTCTTGTAGGGGAGCACAGTCTAAAGGCGAATGCACACCTAGCTGACTCAAAGCACACGCTGCGATGCCAACTGTCTGGAACCACTTGCCTACTGGCAGTGGAGGTTAGGGACCCCTCTCTGGCCATGCCTGCTTCTTACCTCCCCACTTCTCTCTGACCACAGCTCAATCAGAGACCCACAGTAGACGAGCTACGAGAGCGGAAGATCCTGATCCGCTTCAGTGACTATGTGGAGGTGGCCAAGGCTCAGGACTATGACCGCAGGGCAGACAAGCCCTGGACCAGACTATCTGCAGCCGACAAGGTGAGGGGCCAAATGGACCTAATTTGTTGTCATCTGTAAATATATAAACACAATATCAGGCAAACCTGGTTATTTTGATCATGAGGTGTCTCAACTGGTGTCTTACAAATTCATTCATAAACGTATACCTAGGTGTTTCAAATTCATGTGTTTTCATTTAGTCACAAAACAAATGGCTTTACTAGTGTCAAAGTTGTAGGGCTATTAGATTTTATCAATACTTTTGTCATCTGCTTTAAAATAAATACAAATATACCCCAACAATTCATATTTCAGAGCAAAGACAGAATCCGTTGTTCTGATTCTTGAAATAACTTTGATCTGACAATACACACACACACATCCCTGGGCGCATACCTGGAAATTTTCTAAAGTGCTCTCTCTTCCCATTCCACAGGCTGCAATCCGTAAGGAGCTGAATGAGTTCAAAAGCACCGAGATGGAGGTTCACGCATCCAGCAAGCATCTCACGAGGTAAGCCTGGCTCCACAGAAAGAGCTATTTTTAGCTCAACGCGCATCACATCTATTCCTGAGAGCTATAGATAGATTGCTCCGAATCAAAGCCCCATTTCCCCAGACATAGTATTACCATAAATAACCCTGTGCCTGACACAGACCAAAAAAGACAAGAGTGTGCTCTTGACCTGTCATGTTTTTGGAGGAAGCAGCTATTTAATTTGATTTCGTAACAGTGACTTCTGCTGCCGTTAACGGGAAGAAGGCTGACGCGCTGGTCTCTTCAAGGCCGAGCTAAAAATAGCCCTGCTGATTGATGAAATGCTATAATCACTGTGTCTGTGTGATTCCAAAGGCACCTCTTCTTCTCCCTCTGATTAATGTCTCTCTCCCCTCTTTCTCTCTACCCTCCCTTTTCCCCCTGGTAAAGATTTCACAGGCCTTAGAGGACTTTCTTCCATGAAGAAATGATGAAGCAAGATTTTCATTTTTTCGTCTGTGAAAATCCTGGAGGCGATTTTTTCCCCTCCAGGGCTCCCCCCTCTGGTTTTGTCCACGGGCTTGTGTCCTTACTCTGCCAGTGCCCTGGCTTCTTCCACGAAGGGTGGTGGGGCGACTGTGATGTTTTTGGAGAGGCACCCGGAGGCCACGCTTCATCAGCCAGAAGCGGCCTGCAGGACACTCCAAACAGGAGCTTTGGGGGCGATGATCCACTTTTGGTGGAAAAAGAAAAGATGAGCAAAAGTGGAGAAGTGTATTCCGTGTATTTTTGTTTCTTTCTTTCTTTTTGAAAGGATTTCTTTTTTTGAAAGGACAGTTGTTTCAAGAGACCATCAGTGATTTGGTGGAAGTTGTGCATGTGTGACCAGCTCCACTTAAAAAAAAAAAAATGTTGAAAAAAAAAGGAAAGTGAAATATTGTTATACTTGAGGGTCATGTGGGGAGAGTACAGGTCTTTGGGGTGAATTTCATACCGAGGTGTATGGAGAATCAGTCTGAACAGGGTTGTTCATGTCTTCACTTGAAAAAGAAAAAAAAAAAAACCTTTGTAAGAACTACTTGTCTTCATAATACAAGACTTTTTAAAAAATATGCGGTGTCTTCTTGTTCCAAACATACCAAAATCTGTAGCCAAGAACAGGTAATGAAGACATGTGTAGCAGTTGTCATCATAATGACAGAATATGTGTCCTGGATTCCATGTTTTTGTGTTTAACAACACAATGTGTTAACATGTGATTATGGAGAAAAATCAAGACAGCACTGACTACCTTTTTTTCATCAATCTTTTTTTTTATTAATGTGGTTTTAATAATATATTAACAATAAGGCAATCAATTTTTCCATATGAATAAATACATTTTACACATGAATTCATTATTTAGATTAAAATTGTGTGAGTGAATTGACACACTGAGGTTTGACAACCTTAAATAAATAGACTCATTGAACTGAATAAATACTGGTTTAAAATAAATATGGCTTATAACATCTACTCAACATGTCTAAACAGATTCAGCACTAAAGGGAATTCTTACATTAATGGAATCGGAATGTGAACAGGAACATGAAGCAGATTAAAAACAACTCTATCGATCCTTCTCTGAGTTAGAATAGAGGAGCCCCCGACAAGAACAGACTCTGCAGTCCTCGACGCATGCTTGAGAGCTCTTCCTCTCGCTAAAAACAACACGGTAAACAGAAAAACATCAACAGTGTTTCAGATACTTTCTCTGTTCAGGTTCACATTTGTTCAAACAGAAGATGCTTTTTACCAAGTGACTCAAAGGTAGTGCAAGCAGAAGATGCTTTTACTAAAAGTTACTCAGAAATGGAAGTGTCAGCGTTAGTTCTGTCAGGAAGACTTAATTGGTCACTCATTCATTCATTTGGCCTATGCCAAAGACTCTTATTGTTGCTTATGTATTTTGTATATCCTTTGATAGATTAAAACACGTGTTAACTTTCATTGTGCCTCCCTGAGTCTTTCTGATAGAACTGTAAGCTAGTCGTTAAAAATAGTTTTATTTAATTTTATATTTAAATAATGATATGTATATATATATATCGTCCAGCAATGATAATGTTTGCTCTACGTGTTTGACACATTACACTTTCGACTTAGCCCGACATTTAAATTAGTGCCCTTGGAAGTACATTTGTCTTAATGACTGTATGCAGTCCTGGTCTAATTAGGTCCTGTCTTACTCACCATCTCCTGAAGAAATTGATCCTGGACCGACTTCATGTCCTTCTTCATCAGGCACATCTGAAGACAGCAAAGACAGAGGCCAGGTCAAGAGGGGTTACTTTGAATGATATACAGAACTGACCCAGGGTGGGTTTTTTTTTTTGGTGCCTGTCCTTAATTGTAATTTTCACTACCAATTTCTCATTCTTACTACATTTACTTTACTTTAAAAATGTAGGTGTGGTTGTATCGACCAAACCAACTAAAATGTTAATAATGTTAATAACAACAGTAACAAAAAAGTCTGTGATAACACTAAAATGGCATTACACTTATACACAGATATACAGATAGATTATCTTTATTAAAGGAACCGTATGTAACAAATGTAATTCAATTAATCATAAAATGGCCGCTGACAACAGTAGTCCGGCCAGGATATCGTCATTTAAAAAAGTGAAGTTGCAGCCCTCAACTGATGTTGATGTTTACATATTTGTGTTTTAGCCTCCACCTATCTAGTAATCACAAAGTCAGTAGTGTTTCGGCATCTGGGTTGCCAGCTCTGCTCTAGTTACCACATCTGGGGTGTACACCGCTCTACAGTATTTTGAAAGTGATTGTAGTACCAGTTTTGGCCAAAATCCTACATACAGTTCCTTTAATTGATAGGATAATATTAGCGTATTCAGCATTCAGTGGGGTCTAGTACAGTTTGACCATACGTCCAGTGATAATGGCTCACCTCAGAACTAATGATCTGCTGCTCATACTCCAGGCTGTGGCACACGTTTGTCTGAAAGGAGTTCTTCAGGTGCTGGAGCCTGGCACAGGGCATGAAAACACAAGGGAGCATTTTGTTGTGACGTGACGTAAAAAGCAAGTTATGTAAGCTCGACTTCTCCTCTGAAGTCGAGGCACTGTGCCTCCTGCACCCAAATCCCATTACCCGCGAGGATTCCAGGAAAAGAGCAAACACCCTTCCTTTCCTCGAAGTGTTGATAGGCTGATGAAAATATTCCTTAATGCAATAACAGGCAATCAACCCAGTTTAATGGGCTGCCATTTCAGCTACAATCACTATCTCAGTTCCACAAAATCGGCCCCAGGATTATGTAACTCTGTTCCCAGGTGCCATTTGAACAAGCAGAAAATAACAGACATTTGTCTATGACGAAACGCTGTAATCCAAAAAACCCTAATGACGCACAAACAAACTGTTACCAAACCTAGCGTCCCCTGCTCACCTCCGAGATTCTTTCTCCTGGTACGAGTGGAAAGCCAGGGTCTGTTTCTTCCAGTAGATCTATAAAAAGGAAGGTATGGGGGAAGCAACGTTCTCTCAATTCTGGCACAGAGATGTGATGGGTAAAACCAGGTGTCAGTCTATTATCTCAGTCTCACACTCAATCATTTGGTTTACATCTCTCTTTTTTTCCCCTTACTGTACCTCACTTGTGAGGTATATCATCACCAGTCATCAACCATCCATGTGTTGGTCCTCCTCTCACCCATCTCACCTGAAGTCCCATCCTCGACTGCCCTATTACTGTCCCCCTATCTGGATTCCTGGCCCGTACAGCCTAGCGACCCATCACCTGCCTATGACAATTCTGCCCGGATTCCTGGCCTGTCTGCCGACCCACCACATGCCCCATGACAACTCCCTTCCCCTGGACAAATCCAATGCTGGACTATTTGAACTTTCTGTCACTAAATCAGGATTAATGAATTATCAAACCAGATACGTAATCACCCCACCTCTTGTAACTTTCTGCTCAAGTGCTTTTTAACACCATGTCTTATTCTCTACACCTGACTATCATATGCATTTGTCATGTAAACAGACCTTACTGTCCTGTATTGACCCTAGGCAGATGGCTCAGGCCCTTGAGTCGTGGACCTACTCGAGGTTTCTTCCTGTATCTCCAATTCTAGGGAGTTTTTCCTCGCCCCTGTTACCCATGGGCCTCTCTCTTTCTTTTCTTTTCTTCCTTTCTTTCCTTTTTCTCTGATTGCCTACATTCTCTAAAGCACCATGATACATGTGTAATGTTTTGGCGCTCTATAAGCACAACAAATTGAATTGACATTGTTTATTAGTGCACTGTGCCCCTGAATGACACGATCACACATGTCTATGTGTGTGTGTGTGTTTTCTGACCCATGACCCATGTTTTCTGACCCTTTGCGTCTGGGACGCAAAGGGTCAGAAAAGGTCACAGAAGGGTGACACTCACCGTCAGCTCCTTCTCCATGCTCTTCAGGCCGTTGTCGTCCTGCTCCAGGTTGCTGATCTCCTCCAGCAGCGCATGCTTGATCTTCTCCAGCCTCTGTGACCTGCCACCAGACCAAAATAGCAGGTTCTTACCACACTTGTTTGGCATGATGAACTCAGGGTTCCCACCTATTTTCGTTAACATGTCGAGGCTTTTCAGGGATCCTTAACAATATTTCCATGAGCTTTCATAGTACACAAAACTGCATCATTTGCTTTTCCATGCCTTTCCGAATAGGTTCGTTTCAGAGATGGGAAACCTGGCTTCAGAAAGTAAAACTCCTACCATGTATTGGTTCTACCTGTGCACCTAAAATAGGTGATTTCACCAATTCGCTCATCTACCTGGCTGAAGAGTTGAGCTAATGAGAATCCGCAGGTTTTTTCTGAATGGTTGGAACAAAAGTGGTAGAAATTTTACTGTCTGAAGCCAGGTTTCCCCATCTCTGGTTAGTTTGGCAAGTGGAAACTCTTATCACACAATGCAACATTACAAACACAATAACAACTAGAAAAGCATTTCCTGAAGGAAATACAGTGCATGAAAATGCAAAAAATATGATGTAAAATATCATACAGAGTAAATACAAATAATGCAGATATAGTTGCAATAGTGATGCTAGGGTATATATGATGGTTGTTATGCTGGTTGCTAGGGTAATCATGTTGGTTGCTATGTCGGTTGCTAGGTTGTCATCGTAAAAGTGGTTGCTAGGCTGTTGCTAGGGTATTTGACATGGTTGCTAGGGTATTTTGACATGGTTGCTAGGCTGTTGCTAGGGTAGTTATGGTGGTTGATAGGCTATTGCTAGGGTATTTGAGGTGGTTGCTAGGCTGTTGCTAGGTTAGTTGTGGTGGTTGCTATGCAGGTTGCTAGGTTAAACTCATTGGTTGCTTTATTGGTTGCTAGGTTGTAACTGTGGAAGTGGTTGCTAGGCTGTTGCTAGGTTAGTTGTGGTGGTTGCTATGCTGGTTGCTAGGTTATACTCATTGGTTGCTATATTGGTTGCTAGGTTGTAACTGTGGAAGTGGTTGCTAGGCTGTTGCTAGGGTATTTGACATGGTTGCTAGGCTGTTGCTAGGGTACTTGAGGTGGTTGCTATGCTGGTTGCTAGGTAGGTGGTGGTTTAATATAGTTGGAATGGCTGAACAGTTAAATAGGTGGATAGTTTAAATGGTTGAATTGTTTAACAGTAAATTATTGTGGTGAGGACTTTTATTTTGAAACAGTTGTGGACAGAGAAAGCAGTGGAACAGGATCTGTAGTCTTAAGAGAATGAAATTATTCGCTTAAAGCCTGAGAAACTGACAGTTGGTGCAGGTGGCCTGGCCACCTGGCCGAGGATTATAATTGCTTAATGGCTCTATTTTGATATCATCAGCCCAATGTTGAGTCTATGGGGAAATTTTGGCTAGTTTTTAATTAAACTTTTTTAATTAAACGCAACGCAGTTTGAATGAATTTTCTACGTTAAACACTAAAGCTGCATTAACTGTGTTAGAAGAAGAAGAATAAGAAGAAGCCTAGGAAGAACAGTACAGTGCATTTTCATGCACTGTAACTAATTATAGTAGAAACTTATCCAAAATTGTCAATGCATTTATGGACTTTCATGACATTTTCCAAGCCTGGAAATGGGGTTTAATCCATTTCATGAACTGATAACATCCCTGCTATATTACTTATGTGACTGCTTTTAACTGGATATTAATTCTCTGTCCTTTAATATCTCAACATACATGTCCTATTTTGTGATATGTGACATGAACAACCTTCATGTGGATATGGCAAATATGGGTCAAAAAACAGTGACTGTTTAGACACTGACCTGTGCTTGCGCATCTGCAGGCTGACAGTGGACATATGTTGCTGGACAGTCTTCAGAGACTGCTTAGTGTACAGCTCCATCTTTTCCGAGCGTTTCTGGGCACACACACACACAAACATCCATGCTTCAGCTGGCACTCTATAATGAGTTTAACACCTCGTGGCTTTTATTAGCCAATGCAATAAGATCTAATCATATCATCAGAGAGATAAAAAAGGCCTTGCACTGGGGGATCACTTCAAAGCACATCATTAAGAGGGCTAAATGACAATGGGACCACTGAACTCATTTGTCTTTGTTGCACCAAAGTGTGACGACAGCTTTGACGAACCAGTCTTCAAGGGACACTCTTGGAGGAAACACAAAAAATTATGGGAAGATTACTTCACTGGACCTCGGGGCACATTCTACTACGTGTCCAGATTAAACAGACTTTACATCCCTGATTGACCCGTGTACTGTAGGCCATTGAAGCAGGGAGCTGCCTGCTAGAGGAAACGTGTCGGTGGGGAAGCAATTGTGGCAATTAACAACCTAGGGAGGGGCCTGGCGCATTGTCTAAAAATCGCTATTGTACACCTGGTCAGAAGTCTATGGTGAGTTGTTTATATGTTATTTTACAGTTTTTTTCAGTCGCTAACAAGCGTTTGTCCAACCAGTTGTCACATTTTCAAAACTCCAAATACAGTTAGCACAGCATCGGTGTTTTGTGGCCATACCATTCACACATTTCATGTCGTTTTCACACGATATGCAGTCAGTGAACACCTTTCCACAATGCTTACATTTTCTTAACAGACAAGCTATACCTCCCAACAAAATTATGGATTGTTTTTGCAGTATTTACGAATGTTAACACACAACATCCCACAATAGCAAAAACAATATTCCAAACCTTAGATACAGTATAAAAACCTCAGCTTCTACAATGATATCAGTTCAAAAACAATATACTGTATCTCAGCTGATAATAAACAAACAATTGAATAATTGACACACAATTGATTTATGTTGGGTAAATTGGGCCAACCACAGCTGATTCCAGTCTGGCTTAGACTCAGTGGCAGGGGTTATTTTTTTCATTGACACGTATACAGTAAAAGGAGGACTTTGAGGAGTGATGTTTTTAGAAACAGAAACAGAAAAAGACAAGCACTGTAATGTCTGGATGAGGAAGAGTAAGAGCAAGGGGCCCAGGGAGAAGAGCAGGCCCAGTGAGAGATGCAGTGAGAGATGCAGGAGCAGTGAGAGGAGCAGGGCCAGGGAAAAGAGCAGGCCCAAAGAGAGGGCAAGGTAGAGGTGTAAAAATGCATGGTGGTGGCATTCCAAAGGTTGCAAGAACTGTTGTCAGTGATGAAATTCGTGCCACTATCATTGACCATGTAATCAATGCAATGTTGATGAAAACATGTGGCCTAACCCTGAAGATCGCAGAGATTAGATACAGTAATTTTTTAGCCCCCCCCCCCCCCTTTTATCTGGGCTTTTTGCTGTTGTTTTTTTTTGTTCAGAATGCTCTTGTGTGTTTCATGGATATTTTGTTGTTCACTGTAAGCAATACTGTAAAACTTTTTCTGTTCTATCTTACTCTAAACAGTATTTCTACTGTACCTCCTGTAGTAAACAGTAAAGGAAAAAATAAACTGATTTGCTTTTTACTGGAATGCTTTTGAATGTGAACATAACATGTGGACATACAGTTCCCAACCAAGACATTTAGTGTAAAAATTGCATGCAAATACCTGCAAGTAAAACTGAAAAATTGCAAGTAAAACTGAAACATAAAAGTCTATGCTTTTTTTTGTAATGTCAACAATAGCCAGTATTTTGAAACCTGGTGTATTTTGATTGAATGCATGTACCTTGTGAAGTGAAATTCTTTGATAGAAGTCATTCTTTGACAGAATAATTTCATTTTGAGTCAGATTTCCAGTGTTTTGGTAAAGTTAGTGTGTGCAGAGATATATGTGTTAGTAATATATTTAACAAAATGTGTTTTTGAGAAGAAAATTATCCATTTGGCCAATTGTGTTTTCTAGGCGTGAGTCTGTGTTAAGAGTTTAGAAAAAGTATCTGAAGTATGGGTAAGCGCTTGTTAGCAATTAAAAAAAAACTGTAAGAGCGCATTGTCAACAGTCATATTGGCAGGTGCACGCACCATCCTTCTATCATTCATGAACGCACACCAGCGCACGTCCATGCAAAACATTACAAATTGCAGGCCCGTCGCTAGAAGGCAAGCAATTGCTTGGGGCCCCGAGCTGGCCAGGGGCCCCAAGACAACGACTGGTTAAGAATAAAATGCAACGACAAACTGTGAGCGCCCCTTTGATAGTCAATGCAGTAAAGTGCAATGACAAGTGGGTGAACTTAATTGACATTGATAGTCAATGCAGTAAAGTGCAACGACAAGTGGGTGAACTTAAACTGTATGGCTATGCTGTGGTTCATGTAGTCTTTGCGGGCGGTGGGGGGGGCCTCCATGTCCATTTTGCTTGGGGCCCCCAAATTCCTTGAAACGGCCCTGACAAATTGGACGATTACAATGGGAAACATAATTAGAATAAATATATTACATAATACTGTACATATCATGATGAGTAGTTATTCACCATCATTTGCAAATTGGTAATGACGGTTAAAAGTGATTAGGGGAGAGGCGAGAGACACGTATGGAGCACAGCTGAAGACGCACTGTCACGAGATATAAGCAACTCCTCTGCAGGAGAAATGTTGTTTTATTCGGGCAATTTCATTTGAGCAATATTAGGGTAAGTGTTGCTTTTTCCAGCCTATGTTTTCGATGGTAACCCATTGTCATATAACTGTCTTGTCGTTGACTGACACCTTGGTGAAGTTAGTTTCACTTTGCCAATGAGTTCAAATAATAGACGAGTGCAAATGCGTGAAGGCTATGCTAGGTTTTAGTAAAGCATGGTTTAGGAATGACTATTCCATACGGTCTTGCAAGCAGCCTCCTTCAAATGCGCCGTTGAATGCCAAAATACCGATGCATTTATTTGACATATTGGCTTTTATGCCAAGTAAAGGGAATGACAGATGTCATTCTCATTGGTTTAAATGATGTTAAGCCCCAAACACACCCATATGACTGATTAAAAAACCTAGGAACACCTTGTTGCGCCATGTGCTCCACGTTTGATAACGAAACCCCTCCCAATGTGAACTGGACATCCTACTAAATTTGAATAAACTTTTGACGAGTGACGATGCGCTTTAGAATGTCTTGATAGGGCCCGAAGCGTTTAATAGCCCACAATTAACCAAAGCATGACAGTGGACAATGCTCTCTACAGTACACTGCACTGTGGCAATTAGTCGCTACTATGTCATTCAAGTATTCTTAGCTGTTTGAGTTACGGCATAATATCTGAGCTCAATGAAGAATTTATATTCAATTTATCACTTAATACTGTGTTGTGTGTGTGTATGTATGTGTGTCTGTGTGTGTGTGTGTGTGTCTGTGTATGTGTGTGTGTGCATGTGTGTGTGTGTGTGTGTGCGCGCGCGTATGTTTGTCTGTGTGTGTGTGAGTGTGTGTGTGTTTGGGGATGACTCAGACCACCTGATCATCTATGTCTACCAGTAACTCTCAGTAAGTTTCTGAGACCTTATGACTCAAAGTGGGAGAGCGGTTCTATTTTCAGTGTACCCAGCCGCACTCAGGTCCGTCTGTCTGTCCAGTCAGTCTCCTCTCAGGAGGAAGTAGCCTACCTGGAACTTCCTGGTGAGCTCGGTGCTGAACTCGCGGCAGACATAGCCCATCTCCTGCGAGCTGCTCATCTCCGTGTGTACGGCGTCCACATCCATGTTTCCCTTCAGGCTGGTCTTCCAGGTGCTACCGGTGCTGGATGTCATGTGGGAGGACATCTCCACCTCCATGTTCTCCACTGTCACCACACAGAGAAACAGATCAACAATCAGACATGCATGAAATACTGTATATAGGCATATAGGATAAACACACATAAGAGTGAAACACAACATAGAGGAAAACATCGAAATAGACATCATGTAAAGACAAAGACATATACATACACACAGATTAGTACCAAACACAACACAGACATGTTTCATGCTTTACTGCCAGTAGTGCCAGAACAGAAAAACAGACCAATGATCAGAAATGAGAATAAAATAAAGGCATGTACAGAAAATATGCATCTGAAAGCAGTGAACATGGACTACGAGCTGTATGGTGGTAATACTATTATCTAATACAAAAATAATAACATCAAGTTGTTATGATAGTACATAATAAAAAATCTTGAACAGGCTTCTGAATTGTAATTTTTGGCGATACGAAATTATGACCTGGATAGGATACCTGCCATAAATATCATATTTATCATAAATATACTAAAACGATTCCCCGGCAGAGACCCAAAATATCAGGCAAAGTAATGGAATAAGAGATATGAGGGACCCTCTTTTACCTGACTAGATAGATAGATAGATAGATAGATAGATCAGCCTGCCTCTGCCTTGCTTCTTCAGCACTGATCAAATCACATTATAATATTACTGCCATAATACATATTTCTTAAAACAGTGAATGCTATTATCACCTTCATTGATACATTGAACATGCACACCCATATGTTGCATGATATGAATTTCTTTGATATATTTTCATTGCTGCTTATAATCAATACACCTCTTTGGTGGAGGTCTGGGTTCCACTGAGCGCAGTTTAAAAGTGATCAAAAAAAAATATTGACAAAAAAGCACATGCCAGCAGTTTGCAAGTTAATGTTATAAAATGAGGACATTTTGTACTGAGTACACATCACATTTGCATAATTATGTTGATCATGTTGGTAACTAGGCTAAACTTAAAAGATAATTGTCGTTCACTGACTCGTCAAACTCTGGTGATAAAAGAGTCGTTTATCACAAAAACGTTTGATAGTAACATTTGTTTGACATAGCCTATACTTGGAAGCTGTAATATGCTATCTATCACATTCGATAACGTCGTTCTTTGAAATCCTTATACATGTTGGTGTCTCCAGAGTGCTAAGCAAAGTTCAACGTTTGCCTCCCTTGGTCTGAATCGTGCCCTCATTGTCATCGAACCCAAATTCATTCTAGACTTCAAGCATCTGGTTTTTCAACAAGCTGAGGACTTTCCGCATGAACACAGTCATGCCTCTCCTTTCACTGAGAGCTGCAGCGTGCATGAGAGAGAAAAAACAAACGGTTGTTGCGCCCACTACGTCTGCAAGGAGCATGAGAGGGAGTGGACGCAGAGCGCTGCAAACACACGTGGGACACTTTTTTATTTTTTTAAAGGTCGGGTATTGTGATACTTTTCTAGTATTGGCACACTGTGCAACACTACAGTTGACTCTTGGTTGGTGTTAAATCTGTGTATTACATAACGAGACAGCAGCTATGTTAGGACCCAACCTCTGCTGGTGCTTTCGCCCTGGGTAGTGTAGTAGGTCTTATTAGTCATTTTGACCGCTCTCCTCCTCTTCTTTCCTCGGACGTTCTCCTGCTGCTCCTCTTCATCTTCCTCTGAGCTGCTTTGCCTCTGCTCTGGCTGCTTCGGACATGCTGCTCAATTGCAAGAATGCAGCTTAGTAAACTGACCAGTCCACAGGGCTATACACTATTAAGCATGCTGAGAAAGGTGTCAGGTGGATGGGTGAAGTGATTCTTTATTAAGGATACTTTACAAAAAGTTCAAATTATTTCCTCTTCTCTTCTGTTTTTGGTATACATACATACTAATAAAATAAGCACCCTGTCTGTGAAGCAAGTCACTTCGGGTAAAAGTGTTTGCTAAATTATGAAATAAAAATAACTGAGTGAATTATTAAAATGGCCTGTTACACATAGAACCCAGTAGACAGGAATCTGTTCCTCTAGCAGCTCAAACATACAGTACCTTTATCTTTGAACAATTTTCTGGGCTTCATCTTGAGGGGCTTCTGCCTTGGTGCACTCTTTGCTTCTTCCTCCTCTACCTCCCCCTGATCTTCATCATCCTCATCTTCCCTCTCACTGTCTAAATGACTGCTGTTGGACTGGGAGGAATGGCGAGTAGGATAGCTGGGGCCTGGGAACACCACCCACAAATGTCACAATGCAACGTTTTTAGGTGGTATGAAATGTGTACCTGCTGTTGCACAGGTAAACCTTGAAGTGAGTTAGGCCCAAAGTCCATAAGTACAAATAAATCTTGTGGGCATTTCATTCCATTCCCCTCTGGGTTCTTTATAAACAAAGTCAGAAATGTAGTACACTCTAACCTGACTGCAACACCTGTTCACTGTTTGCAGATCCCCTGTTGGAGGCAGGCGTCTTCTACAATGTTTACAACATGACAAAATGAAACATTATAATACAACATTAAACGTTGTCTAAATGTGAAAGACCACAGATATTGTTGTGGACTTAGGGGAAAGCAGCTGTAGACAATTAATACCTCGATTTCAGTACACAGTATGGCCACGTTGTTGACTGAGAGGTGTGAGGACTGACTCAGGGTCGCCATGGTGATGACAGATTCCTTGTCTGACTCGTCCAGCAAGCCCCCGTGCGTCTTGACAAAGTCTCGCAGCTGCTGGTCGAGGTCAGTGGACTTGAGCAGCGAGCCTACCGGAGACTTGTCCAGGGCCGTGGAGGTGAGGAGCGGCTGGGCCGGGGAGTGCAGGGAGTGGACCGGGCTCAGTGAAGGATGCTGGGAATGATACGGGAAGGAATATGGCACCAGAACCAAACCCAACTGTTATTCACAAAAAACCTGATCCAACCCAGCACTAGTTACTGTACATTCACATGTTCAGCAGTAAAGTGGCAAAGTTGACAATACTTATACATCACATAGAGGTCAAGTAAGCTATTGTTTTACCTGCTTCCAGTTACCTACCTACCAGAGTTTCCGCTTGAAAAAAATGGTGCCGGTCAAAGCGACCAGCACAGTTTTCCGGACATTTTGATGATATGCGGTCAAATATCCTATTATCGCTTCTTAATTAATCAAGTTGAGGAAAACTGGAGACAGGCTATGTACAGTAGCTTAAAGAATAACACAATCAGGCCGTATAAAATGCAACATGTTCATTAGCCTAACTTAAGCATGCTTAACTACTGTCATTTTAAAGATCTTGCCAGTCTCTATGCTGTTTTCATGGACAGCAAGAATCCGCTTCATTCGTTGTTTTAAATAGACATTGTTTGTTGCTGCTACCCACGTTATCTCCAGTGTTTCAACAGTTTCACTTGCGCAGATGGCACAGACACTGAATGAGCGCTACCCCCTAATGCTATGCCTCTTTATTTGAAAACACTAAATTAAGAAATATTTCCTATTCTGGAAAATGACTAGTTTCTTTTTCGTTCGGTCCACGGTTCAATGAAACCATTTGATTGTGCCGCAATTTATCCGCGGACCAGCAATCTCCTCGTCGATTAGGCCCTAACCCTGCAGATCATAGACAAAAAAAGCATGCTTTGGGAACAGAACACAGTTGCATGTTCAGTGTAGCCATGGGTCTGTCTACACAGAAAATGTGTCTGGTGCGGCCGCACCCCCCGCAACTCCACTTCCAACGTCACTGATTCCGACAGATACGCTCGACACTTCTGCTTTTTCTCTGGTGGTGGTGGAGCTGACGGGACATCTGAGGCTTCAGGCGTTACCAATTTATCATCATCGTCTGGCCTCTAAAAAATGCTTAAGGCTAGTCTGCCTGCAGCCTGGGCCTGGCCATATTTAACTGTTGATCGTTGTTAAAACAGATGTTTTAAGCGCGCGCTTCCTATTTGAAATGCAACATGCGTGTTGTTTAATAACTTTCAAACGATAGAGCCTGTTCCTTTAAAACATAGCCAAAGGATGTATTCTTGCTTTAGTATAGGCCTACATTTTAGGCTTATTCTCAAATTCAGATTGTGTTAGGGGGATGGGATTATTAGCCAATTTCAATCGGACAATTTGACTGGAGAGATTAAATTTTGTCTGACATTTCATTTTTTTACCCGGCCAATGTCCGGCAATTACCAGACAACAGAAACCCTGCTACCTACATATTACCTCACATAAAATGATTATAGCACTTATCATACCTCTCGGTTCGGACTGTTTTCTTACACAATATACAAGCCGCTGTGTTCACGTATATGTGAAACTTGTACTTCACGTCACATCACCCGACCCTTTAACACGCCTATAGGGACCCTTGGTACACCAGCACTGACCTCTGAGGCGCATGACCTGCGACAGCTGGCGATGGAGGGGGTCATGCCGATGGGCGTCGGTAGGGCAGGAGTGGGCAGGGTCTTCTGCTTTTCTTTGTCTTTGCCTCCTGTTGCGGGCTTGTAGAAGGACGAGGCCTGGATGCCCATCATGGGTTTGGGCATCTCCAAGGTGGGCGAAGGAGAGGGTCGGGCCACCGGGGAGAGGCAGAGAGGAAGGAGGGGGGTGGAGGGGGACAGGGCTAATGGAGGAGACATCCCTGCAGCTGTAAACCAAAACAAATGTGACAGAAAACCCTACGTTAAAAATCCACATATCATGTTACAGGAAAAAAGGGCTCTTCGGTTCTGATTCTAAAAAGTATAGGAACTTCACATATTACCAACCGTCACGTATGTACAACCTCTTACGTGTATGTGTCACTTAATATTCATTTCTATACAAACCAAGACGGCGGATTCCTAAAGAAACGCAAGCACCCACACCATAAGTTTATCTAAGTTAGCTACGTACCAAAATTTACATTTTACCGTGACTCAAAGAGCTGTAAACAGTGTTGTAAGACTGCATGTACAAATCCGCTTGGAGCTCCAGTGGAATTTTGAATTGCGACGAGAATTCTCAGGCTAACCGTTGATGTGCCATGAGAAAGGTTGGGAATAAGTACCCACCAGCCCAGCACTAAAATCTGAGCGCGGTAAACAAAATCAGATATTTCAGGCAGTAAAAGCCCCGGTAAGAACCAAACTAGATTTTGTTCAAATCTACACACCTATGGCTACTGAAAAATGTAAGGTTCATTTGGCAAATGTTATTTTGAAGTATTAAAAAACATTGTTGTTTTAAGAATTTTCGAACGAAATGGTTGGTAATTAGCACGTTTACGATACACATACTGCTCTAAAAATATGGTCTTATATAGCGAGTACTGATGAGTCAAGTTTAAACTTCTTATTAGACCTCTGCTCTGAACTGGAAAAGTTGTTTCACAAAGCAATTCATTAGACAGATCAGATTCTGTGTAAAACCTGGAACCCCTAAATCTGAAACATGAACACGTCTGGCGCGTCCATGCTGTCCTTACATCTCATCCTCTCTATCGGGCGAGGGCTGAAGTGGGAGGAGGCCACTCTGCTGGCCCAGGACTCTTGAGGAGGTTTCACTGGCTTCGGCTTCTCCAGTGGGGGAGAGACCCTCTTGGTCTTCACATACGGATGCGGCCTCTCAGGCACCTCGGGAGGGTCACTGGTCCTGCGCTTCTTGGTCTACACAATACACAACTAACTTTGTGAGAGGCATATATAATGCCTGCTCCTATATAACGCCTGCTCTGAGTTCAAAAGAATACCAGCAACATCAGACAAGAAACTAGTGATACTTTTCTGATACTGACTTCATAGTCTGCAATCCACAACTAGTACTAAGCAGAATGCTCGAGGTAAAAAACTAAAATAACTAAACCCATATTCCTACAGACCCACAATTATCAAGACAAATACACAAAATTTAACTCCAAATAACACAGGATAGAAGTTTCTTCTCTCCTGTACTGTACAAGAAAATGGCATCAATCTCTAAGAGGCATCTGTTTGTGTATAAACCTCACCGGTAAGGCTGGAGGTTCCTCACACTCCGACTGGTCCGAGGGATCCCTGTAGGACACTTCCAAGGTCGCGGCCCTGCGGGGCCTTCTGCCACTCGCTCTGGCAGCCCCTGCGGTCGCTTTGGTAACCCCTTCTGTCGCCTTGGCAACTGCTGCAGTCTCTCTAGCAGCTGCCAAGGGCTTGGCAGCAGCCTTCTGCTCCACAGGCTTCTTCTGAGGCCTTTTCTGCAACATGTGTGATTTCACATGTGCAGTTCAGGTAACGGAGCAACCAGGAAATAATGTAGAAAAAGTACCACACACTCAATGCCATTTACGTTCTTCAGTTTCAGTTCATTCAACTTATGAACGTGATTAAAAGTCCATTTGGTGATTACAAGAACTCAACTGGATATACACCGAGTGTGCTGTGCTGATTTTCTGTTTGAGTTGCTGTTTTTTTGTGTTAATCTTGTTGTCAGTAGTACCAGCATCTGACAAAGACTGTGTGCATTTACATTTAGTCATTTAGCTTACACTTTTATCCAAAACGACTGCAACAATTAAGGTACAATGCGACAAGGACATGTTAGTGCAGCAATAAGTACTACTCAGATAGAGTCAAATGTCAGTTCTAGAAGGGGGGTTAGTCTAGTCTAGTGGTTAGTGCTAGAATTAGCGTGTGGTTGTTGGTAGTGCTAGGAAAGGAGGTACTCTCCTGGGTCTTCAGGAGTTTGTTGAAGGTAGAGAGGGTCGTGCCTGCTCTGGTAGGAACTGGTAGTGCGTTCCACCATTTGCCCACTCTCTTATTATGACCGCCGCGCAGCGAAGCGGCGGTCATATAGGTTTAGTCAGATTTTTTATTTTTTTTCTTCTTTTTCGCTTGCCCACATTTCCGTCAATGATTCCCGGGACACTGGAAGACCGGGGTACACGAAACTTGGTGGGCATGTAACCCCACATGGATAGCATGGAACCATCGTTTTTCGTTTTGATCTGTAGCCCCCCCGCTGGACTGGACCCCCCGAAAGGAGGGTAGGGCAGACAGTTTTCTGTGAATATCTCGAAAACCGTAGGGTTTAGGAGGACCATTTTTTTTTTGTATGTTGATCTCAAGGGGCCATGTCAACCCATTCCATAACCACTCATTTCATGTATAGCGCCACCTAGTTAAACACAAAAAAGTAAAAATGAGGTGTTGTAATTGAAGGTATCTGTGACCTAACATAGTCAAAACTGCACGAAATTGGAAGTGTAGGATCATTATGACACCCTCTGTATGCACGCCAAGTTTTGTGGAATTCCGTTCATGGGGGGGCCACACAATAAATTAATTTATGTTACTATACACCAACTGGCCTGTAGGTGGCGAGGAGACAGTTTTCTGTGAATATCTCGAGAACCGTAGGGCCTAGGAGGTCCACCTTTTTCGTATGTTGGTCTTAAGGGGCATGTCAACCCATCCCATTACCACTTATTTCATGTATAGCGCCACCTAGTTAAAAATTAAAAAAGCAAAAATTAGGTGTTTTTTCATCACAATATCTCTGGCTGACAAAGGTCAAAACTGCACGAAATTAAAAGTGTAGGATCATTATGACACCCTCTGAATGCATGCCAAGTTTTGTGTACTTTTCGTTCATGGGGGCCTTACAATAAAATAATTTATGTGTACATTTAGTGACGCATACACCAACAAGGATTCCCGGACACTGAAAGGCGGAGTACACACTTGGTGGGCATGTACCCCACATGGATAGCATGGAAACGCTATTCTTCGTTTTGATCTGTAGCCCCCTGGACTGGACCCCCCCGAAGGAGGGTAGGGGCGAACACAGTTCTCTGTGAATATCTTGAGAACTGTAGGGCCTAGGATGACCAATTTTTTCCGTATGTTTGCCTCCAGGGGTCATGTTAACCCATTCCATGTGCACACATGTGCATAAACAGATACACACGCGACACACATACATTTACAGTAATCATAATTATGACACATACTCACACAGTAGACATATGTGCGCATGCATGCACATGCACAAACACACATACGCAGAGCAAACAAACAAGCACGCACATACACACACACACACACACATAAACATAAATTTGTACCTGCGCACACATGCACACAATTCAAGAATTTTTTTCCGTCATCTACTCCCTGAATTTTTGGTCATTGATACCGGGACACCGAACTACCGGGGTACATGAAATTTGGTGGGTATGTAGCCCCACTAGACTTTTTTTACGGAAAAATTTCATTTCGTCCCGGGACCACCACTACAGTTTAAGTAGAATTTCATCCATGGGGGTCTAAAAAATTAGGTTATGTGTACATTTAGTGACTGTACACTCATTGGCCTGTAAATGGCGGTGCACACATATACACATGCACACACACAGGCACCCACATACTATCGGTATTAGAACGGCCGATACATAATTACAAATTCAGTAGGATTAAAAAAGAAAGCCAAAATAAATATTCATCATCATCATCATGGCTGCATTTTTCAGTATTGGCGAGAAGTAGTCGTTTGTCCACTAGATGGCGCATCGTTGCAGTGAGACGTAATTTTGTTGGAAGTTAAAAGTGGGTTGGAAAAACAATGGGCGCTTCCTACAAGGACTGTAATTTACCGCAGCGAACATCTAATAAGGATAGGGCGATGTTCACATGAAGTGTAATTCCCATTTCTTCTTGAAGCCCGAAATAAATCTGAGGATGTTTATCGGACATGCTTGGTTTTACTGCAGGTACGTTAATCTTGTAATATCAATAAGGACCTAGGTAATGTTACCGTTAAGCGTTGGTTGAGTGATGGAGGCATTTGGTTGATTGCATTTGTAGAAAACTATAAATGCGGTTATACCAAGCAAATGTATAGCAGCACTGTTTGTATCTTCGACTGTCATTTATTGCACGTGCTACAAAATCATTCTGTGCAATGGAAGATTTACCAACGTTACACCGGTCTGATACAGTTTTGCCTATACATGCGTATATACTGAGACGCCTGTTTATTTTGTTTTAAGTGCGTGCAGGGTGTGAGAGGGGAATCGATGTGCTTTGATTACAGCTTGGTAGTTGTAGTCTGTGAAATTAAAAAGCACGTGTGTGTGAAGTATCCAAACAATGACCCCTTCATTTCATTATGGCTGCTTTAGCAAAACACCTTAAGCTACTGTGTAGTGGGTCCCATTTAGAAGTGGCTACTTCATTCAAGGCTTTCCTTGACTCATGGAGCTGCGTGAATGTTATTACAACTTTTCGCTACGATATGACCATTTAAGTCCGGCTTGATACTGTAAGGCGAAGCCATTGGTTTCAAAGGAGATTTTATTTGTGTCGCCAGCATAGCCTATTGACAATTTATGTTGTAAATAGGCCTACCTTATAATCCTACCTGTAGCTTAGGGAAGCTAACAGCTTTCTATTAGGATCTAGTTTGTTAGTTACCGCTTTGTCATAACTCCCTGATGCATTTTTTGCATTTAGAATAGCCAGAGCGTGTATATCTCAATCGAAAATTAAACAATATCGGTGCCTATGGACTAGGCTGGGTGAACCCAGCCTGATCTGCCCGCTATTTATTTTTGATTTCTTAAAAGATTGAGCTTGGTCTGATGAAAGCCAGACTAGCCATGGACCTCAGTTAAACAATGCAAGGGAACATGAATCAGCCTATATTTGCACGAACAATAACGGACAAAAGCTCTTCAACTTTGGCCCATTAAAATGTGTATGAACAGTCTAGCGGCGCATTTCATCAAGGCCCATTTGGACATGTCAGTTATTTGCACCACTGGTTAGATGTAAAACAGCATTTCGTTTCAGACTAGGCTACTGTTACTTAATTTGTGCATTAACAATAACGTTTCAGACTACTGTTACTTAATTTGTGCATTGACAATAAAAAGTATTACATGAACTAAAGATGACACAAAATCTTATGTAGAAGAAGAAACATTCACAAAAAATCCATCCATCCAAAAATGACCTTTGTTTTTGATAGCTGTTGAAAACGGCATGGAACTGACAGAGATGTTTTTGTTTATAAATACATAAAAATAAATAAATAAATAACATTATGCTGATACCTTTTGCTTTTCCCAAATACAATGTAGCCTACAGGTGTAAGTGACCTTTCATCAATCCAGTTGCAATGGATGAACTGTGATGAACTGCCCTACTTGTGATTGTTTAGAGATTTTAAAGGTTTTATAACAATGCTACATCTTCTTTGGCTATTCTACAATCTATTCACCTTTTCAGCACCAGTAGGCTACTTTCTGTGCAGCCGCACACACACACTCAGGCATGCCAAACAAGCATACACAAAAGTTTCAAGAGTGGGGGATGGAGTAAAATATGGAGACAAATTGAAGTGTGATTTATTTTCGCGGAACGGATGTACAGGACTGAGCGGCGGTCATATTTTGTACCGCTATGCGGTACATCTAGTTGAAGGTAGAAATCACACCACATCAAATCACCACCACAGGACTGAGCGGCGGTCATATTTTGTACCGCTATGCGGTACATCTAGTTGAAGGTAGAAATCACACCACATCAAACTGTGTATTTTTTGCCACACAGGCATCTCAGATAAGCTACATACATAAGTTGTGTATCGTGCCACAATCCTCCTTAAAAATATATTGCGTCACTATGAGATCATGCGTAATGCTTTAACAGCATTTAAATTAGTCTGATATTTGCAAACCCAGACATGTTAATGAAGTATCTATCACTGGTTTAATCAGGTGCATTCTGGTACATTGTGTAACTTCATCTGTATGGTGGTTTGTCTGCTTCTCGAGCAGAGCAGATGGTGTGCTGCACACAGATGGCTGGATTATGTTGTTTATTTGATACAGAGGAGAAACAAACAGGTCCATTACAGAGATATCTAATTAACTCACCCTCTTTGGCTTGGCTTGCTCCTTTGCGGGTTTGGGAGACGGAGCAGGCTCGTCTGGGGACATATCTACAAGGGAAAGTGAAATGTTTTACTGAGCACAAGTAATCATTTGGAGTCGAAAGAAGTTACCAGTCAGGTCTCAGTTCTGCAAAAGCTTTTCCTACTTTATATGGTCGCACAAATCCAAAATACAATACAAAATAAAATTGAATACAAAATCCAAAACCAAAAACAGAGACTATGTAACTGGATTATTAAGGACAAAAAGATTAATGTTAATGAAGACGAAGGAGTGAAGGCAGCCAAGAGGAGGGCAGGAAGGTAATTGCAAAGCAAAAGATTCACTGAAAGAAAATGCCATGTGGTACACCAAAATGTATCTAAAATGCAGAGAATACAATGCAATCAGGCATTTTGGGCGATGTGGAGTCACAAGCTGGCAGCAGATTAAATGCTCACGAGAGAGAAAAAGTTGCAGTTTTAGACTTGACTGAAGCAAGCCAGGCGATAGGCCTGTAGGCCCGACGGTAATTGTAAAGCATTTTACAAAAGATTCACTGAACAAAAAAGCTGATACATGAAAATTTAGCTAAAAATGTGGAGAATGCAATGCAATCAAGCATTTTGGGCGATCGATTATAACGTTCCTCAAATGGAGAACACATCCATGTTCTCTCGCGTTATATTATAGGCTGTCATGCTTCTGTGTTGCTGTCCTGATCGCTAAACGTTTGTTTTCCTTTCCTGTCGATAGCGGTTGATGTAGAAGCACCTAAGCTAGGCTATAATTTGACTTTAGCGGTGACAAATCCTGCTGAGAGAGAGAGAGGCCCCCCCAAAGTGGTCCTGCGCGCGCGCGTGTGTGTCTCTGCATGGGGTTTAATTGAAGTCAGAGTTGGTCCGTCCAGTCAATAGTCCCTACTAATTATCTTTCACGTGAATATGCGCAGAAACTGAAAGTAGGCCTACTATGCGCTCCATGTCTGTAGCTGTCTGTTCATCCTCAGATTTAAGATCAAGACTAAAGAAAATGCTTGAAATTAATGTACATGGTTAAAATTGTTGTCTCGGATAATGAATAATTCATGAAAAAAGGACCATAAAACAGGCTTTCTGAAGTATTTACTTGAAACATGTTTAGAAACAAAGTTGATTACCATATTTTAACTATCTATTTATATTATTTATCTGTTTTTATCTATTTATCTGTATTTTAACTATTTATTTAATAATGCATATTTTCCTATTTATTTAGTAATTAATCCATTCTATTCTATTCAATTCTTGAAACTTCTTGGTATGAAGAGGTAGGCTACACACTTAGGCTATCCTAATCATCCTCCTCCTCCTCCTCTCCAGCAGTGTTCTGAAAGGTGCTGCTGCAGCTGCATGACTCCATGCATAACATGCCACTTTTCCTGCAACTGCAGCGCAGGCTTAGACATCCCTTGAAGCAGCCGCAGGAGGTGATCTCCTTACAAGCTTTTGGAATTGGTGAGAGATAGTAGCTGTGGCACTAACTGATCATTCACATTTGGATGGCCATGATAAGTGTGTGTTGTGTTTGGGCCACCAACATGCTTTCTAGGCAAGGGACACCCCCAATCGTGCATGAATTGTTTTATTATGCCTATACACACAAGCCGTGGGAGGCGAGCTGGCCCTTCTGTTTGAGGAGGTCGTTGGCAGGGCATCCAGGGTTTTTGATATTCCCCTTCCAGAGAAGCCCCTTGCCTCTGCGTCTAGGTTCCACACAGACATGACTGAAGCCAGTGGCGGCTCATTCATTCCTCCTACCAGACTTTAGTGACTTGGTCTGTCGCCCGATTTCCTACCCAACTACTTTTCGTAGGTGGTCTGGACAGGCTAAGGTGCTTTCCAACATGCACAACGAAGGGCTGATTGGTTGTGGCTCGCTCCTCCCAGTGGATCAAGCTTTGGAGCCCCTCTTCTCCTCTCCCAACTCCCTCTTTGGTGGTCCCTCCTGCCTCAGTGCCAATGGCAGGACTATGGAGGCTCTGCTGGGTAAGCTGCATAGGCCCATAGCGATGCAAGTCCACCTGGCTAACACAGCGGCCATTCTGTCACTGTGTGTTCGACACCTCTCTGGTCTCTTGCAAAGCAGTGCCAGTGATCCCGCTCTTTTGAGAGAGCTCAAGTCAGCCTCTGTGTGCCTCGCTGCAGTGTCTAAGGAGCAGGTAGTGGCATCGGGCCACTCCTTGGCTCAGTTCTGGGTAGCTAGACACCATCTCTGGCTGTCTCAATCTCAGTTCCAGCAAGCAGTCAGAGAGCGTCTTTTGAGAGTGCCGGTGGAGCCTGGGTCCATGTTCGGCCCACAGGCAACCACACTGTTGCAGCAGGCGCGTGACAGCCGCCGCTGTGCAGAAGAGGTGTCAGGGCATCCGTCAGGGCATCCGTCTTGGGGGCCGACTGATTTCAGGCAGCGGCTTCAGGCATCCCCGGGGGGGCCAGCGTGCTAGTGGCCGTGGCCCCTCCAGGCGCCCTCATCGTTCCTGACAATCTGCGGGCCAGCCAGCCTCGCCTCTGAGCTCGATGCAGGAAGGCTTGGCTGGCCTTAGGAGCGGATCCATGGGTGCTCTTCACCATGACCCATGGGTATCGCCTGCAGTTCAGGACCAAACTCTGTGTGACGAGGGCACCTACGGTTACCTTGGTGAGCAGTACCATGCACGCTCAGACCTCAGACCGGTCCCTGAGGTGTAGGGCTTTGACTCCGAACTTCGTTATTCGAATATAATTCGATTACTTTAAAAATTAAAGATATTCAAACGAATTTTAGGGATCTCTTAATATTCGAACCTGTAGCCTATGGAAATATTTTTTTGTAAATGTATTTGGTTGTAGCCTAAACGTTGTTTTCAATTCAGATTCCGAGTTTTTTTTCACGCCTTCTGAAGTGAAATCGCGAGCTCATTAGCAAGGCTATTATTGGCCATCTGGGCTCCTGTAGGTTAGCATCCTGGCTGGTTGGTTTAAACGTATAACTTCCTCTGATTTTAATCACCTTAGTTATCAATCAAAGCAAACAGGGAAAAGAAATGGCAACACAATCATTAAAAACACTCAAATAAATAAATGTGCAGATAAGTCTGAATGAAAAGCAGCACTGGTTGAAGCCTGGAAATATTGTAAACAAAGTAACGTTAGCTTAATTTGCTAGTTTATCATAGTATATGGTTAGACTGTTCAGTTTCCCCACGTGTGTTTAAGTTTCAATTGAATACTTTTTTCTCCTTGGGACAGGCCCGTTTGAGTCTTGGAAAATACTTTTCCATTTGCATTGGGATTGAAATGATTAGAATTTAGCAGTCAATTTGAATGCAGTAGTTTTGAACAAATTCGTGAAGCGTGCTAATGATGCTAACCGGATTTAATAGCAATTTAGCCAGTCGTCTTGCACGATTAATGTTTGGATTACATGTGCATGCTGAGGAGGGATGCGCCTGTTGAGAGGGAGAGAGAGAGTGCACGGGGCAAGGAGAGTCTGTGTTGAGGTAACGTTAGGCCTACTTCTACTGCCTACTCTGGTAGAGTTTGACATACTACAATGCAAGATATATTTAGCCTATTTTATTTATGGACAACATAAGGCAGGAGGTGTGTGTTGCTTTTAATTATGAATGTTCTATTGAACGTATTTTTTATTGATATCGATTACATGTGCGATACATATCGCTATCGTTATCGCCCAGCCCTATGCTCAATAATAACAATTTTGACACACGCATAAATACTCAGCCTTTCGTGCACATAGTCTATTGACATTGACTGATACACTGCCCTCTGGTGGACAGAACAAATAGAACTTAAGTTTGATACCAATATCGGTCTTACTGAAGACATTTAATGGTTAAAATAGGATTAATACATATTCGAATATATTCAAATTTTAATATTAATAAACAAACGAACTTCGAATATGATTTTTGGGCAAAAGTCAAAGCCCTACTGAGGTGCAGATTCATCACAGTTCCGAGGGTGCGGCAGGCCATCAATGCAGGGGACTGGTTTGCTACCATCGACCTGCAGGATGCTTATTTTCAGATACCGATCTGGCCGGGGCATTGGCGGTTCCTGAGGTTTGCGTTTGAGGGTCGGGTCTTCAAGTTCCAAGTCCTCCCATTTGGAATCTCTCTGGCCCCCCCGAACCTTCAGCAGGTGCATGGATGCAGTTCTTGCACCCATGAGGCAGCGGGGGCTCAGGATATTAAACTATCTAGAAGACTGGCTCCTCTGTGCAACCTCAAAAGTGCAATGCCGCCTACACGTGGCCTTACTGTTGAAGCACACTCAGGACTTGGGCCTGCGCCTCAATCCCAAGAAAAGCAGGCTCCAGCCTTCCCAGGTCACCACCTTCCTGGGCATGGTCCTGGACTCCAGGAGGGCATCCGTGACTCTCTCACCTGCGAGACAGCAGTCTTTCGCCGCATGTCTCAGTCGCTTCACGTTGCACGCCCAGGTGGAGTGGAAACTCTGCCTTCGCCTCTTGGGCCTTATGGTGGCAATGGTGCAGGTAGTCCCCCTTGCCCTCATTCACATGTGCCCAGTCCAGAGGTGCCTGTTGAGCCTAGGCCTGTGCCCCAAGGCCCTCCCAGGCCAAGGTGACTGTGTCCCGCAGGCTTCACAGGGCCCTACACTGGTGGAGAGATCCCGCCAACACCGAGAGGGGGAGTGCCATGGGACCGGTGATTCGTCGCCGGGTCGTATTTACAGACGCATCCCCAGTAGGCTGGGGCGTCGTTCTCGATGGTCAGGGCATCAATGGTCTCTGGACTTGCTTGGCTATCCCAGCACATCAATATCCTGGAGCTGAGGGCCGCTCTCCTCACCCTCCGGCACTTTCTACCGTGGCTAAGAGGCCAACATGTGATGGTGAGGACCGACAGCGGCTTGGGGTCTCCAGGTCTTTGCAGCCTGGCGACAGACCTGTGGCTCTGGGCTCATCCCCTGTTCACACTGCAAAAACTGCTTATCTAGCAAAATCTAATCAAGTGTCATTAATCTTATTTCAAGATAAAAAAAACTAGTTGGTATTGTTTTCAGTATAAAGAGACTTACCTAGCGCTTTCTTGTGAAATCATTTGACTAAATAAAAAAACAAAATTGACTTATTTTAAGACATCTCATCTTGAAAACAAGCAAATTTGTCTGCCAGTGTGTTAAGCAAATTTGTCCTAAAAACAAGCAAATTTGTCTGCCAGTGCGTTGAGCAAATTTGTCTTGCCTCCTTTAAATAAGTTAAAGTCTTCTTAAATTAAGTCAAAATTATCTTTTGAGAGGGCGCTAGGTAAGTCTTTTCATACTAAAAACAATACAAATTGATTTTTTAATTTTAATATAAGATCAATAACACTTGGTTAGAAGTGCACATTTTTTGCAGTGCAGCTCTTTCAGAGTAGTTCATGTGCCGGGGGCCTTGAATGCTGTGGGCGACATCTTGTCAAGAAGGGGCCCACATCCTGGAGAGTGGAGGCTCTAGTTAGCTTCTTCCTAATCACAAAGGCTAACTAGCTAACGTGTTTTTAGTTTCTTATATATTAATTATTCAGTTAGCCAATACATAATCCTCACATAACAATCTTCACATGCTATTACAGACGTATTACATGGTCCTAAACAAATTGTTATGATATTATGTTATAGTTTACCTGTTACTGCTGAGCATCATGTGAGGGGAGCAACATAATTCACAAGCGCCTCCTCAGTGTATAGGTAGAGGGTGTGGCCTCATTCAGGGTTACATAATGGGTATTTGTGTGTGTAGGGGTAAGGGTAGGGGTGGGATGGGCAAACATGTCATCACAGCACACTGGACATCAAAACAATAGCCTCAGGTACAATATTTCATTAGTAGGCAAATCTAGTAGTAACAGTTCGGCATTTAGCTTAAGAGTTTCAAACATTTTATTCAAATACTACCGTATTTTCCGGACTATAAGTCGCACTTTTTTTTTCATAGTTTGGCTGGTCCTGTGACTCAGGTGCAACATATATATGTTTATATATGTTTTTTCCCTCTTCATGACACATTTTTTCACTGGTGCGACTTATACTCAGGTGTGACTTATAGTCCGGAAAATACGGTAAATAAATAGTTAAAATACAGATAAATAATATAAAGATAGTTAAAATATGGTAATCAACCTTGCTTCTAAACATGTTTCAAGTAAATTCTTCAGAAAGCCATCAACCTATTTCATGGTCCTCTTTTTTCATGAATTATTAATTATCCGAGACAACAATTTTAACCATGTACATTAATTTCAAGCATTTTCTCTAGTTTTGATCATGGCATTGAATTCCCTATTGTATATTTCAAAAAACGACTCTACTAGTGTCATAAATGAGCTAAAAGGTTTATCCACACTCTCACTCTGTCCCTTTGGTGAAACACCCTCACAGCCCACAGACCCTGTCCCTGCAGCCCCAGGCTGCCCCTCCTCCCCAGTGGGCCCACCTGAGACACATGGGCAGGCTTTGGTCGGCTGGCGGCTGTAGTCGGCCACTTTGGGTTTGGGCCTGCGGGCGGAGTCCCTGAGCCAGCTGACGTCCGTGGCGTTCTCTTTGTCCCTGTCTGTGTCCGTGTCACTGAACAGGTGCTTTGCCACGTGACGGCTGAACACCTGAGAGGCAAAAGATGCAGATGAGGCTCAGAGAGGGGAGGCATCTCAACAGGTAACAGACACAATGACCTGTGACCCATATAAACTTAGTGATATATATACATAAACTAAGTTTGAATATCCTTTATCAATCACTTTTTATCCCATAAATTGGAACACCGAAGTATTGTATGTACTGTATACTACTGTTTGATAGTAACAAGTACTTGCAAGCCCACTTCAGAAACAGCTGAACCAACCTTTTCAAGAGGGGGCTTCTTTGCAGATGCAGAAAGGGTGAAAGAGCTGCTGATAGCACTGGAACAATAATTACTTATGAACGTTTACGTTATGAAAATGCAATATTTGTTATCTTTATTTTTTACATTCTGATCAGTTATCACATTTATTACATTAATATGGACAAGTCAAAACTTCAGTGACATTTAGAAGAAAAGTTGTGATCGCAGAAGCAGACATTTTTTTTCTTTCTCCTAGTCATACCATATTTCATCCACTAGGGGGAAGTATTAAATCAGAAATATCATTACCTGGACTCCATCACAGATTTATTAGAGGCTTTTTTGATGTTTTTCTACAAGATAAAATATGAGTTAGAAACAATAATTTGGCACTATAAGGCACGCTTGTATGTTATTAATGTGCAAAAAAGATTTCCTTACTCCTGTACTAGTTGGGCTGTTCATTTCAAATGCATAGACATCCCTTTAAAAAAAAAGAAGGTCAAGAAGGTAAATAATATTTATTTTAAGTGACATTTCTAATAAACATCTAACAAGTAATACATAAGAATGGTTCACATACTCTGTGAAGTCAGTCTTCTTGGACAAGTCAAATGATTTCAAAAACCCTGAGCCATTACGGTCTCCTTTTACCTACAAAAATAATATAGGGAAAACTTAAGTCTTTAGGCACTAAGCCATTAGGTGTAGACTGTAAAGTGTTTATTTATCTACAAATACATATTATTATATACATATAATTATACATACAAACATACATAAAAACATATATACATAATATGATAATATACTGTACTGTACATCTCAATATGTATAGCCTCATCTTTGTGCTTAATACTCACGCTGCTGTTAAGGTACCAAGATTTATCAAATAAAGACCTAACAACCAAAAAAGGAATATTAAAAGAAAGGAATTAGTTTGAATACTGTTAATACCTCTTATAAACAGATTTGATAAAAAAAGGTCTGAGGGTCGATGTGTGAATCACAACAGATGGTTCCTTACCTCTTGTTGGTTGCATTGGCTGACAGTAGCCCAGAATCCTTTGCAGTAACACAGCCTATGCCTTGGTAATGGCTAGAGATAAACTTCAGCATATTCTCCGTCATCTCTTCTGATTTCTAGTCAACCACATCAAATAAATTCAGCGAGTCAGACAATTTGTAAGGAAATTCAAATTCATTCATTCATCAAATTGAGTTCAGATCTCAAGACACCAGTGATTTAAGAGCAGGTCCCACACTATAAACACGAGGGACTGAAAGGCTGATATTTTGACCCTCGTCTGTACTGTCTTTCTGCTTTCAAACCTCCAGTTGGCTGGTAGAAGCCCGTTGTTACCACAGTGTTCACTACTATTGTTTCTTGTTTCTGTTTGTCCAGTGAGTGCAGTTTATGGGGCCACTGTAGGCTCCCGGTTTTGGATGAAACCCCAGTAACACACACACACACACACACACACACACACACACACACTCGCCTTCTCTTTGGCAGCACTCCCTCGGGCCGGTTTCTTGGTGACGTCCGACGGAGCAGCTTCAGCTTTAGGATTGGTTGTTTTCTCTGACAGAGCCTTGGCTGGTGTTTGCTTGAGAGACTTCGGCACGGGCACCATCCCAGGCACAGCTCTGGTCTTACCTGAGCCTGGTGCTCCGGCTCCATCTCGGCAGGGTGTCTGGGACTGGCTGGAGCCTGCTGTGCCAGTGAGGGGCCCCTTGGCCGGCGTGCCCTGCTCCCTTTTCTTGACCAGGGCCTCCAGCTTCTGGGTAAGCTGAGTGTGCAGCTCTTTCTGGTTGACCTCCTTGGAGTTGCGCTGGGCTAAGGGGGGCCGCCACTGCTGAGGCTGCAGCTCTCCTTTTTCCGGAGTGGGCTTGGGGGCAGGGTCTGGAGGGCACAGACAGACAGCACATGTGATGAGACACACGCGTACACACGCGTACACACACACACACACACACACACACACACACACACACACACACACACACACACACACACACAGGAACATGCTAAGACACCAAAGTGTGAAGAAACTTCACAAGTTCTTATTCGTAGCACTGACTAAATCAACTACCGGCTATACTGTAGATATATACAGTTGCTGGCTGCATGTCAATAAAAAAAACCCGGGCAGACAGCACACTGACTCAATAGGCAGGGTCATTTAAAATACCTTTAAAATACACTGTAAGTGCACAGACACTGCTCAGTTTAATGAGCTGTATTGACTGAATTAAAGGGAAACTTGGCAGGATTTCCCCCTCTGCTGGAGAAATTGCGCATTAAGCTATTTCAAACTGTGGGAAAAGGTAACGATAAAGCACATGGATTTGTTTACAAGCTAGCGAACGGATAGCATAAGTTTGGCAGAACTATGTGGATGTTACAAGGTAAGAAGAGGATGAATGGATAGAAAGTTGGATGGAATGTGCCTTATATCCTTGTAGAATGGAGAGACACAGAGAGTTGGCCTAGTTAAGCAGAAAGCAGTTGATACAGGTGCAATCAGTTTAACTGGCCCTTTGATGGGTCCTAGTAGTGAGCAGCTGGAAGTTGATACAGGTGCAAATCAAGTTAATTAGTCCATTGTGATGTCATAGTCTAATGTAAAGTCTATGGGGAAAAATAAGCTTGTTTTTTATTATATCTCAAAAAGTATAAAGTTTACAAAAGTGAAAAATACATTCCCCACGTGTCCTTTTCAAGACCTACGTTACAAAGTTTGAAGTTTCTACGTTAAACGGTTAAAGCTGAATTAGACGCAGAAATTTGGTGGGAAGAATAACTAGAAATGCAATTCCAAGGAATTACCAGTGCATGAAAATGCTTAAGTTGTGATGTAAAATATCATGTATAGTTAAAACAGATAATACAGAGATGGTTACTACGGTGATGCTAGGATAGACATGGTGGTTGCATAGCTTAATAAAAGTTGATAGTTTAAAAGTAGACTGTTTAAAAGCTGAATGTAGATAGTTTAAAAGTTGTTGATAGACAGTAGATAGTTTAAAAGTTGTTGATAGACAGCTAGTTTAATAGATAGTTTAATGATAGTTTAAAAGTAGACCGTTTAAAAGTTGAAGGTAAATAGTTTAAAAGTTGTTGACAGACTGGAAGTTTAATGAATGTTGATATTTAAATAGTTTAATGGCTGTGTATAGGTAGATATTTGACGATAACTGAAAGTTGGAATGGCTCTAATGTTTGCTAGCAGTTATGCTAAGATTTTTAACTATGCTAACCATGCTACTTAGCTAATGTTTTATAGCAGTGCTAGCAATGCTAACATGCTAACCATGTTACTTAGCTAACGTTTTCTAGCAGTTTTGTAAAACATGCTAGTAATATTAACTATGCTAACCATGCTACTTAGCTAACTTAACTAACGTTTTCTAGCAGTTTTGCTAAACATGCTAATTATGTTAACCATGTGACTTAGCTAACCTAGCTAATCATTTTTAGTAGTTATGCTAACTAGCATGTTAACAATGCTAACATGCTAAGTATGCTAACCATGTGACTTAGCTAACCTAGCTAATCATTTTTAGTAGTTATGCTAATTAGCATGCTAACAATGCTAACATGCTAAGTATGCTAACCATATGACTTAGCTAACCTAGCTAATCATTTTTATCAGTTTTGCTAAAATGCTAACAATGTTAGCAATGCTAACCATGCTAACTAGCTACAGTGGGTAGGAGCAAGGGGGCAGGCGAATTCCCGGAAGTAGAAGAATCGACGTATGCTGGAGGGACCACCTCTCTGCTAACTCCCATAGAAGTCCATTCATTCTAGGATTTTTTTGAAATACCATAACTTCATATAACATATATCCTGTGCCGATATTGTAGCTTCTGTGTAATCCACATAAACACTACAAAGGCAAAACAGACTCCACTACCTCGTCCGTAGCGTTGGTTACCCGTGAAGAAGAATGGTTAGCTTGTTGGGTTGGAGGAAGCTAGCTTTGACGTAATCTCTCTTCGCCCGTGGGAGATAACCGTATTGTTTGGATAAGAAGCTCAGTCCACCTTACTGTCTATGACAGTAACTCATAAGCAAAACCTAGCATACACGACCATATGTTAAGGTAAAGCATTACACAGAGGCAACCTAATAATAGTAAAAAAGTAAACCTAATTTTTTTAAAAAACGGCACTAATCATTTCAGAGGTTTTCGATGGATTGACCGTAGGTCGGAAAGTGGAAAGAAGATTAGCTTCAAGGCTGTAACTTTTTTGTTTTGTTTTAGCATGACTGTTTTTGAAGATGATCATGTATGGTAGCTTCAACATTAACACGACTTGGTGAGGATGATATTAATAATAATACATAAATAAATGTTTAACTTTGATGACTTTGAAGGCGAAGGAAGTGTGAGAAGAATTTCTGTGTATCTATCATATGAGTTACAAGATTCAGTTCGATGGCTAACGTCACAAAGTTAAGTGTGAGTCTCATGCAGTACTGGGGGGACCAACTGAAAAATCGTTCTATTTGACTCAGTGCCCTCCCATTGAAAACGACGGAGTCTGTTCGTCCATTTCTTTTACTGTCTATGGGTAGGAGTCATAGTTGATGACAAGTGTTGACATAGTTGATGACAAGTTAAAAGTTGTTGATAGACAGCTAGTTTAATAGATAGTTTAATAATAGTTTAAAAGTAGACTGTTTAAAAGTTGAATGTATATAGTTTAATAGTTTAAAAGTTGAATGTAGATAGTTTAAACGTTGTTGATAGACAGCTAGTTTAATAGATAGTTTAAAAGTAGACCGTTTAAGTTGAATGTAAAAAAGTTCAGTAGTTTAATGGGTTACATTGTTTAACAGTGGATTATTGGACTTTTAGTTTTGAGGACTTTTATTTTTGAAACAATTTTGGGCAGAGGAAACAGTTGAATAGGATGTGTAGTCTTTGACCCAGATTGTATTCTTAAAGCCTGAGGCTGCAGGTGGCCTGAACACCTGCCATAGGATTCTAATTGCTTAATGGCCGTATTATGATGTCATAATCGGCAATGTTAAGTCTATGGGGATTTTTAAAAAGTTTTTCTTTAATAGTTTAAAAAGTATAAAAGTTTCAAAGTTGAAAAGACATAGCAACCCGATCTGTTTGAAGACCTACGTTACAAAGTTTGAATGAAGTTTCTAAGTTAAACTGTTCAAGAGAAATTGTGTGTGGAAAAAGAGGTAAGCGGAATAATAATAAGAAGCCTAGGAAGAACAGTACAGTGCATTTTCATGCACTGTAATAAGAAGAAGAAGAAGAAGAAGAAGAAGACTTCGGATAACAGAATTAATGTAAATAAAAACCTGAACTAAATCACCTGATCTCTCCTATTGATAAATCATTCACTCCACAGTAGGATCAATCTATGAAACTGTAAACATTTACAGTTTTTTTCAACTGCTTACACATTAAATCTTTGCTAAATCTAACAGGAAGTAATGCCAGACTTATTCGATACTTATTCACACTCAGTCCTCAATGTACTTGTACAAACACTCATTACTTTACTGAACACCATCCGATCATTGCATTAGTATAGGCCTATGAATAGATATACTCTATACATATATATATATATACTATATAGGTATAGAGTAGACCCTTTCAATCTGTTCCTAGAGGATTTACAGTTGAAATGTTCAGAACAATCCAGATACTTTGAAATAAAAATGAATTGGACTTTAGGGGGGCAGTTCTACAAAAAGTTGACTTTACTTGTCCCCCCTCTGTCCTTTGTCCCCAAGTTACCATTAGCTCAATGTTGTTTTCTGTGCCTCTGGAAATGCCTTAAGAAAACACGTTTGTTTCTGCAGCTGAAAGGGTCTATAGGCCTATGAATATACACCCCCCCCCAAAAACACACACGCACATGCACAAACACACACACAGAGTAATATATTTTCTTTGGAAAAAGCAAAGTAATTTGATAGTAGTCAGTCATTTCTTTCTTTGGAAATACACTAATTTCTGTCTTTGCCAAAAACAGCTTTTTCAAAACACCATATCTTTGGTTTCAATATTGCTTACATGTTTACTGTGTAATTTAACTTCTCTCTGTAGATGACTCACTTTTACATGGAAATATACATAGAAGCCCATGAAAGACAGAAGAGCCTTAGTTTTAGAGCAACAGTGTGTTTATGATGTATCCAAAATGTCATATTATGACAAAAGTGTTTAAAATGTGAGGCAAATTTTTGCTTCAGAGATGTGTATGACATTTTGAATGTTGTGTGTCATTATGCTAGCCTGGAGATTCCAGATCCAAATCCGAAAGATTAATGGTCTGACCATGACAAATGTAATGGCCCAACTCCAGGTGCGGCACCAAGCATGCATTGAAAATCTCACTGCACGCAATTGGATAACACTATACGACCTATGTTTACTGACTGATTCCGGACTTCGACGCAATTGGATAACACTATGACTCTCATCTGTTTAGCTCGCCTCTGGCCCGCCTATATCAGATACACCGATGTGATTGGTGTCCCACAATGCAAGGGACATAAGTAATGAGCATCATTACTCATTGCCAGAGTGACTCGCTGAACAAATTCAAAAATGTGCTCCCGCGAAAACTCTTTTCCAGGGTATCATTTTGCTGGGGATTTGAGGCATTTTGCATTTTGTGTGAGCAATTGTGGGGTTTGTGTGTAGAGTTTTGAAAAAAATAAACAGTGTGTAAACAGTTGTTAAAAACTGTAATCTGGTCTCAAATGCTTCTAATGCTTGAAGGTAGAGTCTACAATTCTGGTTGATATTTTAGGTCAACAGCCAATCAAATCACACACCTCTGTTCCATGCTCCTGAAGTATGTTGACTGTCTAGAACTGTTTATGGCACAGGACTATACAGGACTTTTTAGCACACACAAAGAACAAAGAGCTAGAAAATTAGCTGAATCTGACAAAAAATATATTGGATTACATATTAACCTGACAAGCTGCTGATTTTAACCCTGATGGATGCTGCCTTTTTATGGAATCCAAATGTGATTTTACTGTATTTCTTTTACTGTTGATCTGATGAGATTTCTTGTGAATGTAAAGTGCATTACAAATAAAATAAAGTTTTATTATAACAGAGATAAACAACTCACATCTATGCAAAAAAGAAACACTGCAATCGACAATCCTTTCTAAAAATGTTATTCTTACAACAAAATGATACACATATGCACCATATTGAATTACTCTTTCAAATCAGCAGCAACACACTGATGTGCTTTATACAAAACACTCTGATCTACTATCTGTATTGTAATTTTCTCAGTCTTTTGTGAAACTCAAAAATAGAAATGCTCCATTAATCAGCTTACAGGACCTGAGTGGTTGAAACGTTGTAGCCTACCATTAAATTGGGAGCATACGACAGTGTGCATATATCTTTTCTTTTTTCTGGCTATTACCATTACCAGATGTGTTTTGCATTTTGAAAGTGTTTTCCCAATGATAGTAGGAAATTTAATTTTTTAACTGTCTAATATACAGTAAGAAACCGTGTGTAGTGTTTTACAATAAGTGTGTTGCAGAATTGGAAACAACTTGCAAAGCAGAACATGTTTTTAAGCTATGGTTACACTATGTTTAAGGTATGTTACAAGAAGTTTGGGTACTGAGGCTTTGGTCTAAGCATTCGTTTTTAGTGTGTAAGCGATGGGCAAAAACTGCTTTTTGTATTAGCATTGGTGTGAGGGTGGAGCAGAGACCATCACCAGGTTTGGGAGCACCCAGGGAGGAGTTGCTCCTCCATCCTGAAACCACTGAGTCGCACACAGACCACTTCTGCTTGGAGAAGCCACTGCTCCAGAGACCAGGAAGCCTGAGACACACACACACACACATGCACATACAAACACCAACTGACTGAACACAAACCAATTATCTGGCTGTTCACGAGGACAGGATGAGAACAGTGTGCATTAACAAATTGCATAACTGTAATTGTACATCTATGAAAACAGATACAGAGACAATCCTACTGTAGCTATGAGCGAAAAAAAAAAAAAAGAAATGTTGTAGTCTTACATGCTGCTCTCTTTTCTGTTGGTAGGCTGGGAGTCTGGGACTATGCTTTCATCTGAGGGATGAAAATGAGAAAAAGTAATTACGCTGAATGAAAATACAACCATTGCATTACCATGACATTACAAGCTAACTGGCTTTCAATAAAAGAGAGCAGCAATAAGGGCTTTTGTACCCAGAGGCTCCTCTGCAACACAGGGCTCCTGTGTCTGCACCATCTCCAGCACTTTGTCCACAGGAATGTGCTGCAGGGGAGACAACAACACACCACGAATCGTGAGGCAAAAAGAAACTGAGAAGTATAAAGAGTGAGAGAGAGGGGGAGGGGTATGAAGCTGAGCAAGAGAGAGGGGGGCAGATAGCAAAGAGGAGTTCTAAGTAAAATAAATTCAGCAAGATGAGGATTAGGTGGAGGATTAGGAGGAGGGACGGAAGAGGGATGGAGAGATGAGAAGAACGAGCGAGAAAAAAGAGTGCCGTTAAATAAAACAAACTTGGCAGGAAGAGAAGGGAAAGAATTAAAATTCAAAGAACTTTCTCCGTTAGAAACTTCATGTGTGAAAAGCATCAGTGCATGCATACATACAAACACAGTACACACCACGTGGAGCATGGTGACATGTAACCACGTAAACAGCAATGTGAAGAAGAGGAGGAAAGCGAGAGGGGTAAGGATGAAACATAGGAGGAGGAAAGGAGAAAAGGATGGAGAGAAGGAGGAGCAGGAGAAAGACGTGGAGGAGAAAGAAAAAGTCTCTTAACTTACCCTGCGGAACTTCTCTGCCTCATGGCCTCTCTTTGGGTCGGGCCTTGGATTGGCGCTGCATGGAGGGACAGATACCGGGATGGACTGCTGAAAATAACACACACCAGCACACACACACACACATCTGTGATTTTTTCCAGCTAGACATATAAACACACACACACACACACACACACTCTGCGCTACCACTCTAACCATGTGCATCACAGCATGCTTCAGCAGAGCTAACTCAAACTTCAAAAACGCAATTTCGGGTATATGACGTCTAAAAGAACTTGTGTGTGACACGAGATGAGACGCAGGACGTCTACATTCGTCCTGACGAATGGAAGAGAGCTCTATGTGAGAGCCAGCGTCTCCCGCTGGTGAGCAGCGGCGAGACCGTTGGCGTTGCGTTTGGGCAGCCAGAGCGTCGGTAGACAGTTGTCTGATCAAGTCTGATCAGGCCGATTGCCTGTTGTGGCTGTCTGTTGTGTGGCGGCTGCAACAAGCTTGCACGCGTTTTTAGCGCGGCTCTAGCCGTGCCTGAGACGTGCATGTCATGCAGGCAGTGTGCAACCTCTAACCTCAAACCTCTAGCATGGGAGCCAAAATGAAAACGGACACACCACGCAGTTGACACACTCACGCCACGCCTCAGTTAACTATGGTGGCAACCAAATCAAATGTAAGCAGTTGAGAAAACAAAGTCTATGTGATAAGTTCCCATTAAACATTTGTTCCACTTTGTGCTGGCAATAATGAGGAGAGATCCAGTAAGTGTTTTCAGTCATTTGAAACTTTTTCCAGGTCTGTATGAGTAAAATACATGATTAAGTTACCATACACAGGCTGTACCTTCCGAGGTAGTTACCAAACGCTTCAACGCAATTGGGTACCACTATGACTCTCATCTGTTTAGCTCGCCTCTGACCCGCCTATATCAGATACACCGATGTGATCAAAATCAAAATGCATCAAAATTCAGGCAAGCCCAATTAAATGTTTCTTAAAAGTTAATTAAAAGTTACAGTTTTTTTCAGTCGCTAACAACCGTTTGTCCAACCAGTTGTCACATTTTCAAAACTCTAGATACAATTAGCACAGCATCGGTCTTTTGTGGCCATACCATTCACACAATGCATGTCGTTTTCACACGATATACAGTCAGTGAACACATTTCCACAATGCTTACATTTTCTTAACAGACAAGCTATACCTCCCAACAAAATTATGGATTGTTTTTGCAGTATTTACGAATGTTATAACACACAACATCCCACAATAGCAAAAGCAATATTCCAAACCTTAGATACAGTATAAAAACCTCTTCTTCTGCAATGATAACAGTTCAAAAACAATATATCTCAGCTGATAATAAACAAACAATTGAATAATTCAAATTTAATTTATGTTGGGTAAATTGGGCCAAACACAGCTGATTCCAGTCTGGCTTAGACTCAGTGGCAGGGGTTATTTTTTTCTATTACATTGACACTTATTCAGTATAAGGAGGACTTTGAGGAGTGATGTTTTTAGAAACAGAAACAGAAAAAGACAAACACTGTAATGTCTGGACGAGGAAGAGTAAGAGCAAGGGGCCCAAAGGAGCAGGCCCAGTGAGAGATGCAGGAGCAGTGAGAGGAGAGGAGCAGGAGAAGAGGAGAAGAGCAGGCCCAAGAAGAGGGCAAGGTAGAGGTGTAAAAATGTGTGGTGGTGGCATTCCAAAGGCTGCAAGAACTGTTGTCAGTGATGAAATTCGTGCCATTATCATTGACCATGTAATCAATGCGATGTTGATGAAAACATGTGGCCTAACATATGGCCTGAATATTGCAGATTAGATACAGTAATTTCTTCGTTTTTTTTTTAGCTCCTCCCTTTTTATCTGGGCTTTTTGCTGTTGTTTTTTGTTCAGAATGCTTGTGTTTCATGGATATTTTGTTCACTGTAAGCAATACTGTAAAACTTTTTCTGCTCTATCATACTGTAAACAGTATTTCTACTGTACCTACTGTAGTAAACAGTAAAGGAAAAAAAATGTTTTGCTTTTTACTGGAATGCTTTTGAATGTGAACATGACATTTGGACATACAGTTCCCAACAAAGAAATTTAGTGTAAAAATTGCATGCAAATACCTGTAAAACTGAAACATAAAAGTCTATGCAGTTTTTGTAATGTCAACAATAGCCAGTATTTTGAAACCTGGTGTACTTTGATTGACTGCATGTACCTTGTGAAGTGAAAACAAGTGTTATTCTTTGACAGAATAATTTAATTTTGAGTCAGATTTCAAGTCAAGTCAGTTTTATTTGTATAGCGCATTTAACATGCACAGAGTGCAACCCAAAGCGCTCCACATATAAGACAGTCATTGACACATAGACTAACAAAGACAACAGTGGACGGAGTGGCGTAGTCGCCAGCGTACACGTGACACCAAGACATAGAACTACATTTAAGAAATAACAAACGCAAAAGATGCTGGACGGAGCAGCGTAGTCGCCAGCGTACCCGTGACACCAAGACATACAACAAACAAATTAATAAATAAAAAATAAAAATAGAATTAGTCCAATTTTCAACCGGCTGAAAATGTCCAAGGGCAATGATGACTCGCGTGAAACTGCGCACAGCTGTTGTCTCCACAACCGATGCAACGCCAACAAAGTTCTTTACACTCACTGGCAGTCTGGAGATAACGTGAACGTTAGGCCTTGTTAGTCTGGAGATCACTGGAAGCATACCAGTCCGAAAGTCGTGGGCGATCTTGTAGATCAGCAACTCGGTGGACTTATAACAGCGACAGTTTGTTGGTCCGTAATGCAGAGTTCTTCAACGTTAACATTAACGTTAGTCTGCTCAATCCAGACTCCAGGCAGTTGGCATGGCAGCTCACAGGTCAGAAACAGCTCGGCGACCTCGGCAGATCTTTCGCAGAGTAGCTCCAGCTGCAGTCCCGAGAAATCCCCTCGACCAGACAGCGAAGTGCAGCACCGGCTCACAGATGGATGGGAAGGATGTAAGAGGCCCAGGGCAAAAGCTAGCCATAGCAAGCTCCCAATGGACAGGCGTTAACAACATCAGCCGACTTGAAAGCAGTAAAAAGGACTAAGAGAATAACACGAAAACTATCAAAAATAACGTAAATAAAGAGAAAACATTTAACTAGACAAATCAATACAAAAAATAAACATGACATTACATGAAATTACGAACATTACATAAAAACAAACAAAAACAAGATGCCAGACGGAGCGGCGTGTCTCGCCAGCGTCCCCGTAACCTACCAACTGTGTTTGGGCAAAGTTAGTGTGTGCAGAGAAAGATGTGTTAGTTATATATTTAACAAAATGTGTTTTTGAGAAGAAAATTATCCATTTGGCCAATTGTGTTTTGTCGGTGTGAGTCTGTGTTAAGAGTTTAGAAAAAGTATCTAGAGTATGGGTAAGTGCTTGTTAGCGACTGAAAAAAACTGTAAAAGAAATTAACGGTTCCTTTAAAAATGCAACATATGATCGAACATTCCAGCATCTGGAATACTTTATAGGTTCAAGTATAAAGGGAGGCCAGAGAGGATTTGGACACCCCGCTGCTTCAGGTGTGCACGCAGATTAAGTGTGCCTGTTCCGGTATAGTCCGTTCTCTCATGTTCTCAGGGGTGTGATTGGCAAAGGTAAAAACAAAAGGAAAATATCCGTAGCACGGAGTGACCCCCCCCACACACTCCCCCGATGGTTTGAGTACTTTAGTGGACTATAGTGTTGACTACCGTATATATTTACATCACCTACACTTCATAAATTTCATGAGGCAAATCCTATGCAGGGGTGGCACTGGAAAAGGGCCTTAAAGAAAATATGTTTGGGCCAAATACTAAGAAAATGTTGAAAAATAACCCCTTAAATGATGACATCTGATGACTTTTATGGGAAATATTGATACATTGAGATACATATATTTCAAACATTATAGCAACTCATTTATGATAGAGCAAAGTAGCCTAGGCCTACACAAGACTAAACCAAATATGGCTTAAATATATAGGCCATCATGATTATTTTGCCAACAGTGATGCAGAACCATGGATTTTTTCAATTTATAACATGTTTTGTTTATAACTTAAACCAATATTGAGTTAAAATGTTGACTAAATTATTTACTATAGGCCTACTTGATAATAATATATAGCCTGCCCCCTAACAGTCCTCTGGGCCTACGTACAAAATAGTGAATCATGTGATAGGCCTACTGATATTGATGCTGATTGAAGAGGTTGCAACTTGAAGGTTGTTAATATTTCAGTTCCAAAGAGAATCAAATTACATCGATTCCTCTCTTCCCAAAGTAACACTGTAGGTCCTACACCTCTCCTCCTAAAATAAATGGTAGGCTCTTACTGTTTTAAGCTACTGCGCCAGGATTGTGTAGGCTAAGCGGCTACAACACTAGTTTTACAAGAGCACACACTAAATGGAGCGCTAGGGTTAAAATGCGGACTGCGCCTTTAAATAGGCGACGTTTTATCTATCAGCACAATGCTACAGTAGGCTATTTCCACTAAATATTCAGCTCAATATTATGTGCAAGACCAATGTTTACTAAGAATGCCAAAGCTTTGATCTCTTGGCACTGTCACCATAACGTTACGTTTTCTCATGGTGAGATGGCATCCCGAAATAATAGACAAGCCGGGTTCAAGCAAGGTTCACAGAGGTGAACGGCTGGACAAAGGCGAAATGACAAGTAATTAAACAATGTAGTAGGCCAAAGGTAGACAGGCTTTGTGGTTAAAACTATGAAAACCTGCAAGGTTAGGCTAGTCTGTCACAGCTAACTTCAAGCACAGCTTACACGCGCAGAAATTAAAATATCAGCATCACGAGATTCATTATCGAATATCCTGACAGCGAACCCGATGCAAAGCCAAAACGAGAAAAAAACAACTTCATACATGTCTTTTTAAATCAATTTGTTGACCTTTACCGTTTCATGGCTTCTGCTGAGAAACTAGTTCGCCACACACACTGCACTTGAATCAAGCATTCTTCAGAACGAAGCTGATCAACCCGTCTGCATTCACTTTCAATGAAATCCACTAGTAAACGGAATACTTGCGGCGTGATATTCGGAAAGATGTGAAGCACAAAACCCGTCGTCATTGTCAGCGGCCTGTTATAGCCTACATAACAATGGCCTGTGTTATTTTTTCAAGTCGAAAAAAACGGAATTCCGTTTAAAAATGGAAGAATCACACCCCTGTGTTCTGGCTTGTGGGTTCTGTTATAGTGCAATATGGTTACCTGCTCTTTGCTGGTGTCTGGGAGCTCAGGAGAGAGCTTCATGCTGTGGGAGGTCTTGGTCACCACCATCTCTCTCAGGCTCAGCTCGTGCTTCCTCTCCACTGAGCTGATCATCTGCAGGGCTGGCTTCACCTTCCCTCTGGGGGTGGCTGGGGTCAGGGAACAAACACACACACACACACACGTTATGAAATACACAGGAAAAGAACAGCTCTGCCGTTGAGGAATGGAACAAAACAACCCTAAATCCTCAGGTGTTAAAGACAGAAGTACGGGAGACAGTAAACAAATCACAGAGAGAGGGTGGGATGGGCAGAGAAGGAGAGTACAGTACACCCTGTTCTGAGGAGGAATTTTGATCTGACGGCTTTGAAAACAAAAGCGGCCTTCTTTTTTCATCTGTGTGAAAGGTGTGTAATGGACGTGCTGCAGGGCCACCCACATGAGGGCATTACAGCTGTGCAGGGGTCTCCTCTCAGCTTACGGCCGCCACTACTGCTGGAGATAAACATTGACGACTCTGAGATCTTCGGCCTCCCCGGGGTCACACTCTATAGGTGGGGAGAAAAAGCAGGAGGATCAACATTGCGAAGGGAAGAGAAGGGAAAAAAAAGTGATGTTCAGAACTGAAACAGCAGGACAAATGAAAACCGAAACACTGGGTAGGTTTGTGCAGAGAAAGCCCAGCCAAAGACATCAGCTCAGTAATCTTGCCTTGGGGAGTTGGGGTTTGGGGATGCTATTCTGCAGAGGGACACTAGGGGGAAGCGGCTTGCAGGTGGTGGACATGTTCATGGCTGGCTGCTCTCTCTCTGAACGCTGGCTGAGGGAGATCTGGCTGTCTGGAATGAGGACCTGTTTTTATTGACACAAAAGCATAACCACCCCAGACTTCAGTTTATGGAAATATCACTTCTTTAAACTAAATCCAAAACAAGACAATTCAAATCAAATGCAATCAAGTGCAATTTGTCTGGAAACAATAACAAAAGTCAGCTGTAAGCAGAAAATCTTTTTGATTTGTTTTTCTGGCTAAAAACCCATTGTGGTAGCCAGCCTGCCTCAAATCATATTGGTAAGAAAGACTGCACGCCACAGATCAAGGTGCTGGCTAGTCAGCCTGCATTTCGGTAGGGTATGATGGAGAATAATCAAGGGACTGTCACAGATTATGATGTTGGCTGAATAGCTCAGTTGGAGGATGCATTTGCAATGAGATAATACACTGACTTTGGCAAAAAAAAAAAACATGCCACAAATCAAACTAGGGGACTGTTATGGATCTTGTAAATTAAATATGTTTATTGATGATGAAGTAGTTTTGGAATAAAGTTCTCTACAGCTGAAGCTGTTCACCTAGATTACCTGTGAGTTGGTTTCATCCAGGATGATCTGGACAGTGGTCTTCACCACAGAAGTGCCCTTCTTTCCAACAAATCTCTGAAAGGAGTGTTTATCATGAATTAATTCTGCCTTTTAAATTATTCATTGGGCCACTCAAAGGCACTCACTGAGAGGCGAAAGATAATCTCACTGCATTGAGTCCTTTATAATTCATGAAAACCTGCTACTGAGGCCGCAGGGGCTCATTATTAACATCAAATTTAACTTTTGTAAGACCTCTTATGCCCCCCTGTGGACAAATAAAAAAGAAATATATTCGTTATCAGCCAAGGGGGTCATCAGTAAACCTCTTGACATGCACCTCATGGAACAAAAATATCTATATACTTTTGAAATAGGTGCCTACGTCTGCAAATAGGAAGCACATGCACAGTTTCAGGAACCCAAAACTAAAACAAAGCACAATGAGAGTAATGGCTATTCTGTAGTACATCTATTGCACAGACATGTTTAGGTGTCAACAACCTGTCAACAACCATGCGCGATAGACATTCTAATCGAAAAATCAGTTTATGCGAAATGCAGCCTTTTCTGGTATTATGTCTATTACCGAGTCATAAGTTTGGTCTGGCACTTGGAAAATTGAAAACAAAAAACAAAACACAAAACCTGCTCCCATCTCTGTGTACCCTGTAGTGCGACACAACCTACTTTGCTCTTCGCAGTTCCAAACACTTTCTGCGCAGCCTCTAGGACGTCCAGGGAGGAGCTGAAGTGGACGGAGAGTCTGGAGCCCGAGATTTCCCCTAAACAGCGTGGGCTGGTCAGCAGCACACTCAGGATTTTCTTGTTCTCTTGCTCTGCAAAGCACAACAGCACACAAGACCTGAGCACACAAACTGAGGCGTATAGACCAAGAAAAGAACACAAACACCAACCATACAGACCTGATAAAAGTCTAACTCTATACATGAACAACAAAGCTGAACTATGAGCATATGCTTTGTATGTATCACTTAATATTCATTTCTATACAAACCAAGGCGGCGGATTCCTAAAGAAACGCAAGCACCCACACCATAAGTTTATCTAAAGTAGCTATGTACCAAAAATTACATTTTACCGCGACTCGAAGAGCTGTAAACAGTGTTGTAAGGCTGCGTGTACAAATCCGCTTGGAGCTCCTGTGGAATTTTGATTTGCCGACGAGAATTCTCGGGCTAACCGTTCATGTGCCTGACAAAGGCTGGGAATAAGCACCCACCAGCCAAGCACTAAACTCAGAGCGTTGTAAACAAAATCGGATATTTCAGGCAGAAAAAGCCCCGTTAAGAACCAAATTAGATAGATTTGTAGATTTTGTTCAAATCTACACACCTACTATATGGCTACTGAAAAATGTAAGGTTCATTTAGCAAATGTTATTTTGAAGTATTAAAAAATCATCGTTGTTTTAAGAATTTTCGAACGAAATGGTTGGTAATTAGCACGTTTACGATAGTGTCCTTAGATAATACTGTAACATTATTAACTATACATATTGCACAGGTCTGAGTGTGCGGATTTTCCATTTTCATGTCTTCAAACTCCAGCATCTCAGCTACCAGATGAGAAGTGTCTTTGTCTCTTTTTAAGCTTTTATAGTTTAGAATAAATAGTTTCCTTGGATAATAAGCAGTCCACGGCAAACATTTTGTTCTGAACAGTAAGGTTAAGCTTTTGATTTTCAGCTGACTGATTACCATCCACTGAATAGCTCTCCACTTCATTGTTGGGCAGGAAAAATGTCTCCCACTGAAATAAAAGACAAGGTTACAATCATCGTCTTCAATCATGCTCAAAACCAATAAGTGTCACTGCGGCATCCAGCTATGTTTCAGCGAGAGACTCACAGTCGAGCTGGGTTCCTGCGTCTCATCGCTGGCTAGGGTACAGTAGAATGATATGCTCTGGCTTATAATATTGAAGTCTATCCAGAATTCCTCCAGTTTTTCATCAGATGGCATCAGCAGCTGCACACAATGCACTTGAGCTACATAATGTTCTAATAAATGGAACAATTTATTCCCCAGAGTGTTAGCAGTCAGAGACATAAATTTTATTCTAAACTTTTACAGCATTGGGATCTCAAGTGGGACTGACCTCGTGCTTGTCCAAAAACACCTCGAGACATGGGTAGGAGTACACTCTGCCAAACAAGAAAAAAATTATCTCAAGATGGAGCACGAACTGAAGCCCAATGCCCTCTTAACACAGCTGAAGTTACATACCTTCTCATATCACCTTTCATGCCATTGACCATGTTAAGAAATTTTCTGCAATCCTGAAAAAATAAAAGAATAAATAAATAAATAATAGTAACAGGTGGTGCGCTCCAGGTGAGGCATGCTATTTATTATCCACCAGCTCATCAGAAGCGGACAGTAATAATCTTACTGTCTCAAACTGAGGTTCCCGTATCTTCAGGAAGGCAGAAGCCACAAAGCCCATGGTGAACCAACTATGCACAAATTCTCTTCTCTGGGAAGCAACTGTCATCCTGTAAATGGCTTCAAGCATGGCAGCCTGCAGATCATAATCTACAAGAAAACAGACATCTTTAATCACTGATTTTAAAAGATGCAGTTCATTTTGAAACCCCTTTTCTGTCCTTATTTTAAGACACAATAGTCTTTCTTCAACTGACCTCCGCCCTCAACAATCCTGCCAGCAAGTTCTTTTCTGTGATAGAAGAAAAAGCATCAAATCAACATCCTTCATTGTTCTTATCACTGCTTGCAGGATTCTAGTGAGACACTATTCTTTTGAGTAAATGTTTATTTTGAGTGCACACATACACAACAACTGAAGCCTCTTTTGACAATATTTTCCTTTCTTTCTTCAGTTCAGGCGGCATTGCATCCAAGATTATGTTAAGTTTTTGGACTGCCTATGAGGGAAAAAGAAATATTTATGCTTTTTGCCTCAAGCAGTTACAGAAAAAAGCATAGTTATGACTAGATAAGTACTGTAATAGAAAAGGCTAAATCTCTAACCTCCTTCTGCACTGATATGTGGACTTGGGAATCAGAAGCCAGCCTGCCAATGAGGGGCAGGAATGACTCGGTCACCTGAGAAGTCCCTGAGGAAAACAGATTTCCGTGTTAAGTGTCAAAGCTCCAACAGTTATGCTTTTAGAAAACCCTTCCAATAACATTCTATTCTGGTTGGCTATCGGAAAAACCTAGAAAATAACATATAATGCCATAGTGTGACTGAAATCACATATAAAATTAGCTCTGACATGACTATTACATATTATACTATACATACTACATTACATAAATGTCACCATTTTCAAGGCCTTTATTATAGTATGTAAATAATGTAATGTAGTATGTAAGTATATATATATATATATATATCTCATTTCAAAATCAACCAGCTATTCCATAGTAAATCAGGCCAATAACATGCCATACATTTTACAGGCTTACAAAACATTCACATATGTGAATATACATATGGTTTAAAAAAATATACATATGGTTTTCAAAATACTTATAACACCTCATCTAACTGAGGTATAATGAGGAATAAATGTAAGATCCAGAGCAGGTGGAAGCTACATATACGTTTGATTTTAAAATCCAACTCAAAGATATAGAGATATGCTTACCATATCATCTACTATATACAGCAGTTACAGTTAAGGCATCCTTGGTGTCATAATTTATACTTTGGACATCAAAAAATATGTTGTTGATGCACTGAATAGTGACAAATATGGGCTATGGGTCAGGCGAACAGAATATATTCCCTCTCAAATTGTTGTAATTTTAGTGACAGCCCCAGAGACTGCAAACCCTTGCTGTCATAACCGTTTACACTTGTTGACTGGTTGCATTGACAGGGTGTAATCTACTGGGGATATTATGGTTGCAAAACACTGTGCTCTGTTAAGGACAGACATACCCTCTTTTCCACTGTCATGAATAGCCTGAAAAATAACAGCACTATTAGTATTCATACAACACTGTCAGCATTACAGTCTGACTAAAATACAAACAACCATGTTATGCATACATTAATTTCTACATAACACAACACATTCCAGCAGCACATAACAATACAGCTAGAACTGCTCCAAAGCTGATTATTTGTATCATTCACTCACAGAATCTCAATCAGAGATTTGATTTTATGCAATTAAATTGTCAGACACTAGAACTCACTCACCATGAGAGCATCAAAGAAGTCTTCTTCTAGATGCAGCAGCATCTCATTACCCTGAGCTCTGTCCTCCACCCATAAGTGACAGGCTTTCTCAAACCATTGCTCCATGTGCACACATAAAAAGAACCATAAAGCAATCATTGCAACGGCGCCTCTCAGAAACAAAAACATGCAAGTCAGGGTAAGGCCTTACAATACTTATCTTTTCCACAATCCCTTGAGACACCATCCCTGCCAACCCTTCACCTCCAGGAGAGACAAGGCAACATCCAAATGTATGCAGGATTGTAAGACCCAGACAAGCATTTTTAACACGCTTTTGATCCAGTTCCTGTTTAATTGAAGTTGTTCAGCATGAGGTTAAGGTTACTTGGTTACTTTATAACCTTATGAAATTTAGTAAATCTTTGACAACCACCAGTAATGAACCAGCAAGCTAGAGGTCTCACCCTGATCATAAATTTGTCCAACTTAGTGATAAACTGTTTTGAGCATTTTGAAGGTGTCTCATTGTTTTTATCATTCAGGAAGTCTTCCAGGCCTTGAAACCTACACTGTTTTAGTGCCACATCTAATAATTTCTCAATCTGAAAAGGTAAAAAGAACCGTTAGTAGATTTATTTATTTTTTTAACATTGATATGTTTGAACAAAATGTTTTAAACTACTTGGCACATATATTGTGCAAGAATGTTTTTGGGTATTATGAATTTCTAGTATGATGGTCCAAAATTAACATGGGTTACCTGTTGGTCCTGGCGAGGTGCCATGATGTGCTAGTCACCAAGGCCCCAAATCTAAACAGAAATAGAAATATTGGTTCTTTATACTACTTAGATTTTCAAAACAGGATTGTTACTTTCCTTTTATGCATCGGAAGTTATTGATTAACAACAGGGGCACCACACAAAGGAACCATGGTGCCAATTATTATTACATAAAATAAAAGAAGTGTCTGTGGATGAACATCAGGTGAAAATGCCATGGCAGGCTTGACATCTAACAAATTCAGACTAGCAAAGTTTAGGCCTACACAGACCTACATTGGTCTTTGCTTAATTAAGATTTGAGTCAAGATTTTGAGTTTTTATCAGCTTTTTTTACGTCACATGAGGTGAGCTTTGTCCAGAAACAGCCAGTAAAATTTCCTTCACAAGGGTTCCTTTCAGTACATTTCAGAACCCTTGGTAAATAGACTAAATAAATAAGTTAATTCAGTGAAATTCTTTTACTTTTTTTTTTTTTTTTTTTTGAAATTCAAGTATCTGTTCCACTTCATCTCTACTCACAATGTTTCCTAGACTTAAGGTAATCTACTGTAACTCTAGTAATGTTATCAAAACAAAGTTACAAACATTGTTAATTCAGTATAAGTTACCATTAAGTTTCTAATTGTTCTCTATCAACTTTGCTTGGCTAATATGACAGTAACGTTAGCCTAGCCAGTGTAACGTTTCCATATTATGCTATCAGTTGACGTTAGTCAGTAGGCTAACGTTAATTTAAGCTAGGTTAGTATTATGTAGCAGCTAGCTGCTACAGCTAACTTAGCCAATGAAGTCTAAATTCGTTCACTGGTGATTTTCTGTGTAGCTATATATCACAGTTCTCAAGGAAAGTAATAGAGAAAATGAAGATAAGTAATATTAGGTAGGTAGCTTTCTCACGTTTAAACAGTAAAGTTAGATTTATTTCAGTTATACCTGTCTTGTGTGAGGCCATGTTAATGTTAACATCGGTTCAATTCAAGGTAAGATTAGCAGGTTAACGCTAGCTGGCTAAATTAAAGTTAGCCACAGAGAATATCGTCATATGTAAAGGTAACCTTGTTATATATTACCTGATGGTAATGTAAGAGACTCGCAATTCAGTTTCCCCTTTTACCTGAAGGCATCTGTTTTCTGATTATATCAGTTATCAAAACAAGCAAAAAGGTGCCCTGTTAACAAAGGATGTTTACAAACTTCACAAAATAAGTAACTTAAGTAGTGCTAAATCTTTGAATGACTCAGAAGACAAGGTTTGCTTGTTGTCAGAGATGGGTTCGGTTGTTGTTAATGTTTTGCGCGCGAATTATGTTGGGCGCGAGCTTAGAGATTGTCAATGTCACTGAACATTACTTAGTCTACACAAAACTAGACAATTTTAGTACTAGCCAAATGTAGACTTTGTAACATTTGCCGATTAAATAACTAGGCCCATCTCTCGTGAAATAGTCAAACTGTTTCAGGACATACACATTATGGCATCCGTAGCCTACAGTAACGTTACCCAGGAGGAGTGGACTGGCAATCTGTATGTTCGGGAAAAGTCGACTGTCTGGTTCAGTGTCTTCGGCCAAGTAGGGCCAGGCTACAGTGTCTCTCCACATAACTATGCGTCATTCAGGCTTAATCAAAGCTATCAGTATGTCTAATGTTACTACCAGTTGTCATTCTCATCCAAAAAAAGTAAATATTTGGCCATCGGTTTTCAATGACACAGGAGGATAGGCAAGATGATGCAGCCTTTATATGTCACCCCTCTCTATGGTTCATTCCTATTAGACATTCTCTGTTCATTCTTGCTAGCCTTGCTAAGCTTCGATGCGTGCAAAAAGTATGTGATGAAAAACTCCCAATAATTACTTAAAAAGAGTTTAGAAAAGTTATGTGATGATAAAACTCCCAATATAATTATTTTAAATCAATTTTTAGTTTCCACAAAATTTACCAGAAGTAATCATTTAAGGGGTTATTTTTTTTTTAACATTTCCGTCACAGGGGAGCATGCCCTGAACCCTCTAGCATTTGGAAGCGCCAAAAGTCTTTTTTGACATGGGGTACATATTCTCTAGCAGCACCCAATCAATAATTAGTATTTTTGTAAAATGTTACCACCTGTTTTTGAATGTGATACCTTGGCTGGCAAAGTATATGAGGTTGTAGATAGATAGATACATAGATATATACTTTATTGAACCCCAAAGGGGAAATTCAAGGTCTCAGTAGCATGGTTGGGCTTATGATCATGCCTAAGATTCTAGAGCACAGCAGCTCAATCGTGCCTGGGTACAGTTTGCGAATAAAGGTCTTTTGAGGAAAAAAACTTTAAAAATGCAATTTTTATTTTAGCCTAATTTGTGAATAGCCTGTTAATTGTGACATTGTACTAAAATGAAGGGCTAGCTGACTTCTGTTTCAGTTTGGGAATGGGGAAAAGTAAAAAAAAAAAAAAAAGAAAGATATATTCTTGGTCTTTCATTAATAGCTTCTAAGTTGGTACATTATCCTAATGGAAGGTAATTGGAAGGTTCCCACTTCTAAACTCCCCACTTCCGAAGTAAGAGCGTTCCCTATGTTGAGTGATTTCAAAACATTCTCCTGGGGGCTCTCCCAAAAGCTCCCACTTCAAACTGGGAAGTCCCCAATTCAGGTGTGACGTACCCCCATCCCTAAACTCTAGAATTCCCCCACTTCCCTGTTGCTCATGAACGCACCATGTTGTTACGGTCATTTTAGTTCAGTACACGCTGGTGAAATGACATAGGAGATAGATCATAAACTTTGACAGATGTGACAGTGAGTGCAGAATCTTTAACATATAGGCCTACTACAACTATAAATAAGCCTTGGTGTGACCTGGTAAAGTAAGCAGAGCAACAGTGCAGCAGCTTTGGCATGTATCCATCGTTTTATTGCCTGCTTGTTCTATTAAACTAATGAAGTCCATACCCTGTTCTGCTAAAAACATAAGCTAAAAAAATCACCCTAATAATATCACCCTTTTCCAGGACCATGTCAAGTTTAGACTAAATATTGTTTTTCACTCATTTAAAAACAATGAAAGCCATTCATAATGAATTGCTTTCATTATGAGAGACGTGTCTGCAACTGTGCCTCAGCTGGCGATCCAATCTACCCCTGGCCAGCAGTGACACTAAGTGCAAAGCCTCTAAACGGTAGGCCTATTCAGTCATTGTGCACTGGAACAGATGGTATGGTGTAAAATCCTACCAAGATCTTTAAGGATTCAATTAAGAAGCTCATGATCACTCCAAATAATGTGGATCTTACAATATTTTACTCGATGTCCAACATGAACACATCTAAACACTCTCAAAGCATTTGTTCAGTCATACTAATTCATCATGTAACTGTATTGGTGTCAGTAGGATTGCTGAATTAACCAAACAAAGGAACAATGCAAAACAACCGTCCCACTTTTCCCCATCTCTCTGGTTTCACTTTATTCTGACATTTCCCATTGTGATGAGTTAATGACTACATAAAAGTTGCTTCACCATGTACTAAAACCAAACATCACAATTGTGACAGCTGTTTTCAAACCAGATTTCATCTCCTAGCGTGCTTTGTTAGTAACAAAAAATAAAGTGGCACAGTTATGTCTGCAGGAACACTTTTCAGATTATAAACAAATTATAAATTCTACAAAAAAAATATTTTGTATTAAAGTTTGAAAGAGCACAGAAAAGAATAGGCCATAAAAAAATTCTGTATGGGGTCAAAAATCTGTGCTTTTCTATGGCATGTGCATCCATTTCAGGATGTGGCTATAGCTTTTATAAGTGTGTGAATGTCCTTTGTTTTCTGTTTGTCGTTAGATAAAATGTATCATGCTATCCTCACACTCCTTGGGTACAGTCAGCGTGTAACTGTGGCAGGCCAGCTTATAGTTCTGCCCCTCATTGTTGTCCCAGAACTCTGTCCCCAGCACTTTGTAACACACAGCATATTCAAGCAGGGCCCCAGGCTGGAGAAGGAAAGGGGGCACTGGAAGGTGAAAGTGAAAAGTGTCCCAGCCTGGCTGTTTATGGGACACCCAGAACGCCCGTGTTTCTGAGCAGCTCTTCCAGGCCGTGAAGGAGAAGCGCACACAAACCTCTTTCTCAAATGCCAGGTTGAGGACTTGCACGATGCCAACGATGCCATCCTCAAAGCACAGAACTCTCTCCAGGCACACTCTCTGGCGACAGACGCGCTCTGCGTACCCAGGCTGATCACCTGGTTGCTCAGGAAACACTGGCTTCATCAAAGGCAAAGAGATTTCCAGGTTACTTCCCCTTGAGAATTCGGCATTCATCAGTATCCTGAACAACACATGGTCTGGGACAAGGGGACCCTCGCTGGCTTTAAAAACTTTCACATCCTCTAACTGCATACCCCGAGAGTCCACAAAACGCACCCCCGCTCTCTGAGCCATCCTCCTCCTCTCGGGAGGTGAGGAATGCTCTCGTCTTCGAATGATTGGTTTGGGCTTGGGCTCACAAGAGAAGCTCCGGCGCAGAACCGGTGATGCTCGCGGGACCCTTGGGCTTGGGGGGCGGATTTGGACTCTTTTTCTCTCCTCAACTTCATCCCTTAATCTCAGAGTGACATGTTCAGTTGGAGCACTTCCTGCAGCCCTGTGGAGTGCAGTGGACGTCGCTGATGTTTTTTGCCACCACTCCGCAGAGTAGGCCATGCCTTGAATGCCTACAACAAAATGACACAACGCAGTTGTAGTTAGCTGATGAAAATGCAACACTTTGGCATTATTTCTCTACTTCGTTTGACCTTGTAAAATGTTTCCAATACCAAAAAGCATATGTAGTAGAACTGACATCAAATCCAAAAGTATTTAAAAACATCAAATGTACCGCGATTTTTTATAACGCATGAGATCTATTTTAAAATCATATGTAATTTGAGACAGAGGGACGGACTCGTCATGTTTTGTTAGTAAAGCGCTGTTTTGTAGCACTCAGTTAATAGTTGTACGGTGACAGTTGTATTCAAATTACCTCACATTCATCAGACTGTTGATGCAATTTTGACAACAGATTAGTCTATCCAGTAGGCTAATCCTCCATTTGTTTCAGGACAGTGGGCGTTTTGTAAGCGCTGGAAAACCTAAAGTCATGGCATGTAGGCAGCGCCGCATTGCAAACCATGTGGATTGCCAATAAAGCGCACTTTAAAACTACGGTGCCCTGAAGAGCAGCACTGTGCGCATGCAGCACAATTGTGACGTTGATAGCGGATCTCTCAGCGTTGGCCCGGGAACGCAGTCATGTTAAGGGGAAACTACACAGGAAACGTTGTTTTAAGGGCGACTGTGATGTCTTCACATTTCTGCCATTTATATAGAATGTTACGCAAGTTACAATGTCAAAGCGACATGTCAGCTGTGGGAACAACTGCGGTTCTCGTACTATCACTTCTGCATTTTTGACATAGCTTATTTTCCCGGAGATACTTCAAATCCCATCATGCCAAATATGACGCGGTCATGACAGAGGTGTGCGAACATACGTCGCAGCAGCAGGAGCAGGTAAACAAAAAAGAAATGCGATGCGTACAGGTAGGCTGAGATAAGAAATACTAACATATGTAATCTCTGACTTAAGGAAAATATATTTCTGATCTATTTCTATCGTGTCAGCAAAAACCTGAACATAATAATCGAACGTTTGACAATGATGCGCGATGGAACAATTGATAAGCCAGGAAAATATCACCGTGCCCGTATTCATTTTTTCCTGTTATCATGGGAGCTGATTGTTATTTTGTAGGTGCATTGCACCACATCCTTTTTGCCTATTGAAATGGTGGGGTATCCTGATGCTCAAGAAGCGCTATGCGTAAACCGCAGCACTGCATGCCCTCAATAGGCAAGGACAAGCTTTTTTGGAGTACAAGAAGGAGGAGGGGAAGCAGCTCCTGCTTATCACTGCGCAATGGGACCCATCCTGCAGGAACAAGCGTCAACTTCGCTCAAAAGGGTGACAGCTAAAGACAAAATACGCATGAAAAATGCTGAAAATGCGGGAGCTGTTAATTCCAGGTAAAAAGACTATATGTTTCATGAAGCATGCCTTTTTTCCAAATCAATATGACAAAATATGTCATTTCATTTTGCTATGTTATATTCACAGTGTGGTTTTACTTTTTATTACTGCAGTGTATATTAACTAATTTTCTCACTTAATCTGTTACATTGCACAGCTCTAAGAAAGGCAGCAAGGTGATACAGAACCAAAGGCCTCCAAAGAGGACAGGGACTTCTTTTAGAAATGGCCAGGACAAGGAATCTTTTCCAAATACAGACAAAGTGAGTAGGTTTGAAGGGATTGTGCTCATTTGCTTTGGTCAAATTAAGGATGATTTTGGATCCTAATTCAGAGGGACTATGTCATAATTATGTAATACCCGCTGTGATACTTTTACAGGGGTCGCAACAACATTGTGGAAATAGAGCTAAAGCTGATCTTAGTCCTCTCACTGGCAATAGAAAAATACCAAGGTGAGCTACTCTTAAAGTGAGCTAGTCCTTTCTAGTCCTTTCATATCTTTCATAATTTTTTTGACAGACTTAAATAATGTACATGGATGTGTTTCTCCAGACCACAGGCAGAGAGTGATGTGAAGTCTCACCAGCCAAGGCGGACCCCGGCGTCCGGGCCTGAGGAGAGACGACTCACACAGGCCCAGCAGCAGCCTGCGTGCTGTGGCGAGGGGGACCGAAACCACACGGCCCCGGCCAAGAGTCATCGTGATCTGTCCCTGCCTCTGGCCCCCCAGACTGTGCTGCACCACAAGGCACTGCAGAAATTGCAGCAGCAGCAGCAGCAGGTTCCTACCCTTGAGTCCCTGCACTTGTTCGAGTCCAAGGAGGACGATACGGACAGCGCCAGTGATTTATCGGACTCGGAGAGGCTGCCAGTGTTGCCCTCGCCCTGCACGCCACCTCAGCTCAACCTGCGTGCGGAGGTCATCAATTCTGTCGACCTACTTCCCGACATCCCGGGGCCCAGGACGGAGGTGGTGGATCATGACAGCGACCAACCCTACAGCTACCCAGACTTCCTGCCCCCGCCGTTTAACACTTGGAGCCTGAGACAGCTCGCCATCTTCCTGAACACGGAGGGCAAGGGCGCTCCTCGGCCCAGACCAGTGGGCCAGCTGGAGAAGTACCTGGAGCGCCTGCTGCAGCTGGAATGGCATCAGGTGCAGACCGTCCAGACTGAGAGTGGACGGCAGGTAGCCCCAACTTTGCGCTCCAGGGGGAACGCTGGCGGTTCGTCCTCCTCCCCCATGGGCTCCGGTCACCAGCGGCCCCACACGGCGCCCCCAACCCGCCTGAACTCCCCGAAGAGTCTCAGGCAGAACCAGCAGCGGGGCCTGCCCTTCGCCCTGCTCTCCTCCCTCCCCAGCCCCTCGTCTGCCCAGCTCTCTCGCCCCGTCTGCCCCTACTGCCACATCCGCTACCCGCTCTGCAACGGGACCTGCTACTCGTATGCCTACCACCGCCACTCCCGCCTCAGCCCCCTCCTGGAACGCAAGGCCCCCCCTTCCCCCACCCCGCTGCCCACACCCCCTCTCTCCCAGAAGAGGAGCAGCAGCGAGAGTCGTGCCACCACGTCAGACAGCAAGCTGAACGCCCGCGGGCCGAGGGACCCCGGCAGCCCCCAGACGGGCAAGAGCCACCTGAGGCACATGCAGGCCACTGGCAACTTCCGCCGGCCATCTCACGACGCCAGTGCCAACGGGAAGTCTGTGGCTGCTTCCAGCCGAAAAGGTCGCGGAGGGAAGGCTCTCGAGTTCGACAGGCAGAGGGATAATACCGTGACAAAAAGTGTTCATGAGAAGTGCACTACCCCGACCAACAAACAGGAGATGAGTCTTGGGAAAAGGTGCGAGAAGGACAGACAAGGTGGTGAGTCCAGATGGGTCAAATCAGGTGTTAGACGACCAGAGAATTGTCCACCTTCGAAGAAGATACCTGCGTCACGCTCCAGCGGGAAATTGAAGAACGGTCAGTGTCTAATAAAATGATCTCATTTCTCATAACTGCACATGTGAAAGCCTTTATGTAGTGCATAATAACATTGGATGTTTTCATTTATGAATGTTGATTATAAGCTGCATTAAGTGCACTATTTACAGTTGTAACTGGTTACCAAAATGTCAAGATATTTTTCCTGCCCTTATATAAGGAAATAAGGAAACCATATTGAATAAAGAATGGTACTGTATCATTTTTGTTTCAGCTCATTAAATGTAAGTGATCATAGGATTGTAAGTGCTATGATTATGAATTGTATGTTTTTTTAAGATGAATAATGTTTCCTTGAAGTAATGTTTCCTCATATTTACTGCATTCATATTTTAAGGGCTTTCAATGTGGCTTGTGTACTTTAATTTATAAAACCTTGTTTGAGTTCCTCAGTAGATAGTTGCAAATGCCCCAAATGTATATTTTAGGATTTTCTACATCACAAGTCTATTTATGATAAACAATGCTATATTTATTTGAGACTGGCAAGGAGAACCTGGTCACTACAGAAGATGTGAACATGATGCAAAGAATGAAGTTAAAAGTATATTTTTCTGTATTCGTTGTAGTGTGTGGTAAGTAAATTGTGATAAAAATGAATTTCCCACAAATACAATATATTTTGCTTTTTAAAACTAGTTGTACATACTAACAGTATGCCAGTTTGAAACTGGAAAATAACTGCACTAATTTCTTGTCTCAGAAAAGGTTACATTGAATGCTATATTGTTGCCCATGTGTTTTGCATGTACACAGTTTTGTAAGGAAAATAGTACAGGACTCTATCGTTCCTAGTATTTGATTGTTAACTTTACTTTATTATGAAATATAATGTACATGCTGTTGGAGTAGCATTGTTAAAATACTGTCTGGTTGAGGTGTCCCAAGCTATTGCATTGCAGCATATTATTACAGAGATCTTAATGTACATGCACTGTAGCTGTGTCAAACTCATCAGGGAAACTAGACATCTCCATGGTCATCAGTGTGGTTGATTGTAGAACAATACCTCAGTGTCATTCTCATCTAGGACTGTGAATACTTTAGATATTTTTTCAAACTCGGAAATAAAACAATGCCATGACATCATGTTTCCATGTATTTTTTTCCATTTAACCAGCATGTAATTTATCATATAATGTAGCAATATTTACACAACTATTTGTGAAACAGTTTGCAGAATACTGAAAGCATGCGTGGCACTTGTAATACTTGATTTCACTTTTAGATTCCACACACTTTACAATGGTATACTGATTAAAATACACATGATTTCAGACTGATGCTGAAATTGCTATGCTATAATTGCTAATAGTTAAATATTGTATATTCAAACTCATTATTGGCCCGTTTCCTTCACGTCTTCTTTTGTCCAGGAAAGGGCTTCAGAAGTTGCCGTAGCTGTTTTTCTCTGTCATTGATGCAGCCTATGAGGGACCCAAATAGGAAAACTCAGTGCCTTTTACCTTGCCTAAGTCCTGAAGCAGGTGATAAAAATAAATACCTTAAATGCTCACAGTGGAACAGTCCACAGTGTACTGCTGTGTGTGTGTCAAAAGACTAACCCTGTTATTTATACTTTATTATGACATTTCAGTTCTATGTCAGGCATGTACTGTACAGCATTTGCATTTCGAAGACACTGCAGCAGATTTGTGTTGTGTTAAACATTGTGGAGTTGCATATTATCAGGTACCTAGATGTGTATTTGCAGAGAAACAGGAAAGACCCAGTGTCTCCAAGTTGACGTCATCACGGTAAACAGGTCCATCGTTCCACATCAGGTCAAAACCTCCAACCCTCTTCTCCCGGCCTGTGAGTCTAAATCAAGAGACATTTGCAGTATCTTACAAAAAAACATTGGTAAAGATATTGGTATGTTTTGTTTTACCTTACACAAATAAAATAGAGTCAACAAATCAAAGACCTAAGTGAAAAATATGTCAGGCTTTAAAGGAACCATATTAAGAAATGTATTTCAATTAATTATAACATGCAAGGATAGAATAATGTTAGAAATAAAACTATCAACACAGACATTTACATCGATAGTCTGGCATTATAATTTATTTGCCTCGGGTGTACTGTGGAGTGGGTAAGACTGTTTTTAGTGGCAGGCTAACACATACTGATGACTTAGCTCGCTAAAACATACTGATGACTTAGTTCGCTAGCTTAGCACCTGCGAACTCTGCAACTAGAAGGACGGGAGGAAATGTGTTGAAAACGGTCTCCACTGATAAATATCACACTTGCTAACTTGGAAATTAGGTCCTATGTCCCAAATCCTGAACCACCCCTTTAAGTCAAGGCTACATCATGCTGTGTGTGAACTAGGAGGACAGCTTCATCAAGTCATGAGGACACTTCATTGTTCTGGGTATCATGAAGTCCATGTTAAAGGTAAACTATGCCGTTTTGGCAATTTCTTCGCTGTTTTCTTGCTTTTTGCTCGCAGGTTTCTCTGCAGAGCTCCCCCTACAGCTTCAGAGTATATATGATTTACAGTACGACACTCCTCAATCTGTCAGTCTGCAGTTTCCTCTTTCCCTGTTCCTTAGACGGTTGGCTCGCTTTCTTCTTTTTCGCTGGCTCTACCATGACAAATGTCTGAGAAACTCCATCGCTACCTTGTTCTAGCCGGTGCCTGGCGTGTATGTGTGTAGTGCAGTAAAGCAATTCATTACGTTGAGAGGCTGCGAGACTTTCTGTCACGGCCACCATTCAACCCGAAAAAAGTCATATAGCCATTTCGATGACTCCGTAACTGTTCAGTTAGGATAAATTAAGCTAAAAAACCTGCATAGTTCCCCTTTAAATACCTGCCCTCCATGTCCACTATGTGCAGGGTGTCCTCCAGCAGTCGACATTTCATCTCATAGTCCTCCTGGCTACTGGCAGTGAGAGAGGGAGAGGCGTTCACCTCAATCAGCCATCTGCCAAGAGAGAAGGCCCCATAACTCAGGTCATCACAGCCACTTCTCAAGCAGTACATGCAATGCAGCCAGCCACTGATCATTTGTTGCTAATACTTGTGTCACATTTTCAAGGAGAAAGAATGGTTAAAGACACACAACAAAGATAACATTATCTGAGTTTTAAAGGGGTCATGGTGGAATTTTTATGTTATAAGCTATGACAGAAAAAAATTGGCGTAGGAGGACAAAAATCAAGACAACGTACGGTTTTAGGTCCTGGTCCAACAAAATGTCATATCCATACAACTCAAAGCAGTGCTTGTCGTTGATGATGACCTTCTGCACACTCTGTAGGCTGCGCACAAATATGTTGTCTATTTCCTTGAAGAGAGATTCTACAGTTTCTGAGCCGTGCTTTGCGGTCAGATACCGACGCAGCTTCTGAATCTCCCATTTGCAACCCTGTAAGCATGACCAGGAATGTAAATTAGTCACATATTTCCCATATGTGTTGGCAAAGAAGTGGTGTAAGGTCATTGGCTTTTTTATGATTTGTATTCTATTTCTCATATTTTATTGTGTGAATTGTATCTACTAACAAGCATCTTTAAAGAAATGAATCAAATAATGTGCTGATGCTACCAGACCTTTTCTGGGTCATAATCTGGAGCTGTTTTTTGCACTGCCACATTGGTAAGATGGACATCTGTGAGTGGTTCTATTAAGGTTCAAAATGTTTTTTGGCCAAAGTCAGCTTTACCACATAACTTTCATTAAAAAAAAAGCATCAACTGAATTAAATTGAATTAATTATTAATTAATTAAAGTGATGAAAGTGATCATTAAAATGTTAATATTAAAGTTACAAATAACCCAAATAACCTCAGAGGAGTATACATGTTTGCGTCACACACAAGAACAAGGCAAAAGCACTGTTTGTTACACAAACTGGGGAGGATTCTGCCAGAAGGATACACTGATCATCGATGCTGTTGAGGGAGAAACGTGTGCTGGAGAAGCGGGCGAAGCCATCTCGGTACAGCCAGGCCTTTAAAGGAATATACTGAACAGCCACACAGTCAGAGGCCATGTTCATGACAGCAAAAAAATCAAAGAGTTTTCTCAGAAGTGAACTGTTAAACTTGAACTAGAGGTTCAAAGAGTCTACTGCTGTGCTCGACATGGCCAAGTCTTTGCTGAAGCACCAGGACATAGTAATCAATAGAGGTGATGTTCTGAACTCTTATTGCAAACTGCTTAATGCTTTACACTATGACATTGGTCAGGAATTCAACTTACAGAAGACACCAGAATGTAGACTCTCAGATCAAACTTCCTTCCTAAGAACAGATTAAAAATCAGTGGCATATTCATTTAACCCAAAATAAGACACACAAGGCAAAACATTTCTTAATGGTGAAGAACATTTTTAAATTAAAGTGTCAAATGCTTTTATTCAGGTCTATGTCATCCACGTCTTTCAAATTTTCACAACAAAAATCACTTGACTACACCTTTAACTGTGTGTGGTGTAAATGGAAATGGTACAGTACCACTGATGAGGTAAGGGTTCTCAATGTAGCGCTGGGCAACATAACTCTCAACCTGAGTTTCGTCCCTTTGCTCCTCTGACCGTGTTCCATCCTTCCAAAAGAGGGTGAAAAGTGTGACTAAACAACATTGATGTGTACATTTTTCAGTGTGAGGAATGGGAACTTTTTGAAAATAAACTTTAGTGAGGGCCCAGTGGCCCTGTTCAGTACATGCAATTAATCTAAAACATAAGTAGTGACGCAAGTTACAAGTCATGCGGGAGTTAGCTGGCCTTCTTTAGACACAAAAGCGTCTGACTCGCCTTTCAAGAAGAAGTGTGTGATGAGAAAGTAAAAAGTAGTCCTTGCTCTCTTTCTCTCTCTGTGTATGTGTGTGTATGAGAGAGAGAGAGAGAGAAAGAGGTAGAGAGTTGTGTGTATGTGTTACTTGAAAGGCCTTATTTTCTAAATAAAAGCAAGATCATTTCATAATCTGGAAATGATAAAACACTGAACATTTAGTAATAGTGCATTAAACTGACATGGGGCCAAGAGAGATGTGAGTGTCCATCTGGTTGGGTGTTAGTGTTGAGTAGATATATTGTAACTGTTGAGTGTGAGATGCATAGACATGTGCATTAAGCAAACGTCTATGACCATTTTTTATAACAGTTTTACCTTCTTCCAGTCCATTATGTCTTTTAGCTTACGGAAGAGAAATATGCCTTTTCCCTGAGACCGAGCCACCTATGAGCAGCAGAGAGGATTGGGGTAGATCACAATGAGACAGTCTCTTAGGATCAGGCATTCATACCATTCTCAGGGTTTGATTTACAGTTGATTTATCCTCACCGGCTTCATGATCCAGGTACTGCCGGGGGTGCGTTTGAACTCCTCCACAAAAAGATGGTACTCGCTGGGCAGTTCAAAGGTACGTGGGAAAAAGTCGCACTTCGCCGCCTCTAAGCGGCCAGACTCTCGCTCCAGGAATTTCCGGTACCTCTTCAGGTTTTTCACCATGAGGTTTTTCCTTGTTAGCTGAAAAGTCAAGAGGGGGACCCCATCTGTTGTGGCTTATTGCTCAAACAGAGAACGCACAGCTTTGAGTTGTGGGGACAATGCAAACAAGAAACAGATGACTAAAACAGTAAATAATAACCTATAGCCTACTATAACTTCTTACCTCATAGTGGTTGCGGAAATGGCATATTCGCACATGTTCCTCCATGTAGGAATGGTCATAGTTCTCTCTAAGCCATCCAACATCACACCAGTTGAAGTCCCACTCACCATCACTGAAAGTACATTAACCCCACAGGGCTGAGTGAAATACAGTAACTTCCCACTGGTTTGACCACAAAGAAGTAAGCAGTGATATCTACAAAAAAAATAGACTTACTCTTTGACCTCTAACCACCCAGGCCTTTGACGCAGGACATCCTGAATTGTGTTGGTTAATCCACATTTGTACCTTACAGTGCTCCGTAACTCCCTGAAGGTAAATGTATGGTCAAACCCGTTTTCATGACATAACTTACACCTCAGAAACGAATTTGTTTAAAATGTAGACCTAAATATACGCCCATCAAACATAAATCTCACCCCTCTTTTTTCTTCTGAGCATAAGGACCTTTGTATCCTGCCTGCAGAAACAATAATTAAAACACACACGGATAATATGTATTTTGCCATTCAATTCTACGATAATTATCAAAATACCTAACTTGTTACTGTGCATGGAAATACAAAACTGACACGTCTCCATTTGTTAGGCCTAAAAGCTAGAGCTGATAGATGCTAATACGTTACAAGCATTTGGTGGTGATGTAACGTTAACGTTGTCGCTTCTACCTGGATATGGTTGAACCATGCAAACAACACGTTCTACTAAAAATGCTAGTTCCTCATTTCTACTAGTTCTGCTACTTAGAGGCCAACAACAAGTGATTTCCTTACTCTTTGACATGTCTCATATCAGATACATTCCCGTGGGGCAGAGCGAGTTGTTCTTGTTTAGGACTGCCAAGGCTTTCCCTTATGTAGCGTGGTGTTGTCATGGCAACGGTTCTGAGGTCTATGCATGACCCTGGAAGGCTTGGCTTTTTCACTGCTTCTTTTCACAACGAGTTGAGGAATTGTGGAATACAGGCACAGTGCCCCTGATTATTATGCCCCTGATAACTAGGCTATGGCGCAGTCTGGAACGAATTCGGCTGGTCCGTGCCAGATCAGGCCCCGGTCCGTTTCAGTTGCAGGTGTTTTCCAGAATGGGGCAAATGGGGGAAATCACGTGAAGGGGGTTTCTATCTAGGCTAGTTTTAGACCTAGTAGTTATAGACTTACATGCATAAAAATGCAGAGCAACAGACCGTTCAACTAAACTATCGAAAATGCACTATATAGTTTTTGTATACAGATGTGAAGGCCTGTAAACAGAAGTGCATTATCCTTCTTGACCAGGAGATGGTACTCTCACTCAAAAACATGACCACATGGATAGGCAATCTAAATGCACCATCTGCAGTGTCATTTGTGAACCACTTTGTGATGAAGATTAACAACAGTCGCAAAGATATAGCTTACCTTGATCTTATTTATGATATAAAGTCAGAGGTGGAAAGTAACGAAATACATCTACTCACGTTACTTTATTGAGTAGTTTTTCTGTGTATTTTGTATTTTTTAAGTAGTTTATAAAATTGGTATTTTAAATTTTACTTGATTACATTTTGAGTGAAGTATTGTACTTCACTACATCAAAAATCCCATCCGTTACTTGAGTAAAAAAAAAAAAAAGTTAAGACTAACGAAAACAGAAAGGGAGAGAAAAATCGCTACCCTACAACAGGACATGAATCATGGCTGGCGCCATGCAGTCTTTCTGAAAGTGATGGAGATGGAGCTGGATCACGAGATGCCTCAGATTACATGTGTAGCCTAACCTATGAAAGTGTACAGTATTTTCCGCTATTTCAATGGGTTGTCTCAGTTTGTTTTAGCACTAATGATTGCGGAGATAGCCTATTCAAGCAAACACCATGGGATTTCGTGTTTTGACGTTTGTGCTCACCTTTATTTGGAAAGAAGTTTATTAGTTGTTTCCCCTCATTTTGATGTCTATTTTTTCCTGTTTCGGCCTTTTGTTTTGGTAACCTGACTTGGCTTTCTTGGAGAAAGACATTGCACCAGCAGCACAACAATTAGCGGTCCACTACTAGCGATGCTCAACTAAATAAACAAAAGATAGACTATCGTGCAGGCGGACTAAACCATTTAGCAAAGGGAGAGTGAGAGTGACCTTAGACAGTTTTCACTATGTTTTGTATACAAAATCCAGTCAGTCCTGTCATTTTGACATTTAATTTGGAAGTTAAAATATTCAGGTAAAATAAATATATGGTGGAAATAAGTATTGAACACTTAATTTTTTTTTCAGTAATTAGCCTGAACTTCCTAGGGTTAGGGTTAGTGAGTCTATTCAAATTTTTCACTACACATTATATTAACACATACTGTATAAAAAATCCAAACATAACAGTTATGGGTAATAAAGTGGAATGACACAGGAAAAAAAGTATTGAATGTGCCTACTGAAATTTCTTCAATACTTGGTGGAAAAGCCTTTGTTTGTAATGACAGCTTCAAGACATTTCCTGTATGACAAAACTTATTAGTCGCAGTCTCAGGTGTGATTTTGGCCCATTGTTCTAAACAGATTCCAGGGGTCCCTCTTGTGAATCCTGATCTTTAGTTACTTCCAGAACTGTTTAATTTAATTTAATTTAATTGGCTGCCTTCAAGTCTTTCTGAAGCTTTCTCAGAGTGGTCCTTGGCCCTTGGAATGGACTATCCTTCTGACTCCCTGGTCAGAAATATTATTGGAGATCCTATGCATGGCGGTTGATGATGCAGTGATGTTCCTTCCACTTGCAGATAATGGCTCCCATGCTGCTTACTAGAAGATTCTGAAGTTTTGAAATGCATCTGTAACCAGTTTCATTGATATGTTTTGCAACAATAAGGTTGCAAAGGTCTTGGGGAGCTTTTTGCTTTTATCCATCATGAAATGTTTCTTGTGTGACACCTTGGTAATGAAAAACCTTTTATAGCCCATCAATATGTAGGCTACTAACCAAGCTTATATTAATTTGCACAGATAGAAAGGATAACTACTCTCTAACTACTTACAGATTCCAGCTCGTTCCTTCCCTTTCCTTGCCTTAGTGCTTTTTCTTATCGTGTTCAATACTTTTTTCCCTGTGTTATTCCACTTCATTACACATGACTCTTCTTATGGAGTTGTTTGGATTTTTATGTGTGGATTACCTGAGTTATTACTAATGCCTGGTGAAAATGTTGTGCCCCCGTGTATTCCACTTTTCAAGGGCCCTCTCCTCCATTGGGGCCCTATACTTCCCATTTTCCCCAGTCTGGCCCCTTTAATGTGCTGAACCTTCTGCTTGTTTCCAAATCTAAAAAAACTCTGCAACTCAACATTGGCCTGCCTGCCTCAGCTGCCTGTGAGAGGCATTTCAGTTGTGCTGGATTACTGTTCACTGCAAAGCGAACAAAGATGAGTGCAGCTAACTTTGAAAATCAACTACTGCTCAAACTTAAAGGAGAACTCTTTCACATTTTTTTTCACATAGATCTCCATTTCTCAACGTCACTGAGTACTGTCGGTATGAACAAAACTTGATTTTACCTAGCTCGAGTTGCTCCAGCTACAGCGCTACATACTGGGAGTATGAACATTGCTGCCTTAGCTGCTGGCTGCAGCAACTCGAGCTAGGACCAAAGTCCTTTTAGGCAAGTCCCTCCACTCGGCAGGCCATATTGCAACGCTTTTTGGGCACTTATCGTGCATCTATTTCAGCAGAAATGCGTGTGCGTGGAAGCTTCACGACACCAATCTTGCTCCAGCGGCAAGATCACAACAGATGACATGATTGGTTCAATGTATTTTTACAACACACCACATGATTGGCTCAATGTATTCACATGTCGACGTTTTGCCGTGGAAGGGTTGTGATATGTGTAGACAACTGCCATATTGGCGTTACAAACTAACCCCATGCATTACTATGGAGGATTTTTTGAGTGCTATATCTCCTCATTAGAAAGTCTCTGGTAAAACTGGTTGTTCTGGTACCCCCCTCAAAAAAAAAAAAAAAAGTAACTAAGTAACTTTTACTTAAAGTACATTTTAAATGAACTGCTTTTTTACTTTTACTTGAGTTAGTGTTAATTTCAGATCAGACGAGACTAAAATGTTTTGCATGAAATAAAAACTAAGATAAAATCTCTTCATTTTCGCCTAAAAAATGAGAAGCCAGAATAGCTGTTACGCTTTTCAATGCTTTTTATTCAATGAGTTCATGGTTCATGCGCAGCAACTTTCCTGTAGGCTAGTCTACGTGCTGTTGCTGCAACTAGACATTCTCTGCTGCAACCCTGTACGAAACTACATGGAACAATGCTACATACCCAGAAGTTGAAGCTTCTCTCATACATATACAAATTGACATCCCCCAGAATGTCCATACGAAAATTGAATTTACATACAAGTTGGTTCAATATTGCAAACAACTCATCTATATTATATTTTACCACGCCTGCTCGTGGACCACTTGGGATAGCTTATGGACCACCAGTGCTCCCTGACCACACTTTGTGAAACACTGGTCTACGAAGATCATGACAGTGGTCCAGTCAAATCTTTTACTGTCTATGGTCAATCCCAGCCGAGCTATAACTGTAGCTCGACTTACCTGTGCATGTAAACATACTGACTGAATGAAATAATTTGTTATAAAAAAAGACTAAGATAGCTTTAGTTTTCTTTTGACTAAAACAAGACTAAAATGACGAGACTTTTAGTTGACTAAAACTTGACTAACAAAAATGATATTTGAATGACTAAATATGACAAAGATTCAATCAAAGTATTGGTACTTTTACTTGAGTACAATATTTTCATATTTTTCCACTTTTTCTGGTCTGTGTCTTGTCATTTGTGTTGCCTCATTAACTTTTTTCTTAGGCCTGTGTGATGAAAAAAAAAAGGCCTGTGTGATGAAAACCTGAAAGATTTCGGTGATAAGAGGATGGAACAACAGGATGGGATTAAGCCATCTGATTCTGCAATACAGGCTCTGAAAGACTTCTGACCCTACGAGGCTTAATTAAAACAGATTAAAAATCAAATTAATAAAGATTTAAAAAGGCTGTGGATCATCAACTAAAAATCATCTAGGCCTAATCAACAAATCAAATATCAACTGAAAATAGGTTGTTCATATAGATTTTAAAGGTATTTTAAATTTACCCTGTTTCTTATTTTTCACAATTGTGGAAGTAAAAATATATCATGGATAGTTGGGATTCACCTTTAATAAATGACGACACACAAATATTTCTCTGTTCAGCAACACCTAAAATAGCTCTGGCTCTGATCTGTTGTATTCCTGTCTCCTGGTTTGGCCCTGGTCTGGTCTTGATCTGACAGTCACAGTATAGTTAACACCTTCACAGGCAACTGTGTGGCTTAAAATTCCCATGGTCTGTAGTTCTCTGATAGTTGATGGCACTATGATGCAAGATAGGCCTATGCTTGTAACTTAAGATGCACAAAATATTGTTTCAATCTGATTACTCACGACAATCAAAAAATAAGGTTTTATTATAATACTCATATTGTTAGGTTTGTTGGAACTGTAGCAAAGTTCTCTTACATCACAGAGTAAGAGAGAAATATAAATAGCCTACCTCTAATGCACAGTGTATAGCAGCCTATTAGTCTTGGAGTTTGCTGAATACCTAGACATTTTATATATGTGATCTCTGCCCCACTCAATATGTGGTGTAGGTGGTAATGGCATGTTTATAGTAACATAAAATTAAATATAAGAAAGTGCTCTGAACCACTAAAAATACCAACTGCACTTTAAGCTCCATCACAATTCTGTATCGTTCCATAGTGGAAATGCATGTTCCGAATGGGCTCACTTGTTGTCTTGGTGTATAGGCAGAGACTGATCTGGAATAAACCACTAAGGATCAGGATGCAATATTTTGACCAATAGGCCGAGTAGAAACCTCGCAGGACCCGTTAGATGTAGATGTCTGGTTGAGATTTGTGGCCTTTGTTCCATGCAAGCACATGTTCCGGGACCTGGCATCCTAAGGGATTGTGGTCAAGGGCTCAAGTCAAGCCGTGCCTCATTTCAACCCGTGAACACTTCATGTCATTGTGATCGGTGCGATCTGTCACTGCTATAAAGTCCTCCAAGAAAGAGCAACATGTTTCAGCACTTCAGAACTAACTAGTTCTGTTTGTTTGCCTTTCCTCTTGATAAGATATCAGTGAGGCGCCTTTGCACATGTGAATGATGACAAATGATGCTAATATGGGATCATAATGACTGTGTCATATCCAATCTGATCATTCCTCTGTGTGTGGCAAGTTAGACACCACATGGTCCATATTTAATGGCAGAAAAGGACTCTGCACTAGAGGGCATCTTTTAGTTGAGGTTGTGTACAAGGTCAATTGGAATAGCGGGAAATTAGAAGCAATCAGGGTTTATGAATGTAACTCGTATTGGTAAGTGGGACCATTTGGCCAAATTACGCTAAAGTGCACATTCCTGAACTTTCATTGCTCTATGATATGAAACAGTGATGACCATTAAATATGCTGAGCCTATAACAAACTTTTGGTAAGTGTGATCCACCGGACTATTTTTGAGTTGCATTGACCTTACTGTGTGAGAATTTGCAGATTGTTATTTTCAGTTATTTGCAGGAATTCCTGATTGAAGACCCGCCAGTCTTCTCCTGTCAGTTCTCCAGATCTCTGTCTTTCTTTTTCTTCGTCTACATCTCCCTATTATTCACACTCTTTGACCCAAACAAACCATCACAGCACTACACTACATTTGCACTGCACTACACTGATTCATTTAGATTAATTTGTTTTGTTAAAGTGGTTTGTTTGAACACCAGGGTTTCACAACCAGAAACGATATTGAGAAAGCCTCACAACTTCACTAATTTGGATATTTATATTCACATATCTTATGGATTTACACCCACATACATGTTCTAGTTTTAATTGCCACTAAGTTCTTACAGGAAAAACCTGAATGCTTTGGGTGGACATTTTTCATCAGCTGTACCATGATATGCCGGCTGAGCAAAAATTTGGTTGACTTCTCCTTAGATAGTGTTACATCAGTTTCAGCTGCAAGCCCATTTGATACAGTATCTTGTGGTTAATACTGCACACTCACTGTTGGGCTAGTTAATTAGAGGTTAACCACAGAAGATTTTTGCCTGGGCAAATCTTAAGCTTGTTGATGTCAGTTTATCTGTGTATGTGTGTGTGTCTGTGTGTTAATGTGCATGTGTGTAAGTTGTGTTTTAAAATGTATGGACTTACTTGGACCATACAGAATGATTATATTGCCATGCTGGATTCATGGAACATTCATGAAGATTGTGCTCAGGCTTCCTCGTGAATAGTTGCGTATCATTTTGCACTTTATCACCCCAAAACCTCCCCAGATGAAGAAACCACAAGCTTCAGGGTATTGATTATTGTGGAAACCACTGTTTTTTTTCTGGTGAAGTTAGCAGAATGGGAGAAATGCTGCATAAGAATGTCGTGGATTTAGTCAATTGCTGGCTTTTGAGGTCATATTGTCCAAGTTGTCCCAGGCTTGGCAAAGCTTTGCTGCACACCCTTTTTACAACCTTTATCAGAGCAGAGTTGTGACTGTGTGAAAAGAGTTGCAGATACATTTCACCCTGGGTTCAGGCCAACATCATTTGCAAAGATAAGAGTTATTACTTTCACAATTAATGTATAAGCTTATAATTTCACATGGTGTTCAATCGTTATATGAACTTGTTGGGAAAATATAGACCTTTAAATAATAGGTTACAACCTCTCTAATATGTTTGACCTTAACTTGTGAGACATTGGCAGACCGAAATCATTAGGCATTGTCCTGTCTCAGTTTTACACGCTATCCTCGTCAAGCGTAAACTCACAGAACAAGCTGGAGTCAGGTCATAGGTTTCAAAATAAGTTTCAGCTATAAAGATTTACTTTAATAGACTGTCCTCGCTATAATTTCCTCTGAGTGGCTTTTACTTAACCCATTTCTTCATATCACAGTATTAGATATATACATTGATATATTTTACAACTTCATTAACAACATAATTTCACAGTGGTGTCATTTCATAGTACAACTTCTCTGACAATAAGCAAATTTGATATCTTTCACCCTGTCTATAAATCATAATAACACTGGTGTAATAGGTGTAGCAGCTTCTAAAAAATGTTAATGAAATTAGACAATGTATTGTGTAGATGCTTTGTCTAAATTCTTTCTAAACACTTGGAAGACACACTCAACTGTGTAATCCTAGGAAAGCTGAGTGAGGAAAGGGCATTTCCTGGGGTCCAGGGCACAAGAGGGTGAAATTTCTTGTTTTTTTAAACACCTCTTTAGGGAACATAGGGAAAAGATTATCTCGGGTGCAACCTCAACTCTCCCTCAGCTTCCAACTTCCTGGGCAGCCTCTCCTCCTCTTCCTACCGAGGCATGTGGAGTAAATGTGAGGTATTTTGGTGGAAAACATCCCCCCAGTTCTCTGGACTGTGACCAAGCTCTCCCTAGCCTTGAGATCAGGCCCTTAAGCAGCGCTGGATTTGGGCTGGAATGCCAGCGATGAGGGTAATTGTCCTACGCTGGGACCAGTAGCCTCTCGGTCAGCACATGGTGTGCCGTCTGGATCGCGGCTGCGCGACCCTTAAACGGTGCGTAATGTGTATCTCGACTTGACACGAATCCCAAGCAACCTCTTCCAGCCCTGAGATTGTGGTTGAATGTTCTCGTCTCCATGGGTGTGGATTAACAAGGGTTGCCACATGTTCCATTGCTGCACAAGCATGTGACTTAAAGTGCTTGTGAATTCAGTCACTTTGGCTACTACTTATTTGTTTCTCTCTACAGAGTTCGATATTGGCAGCCATTATCAGTTATGATGAAGGGACTTGAGCTGTATGTGTTACTGTAGTGGTCCTTTCCAATATGGTGATCTTAGATGATAACACTGAGCCTCGTTTTCCATGGTCATTTGTCTTAGAGTTTGTTTCCTCTCTTTCTCTCTCTCCCAAAAGTAGTTAGGCAACTATGATGGTCTCATTTTGTGTGCCCACTTTGTCTGATTTGTCATTGGAATTTTGTCTGTACCTGGCACACTCAAATACAAACTCATAACTGTGGTTTTGCAAATTGCCCCCCCATTACGATCTGTCTCCAAGCATTGTGTTAGTGAATGCTGACTGGGTGAAGTTTGTTCAATCTTTTTGCCGACATCTCTGTCTCTTCGCCTGGATGTTTGCTGATTGGTGGAGCCTGGAAAACCGTGGCTTTTGAAACAGCCCTGCCCCACCCAACTCCCTCCGATAATCCTTGTGAAAACTGATCTGGGACTATAGGTTGTAGGATCAATAGGCAAAATACCCATATTACATTACATTTACATTACATTACATTTGGCTGACGCTTTTAACCAAAGCGACTAACAACATGGTAAACAACAGTTTCAAAAAACATTAGTGGTTTTTTAGCAGTTACTTGTCAGTTTAAAGCGGCTGGTGAGTGCTAGGATCAGTAAGACTTGTTGTAAGTGTTGCTATGAGAGTAGATGTTCTCTAAAGAGCTGGGTCTTCAGGGAGTTTTTGAAAGTGGAAAAGGATGTCCCCCACTGGCAGTGTGTTCCACCAACCAGGAACAACAGATGAGAAAAAGTTTGGATTGGCTTGAGCCGTGCCGGTCTGTCTGTATGAGGGCATTCAAGTAGGTGGGAGCAGAACCGAGACTACTTTGTAGTTAGTTGAATTTGATCACTGGTACTGGCTGGATGAGCAGTGTGCCCTTTTGTTCAATCTGGATCATCTGAAGTGGTTTCACTGTGCAGGCTGGGAGACCTGTCAGGAGGGCATCTGTCTCTTTGCCTGGATGTTTTGAGTCAAGTAAGTCCTGATTTTCCATTATGTTGTAGAGTCTTGAAACCTGATCTGAGAAGTTTAGTTGGTTGTCGAGAACAACTCCTAGATTTCTTGGTCCTGGTTTGAAACAGACCAAATTTGATGTTGATGTCTGCTGGGATGACCAGCAGTTCAGTCTTTGAGAGGTTCAACCTTCATCCATGTAGCCTGAAAAATCCCTGGAAACCAGGGGGTCGTCAGGTGGAAAGGACAGATAGAGCTGTGTGTCGTCTGCATGAGTGGTATGAGAAGCTGGGACTAATCTGTCCCAGGTTGTAGGATCAGCCCTGGGGGACCCCTGTGGTGAGGCTATGAGGTTAAAAACCAGGAGAGAGCAGAACCGGAGATATCCATGATTAACCGTGTCCAAAGGCAACCGATAAGTCAAGCAGAATGAGTACTGATGACACCAATTGTTACAGACAGCAGATTCCCCAGACTAATCAGCTGTGAAAGGAAGTCAGAGATATTACACAATTCCCAATAATGCCTACACCAAGACCTCCCACAGTGAGAATAGAGAAGTTCTCTATTCTCAAGTTCTATCTCTGAAGTGACCTTTATATAGAATAAGCCTTAGCCTGTACTTACAGTATGAGCTTCATTGTCCATTACAGACTGACTCTGGAAAACAAAGCCCCTCACTATAATGCTGTTCTGCAATATATAAGGATTTGCAGGACTAAAGGTGAAGAAAACAGACACAGTGTGTTGATAATGCTGCGGCAAGATAGTCATTATGTAATCTCTGTGGCCAGGCCCGGCAATGAATATTGTGCTCAGCTCTTCTCTTTTTTAATGTCTCCAGAATTCAGACGCTGTTATTATTGTTTGGGTTTCAGAAATGATTTTTTGTTTTGAAAAAGCTGAAGCATTGTCTATGCTGCTAAAATCTCTGGCAATGTTTTCAGGCTTTGAGCAGCACACACAATTTTGTGCTTCTCCTTTACTTGAGAAAGCCCAGGGAGTGATAAGTCCCTCTACATGAAAAATCTGTGTGGCCCCCTGAGTGTGTGTTCTAATATTAAAGCAGCACTGGCACACTTCCTGTGATTTAGGTTCTTTTAATGGTCCCTGTGCTGATGGACCCACCAAGGTGCCTTTCACAGTTGTGAAGTTAATTCACTCAGACCTCTGAACGCTGGAACTCATCTCGAGTTCTGCAGCACAAGGATCAGGATGGGAAGTGGGGGATTTTTCATAAAAAAGAAAAAAAAACATGACAGTGAAGAGAGAAGAAGGGAGAGAGAGAGAGACAGAGTGTGTGAGAGAGAGAGAGAGATTGTCAGGTTACTTAATTGTCCATGAAATATAATTTTCCTCTTTTCCTCTAGACAATTAACCTGCAGACTCTCATATGAGGCCTGACGTTGATTTACACAGGATGTCTATGGAGCATGATTATGTACAGTCCCTGTGTGCACAGTCTGACCTGAGCTTCACTTTTTCTTGTCACTATAGGTAAGTGTAATGGATGAAATGAAGGCTCTTTGGATGAGATTTCCAACATGAGTGAGGAAACAGTGATTGGGGATATATACTGGCTTTCCTGGTCGAAAAGGAGAAAAAAGAACATTCTCCTCTCAACTTACATGAATGGATTTGTGTAATGCTTCCTCGGGTTCTTTGTACATCTAAATGTCTGTAGGACACCACAGTAGCAACTGGCTGTGTTTATCCTTCTCATAAAAAATACAGTCAATTGTAAAAAGCATGGCGTAAACAGCAACCAAGACAGTCTACATTTAGACTGCAATGTTGTGCAGTGTATACAGGCTCTCAGAGTGTGTCAGGGACCACTAAGAACAACTTCATCACACCAGTTCAACTGCCAAATAAGACTCTGGGTGCACAGTTGATATGGTTATCAAGACCACTGAATTGATAAACACATGCAGGGTGTATGCATTATTCAGTGACATTCCATCAGTTTGATATTGTGAATTGCTTTAATAATGTTCCAATATCCTCTTTTCCTTCTGTCTTCAGTATGTTCACTTTGTAATGCCATAACTTACAAGCATATGCAGCATACGTTTGTGATAGTGCTTAAACAATGTCTGTAAATACTTTTCAGTGCAAACATAGTGCTTAAGACAACATTTATTTGAATATCTGTATCTATCTTAGCGATATAAATTAACATTAACAAACACCTTACAGAAATAATGAATTAACAAAGCATAGATTTATTCTACTCAGAGACAGAGCACATCATGAATATTCATGGATTAATTGACATGCATCAGGTTAGTAGATGATTTGCTGATACACACTTAGTATCTAGTATCTCTCAGGTACTAGTACTTAGTATCTTCTCAGGTTACTCAATGCCTGTGTATATGAAAGTCACAGTATTATTAAAGGTGATCTAAGCGATGTTGGGTAACAACATCACTTCTGTTGACGTTTAAACTAGGGCTGTCAAAATAACTGATTAATTTCGATTAATTAATTTGAGAAAAAATAACTGATTAAAAAAATTAGTGCAGATTAATCGATTCCGTATGACTTTTGACCCCGAGCCTTTCTAGTCAGTAAAAATTAGACTGTAAAATGAAGAAGAGAGAAGAAAACGTGCTGCCTGGATCATTGATTGGAACATTTACTTTTAAAAAATGGCCTGATGGTGTTGATAAAAAATAAAGTGTTGAAAATAAAGTCCTCTGCAATGTCTGCAGCAAGGAATTTGCATATCACCGGAGTTCATCAACTCTATAGTCGCACATCAATGCAAAGAAATAAGTGTTGATATTGAGGGGAGTGTTAATTAATTTTCATTGTGTCCCCTAGGTTATATCTGTGGCCTGAAATGCCTTGTATGTGAAAAATGTCTTGTATGTGTCTTCCCGAAGCACATTTGAATTTATTTCCTCAGCATATTAGGTCATATCATAGATTATTATGGCAATTATTTGAACAGTGAAAATAATAATACAAGAGTTTTTGAACTTTAATGTCACTAATGCTGATTATTCCATGATTCATTTGAATTTAAATATTTAAAATACCTTCACAGCAAAAATTATATATGCGATTAATTTAGATTAATTAATCACAGAGTATGTAATTAATTAGATTAATTTTTTTAATCGATTGACAGCCCTAGTTTAAACAAAACAGAGAGCTTACTTGCCCCTCCCTCCCGTGCAACTGAAAATCTCCTGAACTCCCCATCTCGTCAGTGATTGGCTGGAACAGTTTGTTATGTTTCATGGTCCAGGCTGAACCAGGCTGTTTTTGTTGCCGATTTTGGAGCCTGAGCTGTCCACAGACACTGCATTTTTTAAACAGTGTCAGACAGCAGATGTTTGCTGTATGTGACAAAAAATGTTTTAGCTTAGAAAAAGTAAGATTGCTTAGATCACCTTTAATAAGGATTGCTGCACAGTCCAGGAAGAGAGTGTAGTGGCCATTAGGAGCTGTTTTCAGTTGAGCTGAAAGTCAGTCACTGCTGACAGTCATTGAATTTGTTGAAAAAAAGATCTGTTACATCATGAAAGCGCACACAGGCTACTTTCATCATATGAAAACACAAAGTCTGTCATCTTTATGTATATACGGCATATTTACATATACTATGTGTTATATTAATAAAGGTTATGAGACATCTCTCTTGTAGTTGAGCAAGCGTGTCACGGACACAAATAGCCACAAATGAAGAATGATTGGCATTTGTCTTATGTGTAAGGCAATCTCTCGGTCATCTTGGAGAATTTCAGTTGCTCATATTCAGATCTTTTATTGAAGTCTTAGCGATGATGTGTCTTGTGCCTTGTAGAGTGCACATGTTGAGAGGATGGTTGTAATAAACATGTTGGCATTAGCCAGTCTTTTACTTAAATTGGATGATTTTCTCATTTCCATGAAAGCAAGCGATTCGGTCTGTAGTGGGTCTTATACTTTGATCATTTGCCTTGGATGACTTCGTCTGGGATGACTTGGATTGCTTTTCATGCCTTTCCATGCTTCCATGTGCTATGGGTAGTTTGTCCTCTGAAACTCATAAATCCCTAGCAGGGTGTCCACAATTTCAACTAACGCAGCTGGATTTCCCAGAAAATGTTCCTTCATGTCTCTGTATTAAGCCTATGTCATAACTACACATCAGTTTATGGCAGGGGATTGGAATGCAGTCTTTCATGGTATCCGATATAGGATTGCCCAGGCTTACAGAGGTCTATCCTGGGCCCTGTTCTCTTGGTGTCCGGCCTGTAGATGTCTGGGACCTACAAAATAAGAAGGGCAAATGGTTTCTCTTATCATTTATTTTTCTAAACCACATTTTGTCATTGCAACTATAGCTACAACATTCATCTACCTTTGAGATACAATATGTACTGAAGACTTCCTATAAAAAAAGTGTTTTTTCCTACAGTATGAAGGCTATCACCACTTATAAATGAATCATATGGACTGATATGTTCATTTGCATGTCATCATTATTGGTATATGCCATGGAAGATTCAAAAAGAGCTTATTATAGAGGAATTCAGCAAGAAATCATAGTACCTTAGACAGAAGCCTGCACACTGCTGATCCCATTGGTCTGCGCACACACACCGCTGCAATTCCTCCCTTCTCATGCAAGAACCCAAACATCTACTGGAGCGTTTAATTCGCTGGGATCCCCGGTAGTTGGACATACCATAGGGCACTGTGCGCCTGTCAAGATCAAACACCAAACATAAGCATACAGCATCAGTTAATGTCATGCAAAGCAAATGACAATGCACTAGACTTAGTATATCTATACACCTACAGTAACACATGCTAGTGTGCATTACTTCCTTTTTGAGAATTAAATTACATCTCACATACTGCATGAAAAAGTAATTCAATAAAAAGTCAAAGTACATACATGTACTTATCCAGGTTACACAATGAAACAATGTCTTCTACTATTTAAGCCAATATTAAAACCAAGACCATCTCCATCAAAACTGTCTGGCATGAATGTTGCTAATATTTGCCGCCCTTGCCATGCACTTTTGCCATAAAACCTTCAGAGGAGTCTATATTTCCCCTCATCAAACAGCCAGATGGTTTGAAGAAATCAGTTTAAATTAGAACCATGTACAGTAAGGGCATATTTCTGTTTCTGCGGAATACAAAACATTTTGTCTTCTGACATAAACATAAAATCCCCTTTCAAAGCTTGGGAGAGGTTAATTGTCACCACCTATTTATTTGAATACGTTTTGATTTGCTTTGAAAATTAAAAAATGCACAATATTGTCCAAAGACCACATTGTGTCTGCAAACAATAGTTTTAGTCCATGGTCAGACAATATTCACACAAGCCTTGAATAGGGAACTTCATGACAGACGACACCTCACGTATTTAGAGTTGCTTACGCTCAACATTGACTGGCCTCTTATATTTAACTTGACATCTTTGACAGTAATCTGTTTCATTATAGCCCAATATTCTACTTCAATAAATAATAAATAATAATAAATAAACCAAAACTGAAATAATAAACATGTGTGGACGGACGGAGCAACGCGTGTGTGGTTATATTGACCACATGTTGGTAATATTTATCGCGGTCAGCTAGAGCTGTTGCTTGTTTTCTGGCACAGAGTAGAGCAGGGGTATATTAATGATCTGGAGGCCTGTTCACCCGGTCCCACCAACACTTACACACATCTTGATCTATTGTCCTTCCCAGTGAGCGTGCACAAACTGCCTGTGCATTTAGCCTTTAGATGCTTTGCAGATGCAATATGTTCTCTCTCTATACTTTAGCTGTTTTCTTTCTGTCTTTTTTGCAGTGCATGGTGGGCACACTGAATGAGACAGAAAAAAATGTGGTCCACTTCCTTTCTTGAAACCTTGCTCATTTTTTTCTTTTTTCTTGGACAATAATAACAGTAAAAGAAACTAAAGTGGGTTGAAGTGAGACCTGACTGGGCAGCGAATGTGCAGACCCCGGGAGATAAAATGTGCTGGGCACCTCCAGAGACAAGACAAGTGGGGCCTTGGCATGGATATAAAAGGTAGGGAAGGAATGTTTTCATTGCACCTTGCCAGGATGCCTTGGGAGTGTATACGAGTCTGTACAACAAAGGCTTCAAGAAAATGGTGAACGCAGCCAGATCGGAGAAGCCCAGTGATATTATGAGGGTAAAACCACATGTTGGACCACGCACATCTGGACATTGATAAGTAGAGCTCTCGGGATGCTGCTTAGATAGGGTACTAAGACATCATTTGATTTTAATACTTGATATGGTGGTACAAATGTTTCTAAAAAATCATCTTAGCTTGCTGGGGTGTTCACCACAGTCTAAAAAGCCTTAGTGGTTGTGGTAGTATTAAGTGTAAAAACAAAACTTTCCAACACAGATTTTCAAAGTGATGCAGTCAAGGATTCCAGATGTTATTGGAAGATACCTGTCATATGTAGAGAAATACACACCCATCATTATGGCTAACCCCGGTGCGTGGAATATTTAACCCAGCAATGGCGGCAGGGTCCTCCAACACATGCAGAGGATGAAATGCACCGGCTCTGAACTCATCAAAGCCTACTTGCAAAAAACAAACTGCAGCATGACCGTCTGGGCTCAATGACTACTCTGCACTCTTTCACTTACTCATCACATACTATCCCTTTCTTTTTCTCCATCTCCCTCTCTCTTTCCACATTTCCACAATTCTCTTTCTCTCTTGCCTCCTCCCCTGTGTTTCCCTTTATTTTGGCTATATCTATCACTCTCTCTCTCTTTCCACATTGTTCTCTCTTCTCTTTTTCTTTCTCTTTATTTTTCTGTTGTTCTTTTTCTCTCTCCCCTTTCTCTCTTCCTCTTTAATGCTTTCTCTTTCTCTGTCTGTCTGTCTGTCTCATCTGTTAGGACTTACAGAGCTTCAGATTCTAATGAAAAAGTTCTTTCTGATCCGTGTCCACTCTATCCAAACAGCTTTAAGCTCATACAAATGGAATTTATGTTTGCGGCATCCATTTTCCATTCAGCTGAGGGATGTCATGTAAACCAGTCTGTCGTGACCACAGAGTCCTGACACAAACGCCACACACACATCAAGCGTCACACACAACAAACACACAAACCCATAATCAAGAGTCTGTTAACGGACAAACCGTCCATGAGAAGATAGTAGCATACTTCATAATAAATTCCCCTTTATTGACTAAATATATACCTCTCTTCGTAGAATTGTGTCCACAGCTGTGTATATCTGAAAGTAACTCTACAAAGACACAAGAATTAAATAAAGAGGACATCTAAATGATGAGATTAAGAACCCCTTAGTTAATTGAACAATTACAAAATGTGGAATGTCTTAATTCAGCACATCAGGACCATGGACAGAGGTTATTTCCTCAGAAACTACAAATGTAAACATCCCTCACTAATCATTCAGACATAAACTGTGTAATTGATACATCTGTTGCTAATAGGCGTTATGAAAGTAAAAAAAAAGAAAAACATGTTATGAAAGACAGTTATGAAAGACAAAATCATTTCAAACCATGTCAAATTACATTGAGACTCTTTTTACTGCCCAGGGCTGCACACATAATTCCAAATACACACAAATTAACAACAGAGCCTTTAAACAAAAAAGTATGCTTATGTTTCCAAACCCACCTCTTGACATTGAGGGAACTTTAAAAACCATGGACAATTTCTGGATTGTGAGTATAATGACAAGTGCTTCTGGTTAAAGCCAAAAGTCATTGAAATTATTAAGTATTTGTTACATAGTATATTGAATTTGCCAAGCTCTGGGGGAATTAATCAGATGTCATAAATCTTTTCGCAGAATATTTTGCCTTTCAACTGTCACAGATTCCTATCCCCCACTGGTCTTGTTATGAAATGTGCTTTTTTTCACCACAAACATGGCAATGTTCACCATAGTGAAGTATTTTCAACTGCACCTGACTACTACTTGACGTGGACTTGACTACCCTTGTCAACATATCAATAACTTTATAATTTAGAAAAAAACAAACAAACCATATCATAACATTTATATGTGTAAATAGAGAGTTGGAAGTGGCAGTCCTCTAAGGTAAATAAGATATGAGAAATGTCACTAGTATGGAGACATCTTAATGCATTTGAAGAAAGATACTGTCTAACTCCGAGAGGGAATTAGGCCAATTTAGTTTATTTAACAAGAGTTGGCAAAATGACATCACCAAGTTTTACAACCATTAACAAAATCAACTCTCAAAAGGTGAGGCAGAGATGAGAGAGACATCTCTTCAAACAGAAAAGTACAAGGGTTATTCCATAAGATGAGCCGGTTGAATATAAAGTAAATTCTTCTCGAATTGTCTCTCTATCCACATACAACTCAACAGACCTGAAACTCACTCTCGACAACGAAGCGACTGTGAAACGTAACAATGAGACTGTCAATACCTTTTGAAGCAACAACACAACAACCACAACATCCCCTAAAAAGTATCCAACTTCAAACACTTTTATGTTTGCAGTGTTATATTTGCAGATGGACCACACCTGTCGTTGGCTACTATAAAACGCGGTGGGATGCCACATAATGCCACACTCACGGGGGTCATTCGCAACACGCCTCAGTAGGCTAGGTTAAATCCGAGAAAACACCTCTGGAATTCTCCCGGAAATCACACTGGTACAGAGAGCAACAATTACATTTTTTCCTTCACATTAGATATTCTTACTCTGGCGTATTTATCCAAATGATATCCAGATGGCAGTAGTAGACGCACTCCTTGTCCTTGTAGGAGTAACACGTACACCGCTTGATTCTTGCATGGGACGAGCCTCTCTGGTCCAGGTGAGCTGATCCTCCAGGGTGTTCTTGGAGTGGGGGAGAGTCTACCTTCGGGATCAACTGCATCTCTCCGAGATTTCTCCCTGCTCTTGATGCCTCTAATTATAGGCATAATGCATGAGGAAAATAAGACAAAACACTCAATACTGAAACGCTCAAACAATGGGTTAAAATTAAATGATTAAAACAAATGCTGAGACGTTCAACCAGAAAGGTCTGACAATACTGTTTCACAATTGTCCTTGAAAATGTCCAAATACAGACAGCGGTAATCGCACAAATGCATGCACATAGTAAGCTAGCCTAAAAGCCATTCAAAAACGGCCAACCGAATCTAACTATAACTGATAGAAAAATCAGCCCACCGCCAAACTTCCCCCAAAGACCCACAGTAGGAGTCAAGCTTACCCATCATTACAAGAAGACACGCGAAAAGCAAAATCCCAAGATCATTGCATATCCCGGCCATCACAGAAAATCCAAAGAAACGATTGTTCTCGGTAAATAATGTTGCCTATTCTTATTAACAATATGAATTTTAGAAGTTACAAGTATGCTATTCTTTTTTTCAATAAAATATCTCCAATATCGTAAGGATTGATCTCCATTTCGCTGACATGGTCTGAGTTGTCCGACATAAAATCCAGTGAAAAAACATTTCATTCGTATTGCTATTTAGCGCCTTTATTTCAAGCCTAATGACTGACGCTTGACTTGGAGCTCCAGCAGTGAAGTTGTCATCTCTGTCTTTGCAGAGAGACTAAGTATGGAGTTTTATGAGGCTCAGTAATGTAGCCTACTTCCCGTAGATCTCAGCGTGCATGGCGCACACACTTAGCATAGTAGTGTCCATGGCTACCCTATATCCATCCCTAACATTCACGCCCTGAAGGAGGTTCTTGCACACATTGTTTTCAAAACACTCCATGCATCCCTTGATCACTGTAATCCATATTCACATAGTAAAAAAGCCTAACACGGTGTTAAATGAAACATGTAGTTTTCTAGTCTCCTCTCTGAAAGGACCAGCATGAGATTTAAGAGTAAACTCTCTGTTCCAATCTTCAGACTTGCTACAGATGCTGTGCAGATGCTGGAGTTAGTTGGATAACTTAAAGACAGTGGCAAACAGCCAAGTAGTTGATCTTTTCCAATACTTAAAGTCCTTGCTGGTCAGAAACTGCCTCAACAAATTTAATAGTGAAGAATGTTTATGTTGTGTATAGGCTATTTGTTTTCATACAGTGAGACAATAGCCTACATGTAATGTGTATCTGTTAAAGAACCTCACAACCTACATACAGTACGAAGTTATTAGATATACACCCCTAATTTTAAGCAAAATGTTGACTTTAGATTTATCTGAATTCAAAATGACAATTTGGAGACATACATTGCTGCTCATTATGCCAAATGCCATAATTTAGGTGAACCTGGTTTTGTCGGTTAAAGTTTTTTTTTTTTGCTGTTTCTTGTTTTCAAGGGGTAACTCAATAAGATTAGAGAGGGTGCCCGGTGATATCCCTTGGGCAATTCTCGATATTAAGCCTTTCTTGTCCAATGTGTTGAATATAAGGCGAGGCACCACAGGTAAATAGGGTAAAAAAATTAACAGATATCGCTTTGAAACTTTCCCAGTTGATTACTTACATTAATATGGAAAAATGTATTTCAAGTTATCTGTAATATAAAGTTTAAATATGCAAATTAAGCATAATCCAATTAAATATGTGCTGATTTGCATAAACTAAAAAAGACTAAATCGGAACATTGGATGAAGCCAGGTTCAAAATTACTTTTTCATTGTGTTGACATACTAGATGAAAAGTCTTTACACAGGGAATTTTAGATACCTCTTTTATTTCTTCCGTAAATCAGAAAGTACTGCCAATAGCCTTAAAAAATACATTTTGTCCATGTTTTTAGAAATAAAATGTCATATAAAAAGGCTAGGAATAATATATCAACAAACCCCTCTGTAGAAGCCTTCTAAATATAGTTAGGTATAAGACTGGAAAGTTTGGTGTATGTAGGTGCTTCTGAAGTGCAGATTTCATTCTCAGAGTGGGAGAGGAAACTAATCCATGGGTGCTACTTGCTAGCATCTCTCACTAGCACGTCTATGGTGTGGATGGAGGTTTACCAGAGACTTTCTAATGAAGAGTCACAGCACTCAAAAAATCCACCATAGAAATGCATGGGGTTAGTTTGTAATGCCAATATGGCAGTTGTCTACACATATCCCACCCCTTCCACGGCAAAAATGTCAACATGTGAATACATTGTGCCAATGATGTGGTGTGTTGTGAATACATTGAACAGGAAAAGGTTAATATACAAAATTGCCCAAGGGATATCACTGGGCACCCTCCTAAATCGTAAAGAGATAACCCTAGTCTACAAGATTCTGCAAAAAAAAAAAAAACGTTAACCGACAAAATCAGGTCTGACTCCATGGCTGCCGGACTGTATGTATCTTTTCAAAAAAATACATTCAGTGGGGACATACGTCACTCATGAGCGACTTTTCTTTCTCTCTGTGAAAGAACATTGTGGATGCCACAAGGGTCGATTTCCTGTGCCCACTGGGTCTATACCTGGAATCAAATGCTTTGGTAGCCTGGCGTAGCCAGACTCAAACTCTTCCCTCAAATTTTGTGGGCAAGTAAAGAGTAAAGGGCTGGCTTCCAGGCTAATGTATAGGCATTTCAATATATTCTCAATCTATTTATGGCCCCTCTGTCTCCTCTTCATTCAGCTTTCACAAGGTGCCAGCTTGGTAAAGGTGGTGTTGGGTGAGGCATAACTGTACTTGGCTATGCGTCATGAGGCCCCAAAGCGTGTGATTTCAAAGGATGACTTCCCATGGCATTGGCAACTCTCGCTCTCCTCCGCTGCTCCGGGGAGACAGAGGAATTCCTCATAAATTAGGACCATACACCACTCTTGCACTCCACTCATTTTTGTGGAGAGGGGGAGATCAGTGGAAAGCTGTTTGAATGAGCCTTTCACAGCGGAGGATTTCTTGAGTCATAAACCTGCTGTTGACTGGAAGTATTGACCAAACACCTTCAGTAAGCTGGATTTTATGATCTATTCCTAAATGAGGCTCACACTTTGAGTGTCCATAAAACAAACCTGTATCAAAGTACTCTTCTGTAAATAATATTGTCATATTTAGGGGTCCAAGCAAGGAAGTGTCTTTACTCTTCTTCTTCTTCCTCCTCTTCTTCATCTTCTTCTTCCTCCTCTTCTTCATCTTCTTCTTCCTCCTCTTCTTCATTGGTTCTGGTACATGCAAGTGAAGTTACACATTTTCACCTGTAGGGGGAACTATAATAAGCAAATGTACACATTTGAATCTAAAACATTTTACCACCATTTTTTAAGATTGAATGTGAAATGAAAACAACTCCTCCAATGTCAATGACAGGAAGGAATCCACTTTGAAGGCACTGCCCATAATGACTCTATGGCCAGTGTCTCCTGTGTAAAGGTCCAAGGTTGCTTAGCAGCTATATCAAGCTTCAACCTTGGACCTATAGCCTACTCAATCATCATCCTTTAGAAGCATGCAGAGGTGGAAAAAGTATGAAAATATTGTACTCAAGTAAAAGTACCAATACTTTGATTAAATATTACTCAAGTACAAGTTAAAATACCGATCTGAAACTGTACTCAAGTAAAAGTAAAAAGTAGTTCATTTAAAATGTACTTTTAGTAAAAGTTACTTAGTTACTTTTTTTTTTTTTTTTGGGGGTGGGGGTACCAGAACAACCAGTTTTACCAGAGACTTTCTAATGAGGAGATATAGCACTCAAAAAATCCTCCATAGTAATGCATGGGGTTAGTTTGTAACGCCAATATGGCAGTTGTCTACACATATCACAACCCTTCCACGGCAAAACGTCGACATGTGAATACATTGAGCCAATCATGTGGTGTGTTGTAAAATACATTGAGCCAATCATGTCATCTGTTGTGATCTTGCCGCTGGAGCAAGATTGGTGTCGTGAAGCCCACGCACACGCATTTCTGCTGAAATAGATGCACGATAAGTGCCCAAAAGCGTTGCAATATGGCCTGCCGAGTGGAGGGACTTGCCTAAAAGGACTTTGGTCCTAGCTCGAGTTGCTGCAGCCAGCAGCTAAGGCAGCAATGTTCATGCTCCCAGTATGTAGCGCTGTAGCTGGAGCAACTCGAGCTAGGTAAAATCGAGTTTTGTTCATACCGACAGTACTCAGTGACGTTGAGAAATGGAGATCTATGTGAAAAAATGTGAAAGAGTTCTCCTTTAAGTTTGAGCAGTAGTTGATTTTCAAAGTTAGTTGCACTCATCTTTGATCGCTTTGCAGTGAACAGTAATCCAGCACAACTGAAATGCCTCTCACAGGCAGCTGAGGCAGGCAGGCCAATGTTGAGTTGCAGAGTTTTTTTAGATTTGGAAACGAGCAGAAGGTTCAGCACATTAAAGGGCGTCAGACTGGGGAAAGTGGGAAGTATAGGGCCCCAATGGAGGAGAGGGCCTTTGAAAAGTTGAATACGGGGGGCACAACATTTTCACCAGGCATTAGTAATAACTCAGGTAATCCACACATAAAAAATCCAAACAACTCCATAAATAGTCATGTGTAATGAAGTGGAATAACACAGGGAAAAAGTATTGAACACGCTAAGAAAAAGCACTAAGGCAAGGAAAGGGAAGGAACGAGCTGGAATCTGTAAGTAGTTAGAGAGTAGTTATCCTTTCTATCTGTGCAAATTAATATAAGCTTGGTTAGTAGCCTACATATTGATGGGCTATAAAAAAGGTTTTTCATTACCAAGGTGTCACACATGAAACATTTCATGATGGATAAAAGCAAAAAGCTCCCCCAAGACCTTTGCAACCTTATTGTTGCAAAACATATCAATGAAACTGGTTACAGATGCATTTCAAAACGTCAGAATCTTCTAGTAAGCAGCATGGGAGCCATTATCTGCAAGTGGAAGGAACATCACTGCATCATCAACCGGCCATGCACAGGATCTCCTCGCAATATTTCTGACCAGGGAGTCAGAAGGATAGTCAATTCCAAGGGCCAAGGACCACTCTGAGAAAGCTCCAGAAAGACTTGAAGGCAGCCAATTAAATTAAATTAAATTAAACAGTTCTGGAAGTAACTAAAGATCAGGATTCACAAGAGGGACCCCTGGAATCTGTTTAGAACAATGGGCCAAAATCACACCTGATACTGCGACTAATAAGTTTTGTCATACAAGAAATGTCTTGAAGCTGTCATTACAAACAAAGGCTTTTCCACCAAGTATTGAAGAAATTTCAGTAGGCACGTTCAATACTTTTTTCCTGTGTCATTCCACTTTATTACACATAACTGTTATGTTTGGATTTTTTATATGTGTTAAAGGAACCGTATGTAAGAAATGTAATTCAATTAATCATAAAATGGCCTTGATTTGTCACTAGACATTAGGAAATCATGCTAATTTCAAATACTTATACCACTGACAACAGTAGTCCGGCCAGGATATCGTCATTTAAAAAAGTTAAGTTGCAGCCCTCAACTGATGTTGATGTTTATATATTTGTGTTTAAGCATCTGGGTTGCCAGCTCTGCTCTAGTTACCACATCTGCGGTGTACACCGCTCTACAGTATTTTGAAAGTGATTGTAGTACCAGTTTTGGCCAAAATCCTACATACGGTTCCTTTAATATAATGTGTGGTGAAAATTTTGAATAGACTCACTAACCCTAGGAAGTTCAGGCTAATTACTGAAAAAAAAATTAAGTGTTCAATACTTATTTCCACCATATATTTATTTTACCTGAATATTTTAACTTCCAAATTAAATGTCAAAATGACAGGACTGACTGGATTTTGTATACAAAACATAGTGAAAACTGTCTAAGGTCACTCTCACTCTCCCTTGCTAAAGAGCTAAATGGTTTAGTCCGCCTGCACCATAGTCTATCTTTTGTTTTTTTAGTTGAGCATTGCTGGTAGTGGACCGCTAATTGTTGTGCCGCTGGGTGCAATGTCTTTCTCCAAGAAAGCCAAGTCAGGTTACCAAAAACAAAGGCCGAAACAGGAAAAATAGACATTAAAATGAGGGGAAACAACTAATAAACTTCTTTCCAAATAAAGGTGAGCACAAACGTCACGAAAATCCCATGGTGTTTGCTTGAATAGGCTATCTCCGCAATCATTAGTGCTAAAACGAACTGAGACAACCCATTGAAATAGCGGAAAATACTGTACACTTTCATAGGTTAGGCTACACATGTAATCTGAGGCATCTCGTGATCCAGCTCCATCTCCATCACTTTCAGAAAGACAGTGAAATCCCATGGTGTTTGCTTGAATAGGCTATCTCCGCAATCATTAGTGCTAAAACGAACTGAGACAACCCATTGAAATAGCGGAAAATACTGTACACTTTCATAGGTTAGGCTACACATGTAATCTGAGGCATCTCGTGATCCCGCTCCATCTCCATCACTTTCAGAAAGACTGCATGGCGCCAGCTTGATTCATGTCCTGTTGTAGGGCGCGATTTTTTTCTCTCCCTTTCTGTTTTCTTTAGTCTTAACTTTTTTTTTTACTCAAGTAACGGATGGGATTTTTGATGTAGCGAAGTACAATACTTCACTCAAAATGTAATCAAGTAAAATTTAAAATACCAATTTTATAAACTACTTAAAAAATACAAAATACACAGAAAAACTACTCAATACAGTAACGTGAGTAAATGTATTTCCTTACTTTCCACCTCTGGAAGCATGCCAAAATATCTGAAATTTCATCCATAGCAACATGCACATTTCATTATATCAAGAACTGCTATAGCTATACTATAGCTATGGGCTATATAGCTTTTTCTTTTATTATTATTTTTATTATTATTATTTAAATGACACACAAAGTACACAGTGACAACAATTAACATACACATAGACATGACAAAGTTCACCTGTTCACAGAGCTACCTAAGCTTAACTAGCTGTATTGAGCTGCAACACGTACACAATTATTACAAGGAGCAGACATAGTAGTATCAACATTCATTGGCGAACGTTGCAAATGCTGCAAAAAGGGGGACCATGAGTCTTCATAACATGTTGTTTTTCAAAGATGCAGTAAGTTTTTCTAGATTTGAGTGATTGGTTAAAAGATCAGAGCCATTGATTTATAGAGATTTTTACTCTATTTTTCCAGTTTAATAAAATATTTTTTTTTTGCAATGGTAAAAGCAATCAAGACAAAAGGCTTAACTGTCTTATTGACATCTACTGTAAGTTAGACAAGTCACCAAGGAGTACAATGATGGGGCATTAGGGGATGTCATAGTTCAGTATTTCAGATAGTATTTTGATCACTTCTTTATATTGGATCAGCTGAACTTTAGAATTACAAGACATAGAGAATGTGTTGATACATATTTTTTGCCAGTTCAGGTCTCTAGGCAGATTCTTTATGTCCTTGGACCATTTATGTATGGGGATTGACACAGCTTCTTCGTTAGATGTTAACAATTTGTAGATTTGTGAAAGTTTTTTCTTTGGCTTTAGGTAGCACAGTTTGTCGTATAAAGGAGAATAGAGATTGTTGAAGCTCTTGATGTTTACATATTTCTTTACCACTTCCCGTAACTGTATGTATTCGAAAAGGCACTGATTTGGGTTATTGAATTTCTCTTGAATCTGCTTAAAGGACATAAAGAACCCATTATAAATAAATGCCCCAATTCTGTTACCCCTTCCCTCTTCCATATTGTCATTAAAAGGGGTTTAATTGTTCACAAGAAACATGTGGTTGTTCCACAGTGGGGTGTGTGTGGAAACTGAGAAGTTAGACTTGAGGATTTCATTTGTCTTCCACCATGCTCATAATGATGTATTGATTGTACAACTATCGTAACTTATAGATTTTTTTAATGGTTTTATCCATAAATAGAAGGTTCTGCAGTCTCGGCCCTTGAGTTAACGTATTTTCTATATCTAACCAGGGAGGATTGTCAAACTTAATCCAATGGCAAACATGTAGGATCTGATATATATAAAATAATAATGAAAGTTTGGGGCTCCAAGTCCTCCACTGTGTTTTGGCCTCTGAAGCGAGCTTAGACTGATTCGTGCTTTACCCCCATTCCAGTAAAATCTGGTGATGGCACTATTAAGGGTGGAGAACCATCCAGAGGGAGGAGTAACAGGGATCATGGAAAAAAGATGGTTTACTCTCGGAAGGATTTTAATTTTAATTTTTAACATTTTAATGGTGGAAACTCGTCCGAGTAGGGATAATGGCAACTTATTCCACCTTTCAAGGCTATCTTTGATGTCCTGCAGGAGTGGGTTATAGTTAATCTTGAATAGATCATTCAGGTTAGAAGGTACTTGAATGCAGAGGTACTTAATTACTTTGGAAGGTTCTTTAAAAAGGGAGATTCCACTCCTCAGCCTTCCAAACCATGTCTGCTGTGTCTGATACCGACAATATTTCGGATTTTGACCAATTGATAGAATATCCTGACACAATGCCATAGTCTTTTATCAGCTTGTGGATCAGTGGGAGTGATGATGAGGGGTTGGTAATATATAGTAAGATATCATCTGCATAAAGATTTATTTTGTGGTGATAAGACTCAGATCTTATTCCTGATATCTTTCCACATTGTCTAATGCCAGCTGCTAGGGGTTCCATAAATAAAGCAAATAGCATTGGGGATAGGGGGCAACCTTGCCGGATACCCCTTTGTAACTGGAATGGTTTGGAGATTACTCCATTGGTTATTACTGAGGCCTGTGGTGAGTTATAGAGTTTTTCTATCCAATTGATAAAATAAAGGGGGAAACCAAATTCTTTTAATGTTGCAAAAAGGAAGGACCATTCTACTCTGTCGAACGCCTTTTCAGCGTCGAGGGTGGCTATGATGAATGGCGAGTTGGATTTAGTGAGGCTACTCCTGTGAAGATCGCCTTCCTTAATGAAGCCTGTTTGGTCTAAATGTATTAAAGATTATTGATTACTGACTCCATTCTAGTTGCTATCACTTTGCTTATGATTTTAATATCTACATTAATCAATGATATAGGGCGATAATTGGAGCATTGGCTATGGTCTTTATGCGGCTTGGGAATCAGTGTGATATATGCCGTGTTCATATGATGGGGTATAGTACCCTTTTGTTGTATTTCAGCTACCATTTTAATGAAGAGTGGGGAAATCAAAGGCCAGAATTTTTCGTAAAATTCTGCCGGATAGCCATCAGGCCCTGGAGATTTATTACTGGGCATGAGATGGAGGGCTTTAGTGATTTCCTCTAATGAAAAAGGGCTCTCTAACTGCTCTGTTTGTATTTTAGACAGCTTGGGTAAGGCTATGTTCTCCAAGAAATATCCTGAGTTGAGGCATCCTGCTCTGAGGTGTACAATTTTTTGTAGAATCTAAAGGTTTCATTAATCACCTCAGCCTTTGTGGATAGAGTGCCAGATGCATCTATTATTGAGGATATGATTGACTTCTCATGTTGCTGTTTAATTTGATTGGCTAAGAGTTTGCCTGTCTTGTCTCCAAACTCAAAATGATGTTGTCGGAGTTTGAGACATACCGCTTCTGTTTTCTTGTTAGTTATTGTTTTTTGTAAGGATTATTATTATTATTATTATTATTATTATTATTATTATTATTGTTATTCCACTTTTTTGCTTTCCTGTTTTTGAGGTGGTCGAAAACTCTTGAAATTTGGCACACATGTCAGGTGGCACGCAACGCTGTTAGGTACAAGAGCTTGACCCTGGGCGTGGCCCAGGGACTCGCTAGCGCCCCCTTAGGTGACTGATTCCGTGGTTGGCATATATTTTGAGGTGTTAACATGGTCGAAAACGCATGAAATTTAGCACACACATCAAGTGGTACAGTGAATAGACAGGGATAAAAGCTTGGCACCGGGCGTTGCCCAGGAACTCCATAGCGCCCCCTTACGTCACAGTGACTTGTAGTTGGCATATACTTTTAGATACACACACCAAATTTGGTGGGTGTATGTAACTCCCAAAAACAAACAGCTTATGTATTAACATGCCATTAGCCACGCCCACAGGAAGTGAGGTATTTGAGATTTTGTGCGTGCTATTCAATTTAACATCCAATAACTCTTTATTTACTGATCTGTCAGGTGTCCTAGAAGACAGAATTTCCAGTTTCTTAATTTCTTTCAGTAGTTGTTGTTCCTCTGCCCTGTCTTTTTTCTTTTTATACGAGAAATATGAAATTATTCTTCCCCTCATGAACACCTTGGCAGTTTCCCACAATGTACATGAACTAATGTCAGGAGTGTCATTACTATACAAGAAAGAATCCCACTCAGATGCGAAATAAGGGTAATACTCACAGGATCTGAGATGATAATACTATGAATAGTTGAGTCTATAATATTGCATGCGCAAGAGTTATTAACCAAAAAATAGTTGGGAGAAACTTTTATGAACAGTTGAATTGTAAGTGTATTCTTTAGAGGCATGGTTCCAGTCTCCACACATCAATCAATCCATTATCTAGCATGTATTGTTTAAGTGTTGAAGAAGAGTGATTCGTTTTCTGTCTGGGAGTTGATGAAGAGCGATCCATTTGACAGCACAGATCACAGCACAGAAACGGCTCTAGTAAAAATAGTAAATGATCTCAGACTAGCTACTGACTGATCATAGCATCCTAATTCACCGCCTTGCGAAGTGGGTGGGTCTCTCTGACAATGCTCTAAACTGGTTTCAAACCTACATTGCTGGCAGAGATTTTTATATCAGTCTAGGAGATCATGTATCTGAAAAACATGACTTGCCTTTTGGTGTGGCCCAGGGGAGCTGCCTTGGTCCCCTGCTATTTTCTCTAAATATGCTTCCATTGGGAAACGTCATAAGTCAGCATAATGTAAACTTCCACAGCTATGCAGATGATACCCAATTGTATATTTCTGTGGAGCCAACTAACCCAGATGGCCTTTGCTCCCTCACTGCATGCCTAACCTCCATTAATCAGTGGATGAGCAAAAACTTTTTGAAACTAAATGATGACAAAACAGAGGTACTTCTGGTTGGACCAAAACTAAAGCGAGATATTATTCTTAGTAATCTGGGGAACTTGGCGCACCAGGTCAAATCAAAAGTAACAAGCCTCGGTGTCATCTTAGATGCAGAGTTAAGTTTTAAGCCCCATATCAGTAAAGTTACTCAGACAGCCTATTTCCACTTGAGAAACATTGCCAAAGTGCGGCCCTTTTAACTCAACAAGATGCAGAAAAACTAATTCACTTTTATCACTAGCAGGTTAGACTACTGCAATGCACTTTTCACTGGTCTTCCCAAAAACATCTAAAGAAATTGGCACTCATACAGAACTCTGTGGCTAGACTTTTAACTAAGACTAAGAAGAGAGAACACATCACCCCTGTGTTGGCTGAACTGCACTGGCTCCCTATTTCCTATAGAATTGATTTTAAGGTTATGTTAATTACTTACAAAGCTCTGAATGGCATAGCACCTTCATATATCTCTGAGCTTTTAATATCTTATCAACCACAAAGGAAACTTAGATCATCCCATTCTAATCTTTTAATCGTACTCCAAAGTGCTCCACAAACAAAGTGGAGAAGCTGCGTTTATCCATTATGCCCCCAAACTATAGAACACCCTGCCTCTGTACATCAAGCAGGCGAGTTCAGTAAATATTTTTAAAAAAGATCTGAAAACATACCTGTACAGGAAAGCTTTTAGTTAACTCATCTTATCCTGTAGACTACTTTTTCAGATTATTCTACATCTGCTGCTATTGGAGGGCGCAGCCAGCCAGAAGCAGATGGGCTCCCCCTATTAAGTCAGGTTCTGCTCAAGGTTTCTTCCTGGAATATGGGAGTTTTTCCTTGCCACAGTTGCCATATGGTGTGCTTGTGGGGGGTAAGAGGGCTAAGGCTGTAAGTCTTATGACGTCATTTTCTATATTTTTGATATGTTGCTGAGTAGATCATAAACAGCCCCAGCAATGAAGAAAAGTGATTGATAATGACTGACTGACTATTATTGTGTTACATGCTTCAAATGTAAAGCACTTTGAGCTGCATTCTGTGTATGAAAGGTGCTATACAAATAAAGCTTATTATTATTATTATTATTTGTGGATCCAGTATGGTATTAAAGTCCCCCCCTAAAATAATAAAAGAATCTGAAAAATTGGAGTGCAGCAAATAAGGAATGATAAAAGGCAGGGTCATCTGTGTTGGGACCATCTATATTAGCTAATGTTATGTTGTTATTCCCAATGGTCCCGTTCACAATTATTATATTATATAATTAATTATACATGAAAAGGAGATCTTTTTCAATCAATGAAACACTACATGAAAAGGAGATTTTTTTTGGCAATTATGATAGAAACACCTTGCTTTTTAGAGTTAAAGGTAGAATGGTATGTCTGTCCTATTATGATAGAAACACCTTGCTTTTTAGAGTTAAAGGTAGAATGGTATGTCTGTCCTATCCATTGTACTTTACGCTTTTTTATTCTGCTTTATTGAGCTGGGTTTCTTACGAGATATCAGATCCCAATCCTTTTAGATGATTGAATATTTTTGTTCTTTTTACTGGGGAGCTGAATCCTCTTACGTTCCAAGACATTATCTTTACCGGGACTAACATGAATTACTAACATCAGTTATGGGACCTGTGTTAAAGGACCCTACATTGTGATATCTTCCCACAAGAGCGTACTGTGCTGCTACTTTAAAGCTTAAAGGATAATTCCGGTATTTAGCACTTTGAGTCCCTTTTCTGGTTTGTTTGGGATGAACTAGAGTGGTGGACACCGAAATTTTGACGATGGGTCCTGTCTCGACTTTCTGACTCGTTTTGAATCGCCTTTGACTGGCTGGCTATGGGCATGCACAAACATGTCCTTAAAACAACCCTTAACGTTCGTTTTCAAAACTGTGCAGTCTTCATGAGAAAGCAAGCAAACACTTTGACATAGAGACAAATATACATTCTTACAGAACATACAACCTATACCCACAAAAAACAAAAAACATACCCTGAACAAAATGACATATATGCAACACACCATGCAGAGCACATGCTGTAAGCTTACTTGACCACTTATTATGAAAAACAATGATAAGTTGATACATGAGTTGAAGTAAGAACATTGTATAACTCAAATATGAGTAGGTTTTGGATTGGCCTTTTGATGTCATGGCAATTAAGTGATGTATACAGACAGAGTCATTAGATTTGTAAATTTACTGTATGTGGCCTCTACAATGTCTCAACAACCTTATACCGGGAGTCTTGATACTGAAGTCTTCAATTCACTGGAGCTTGTTCTCAAATTTAAAGTGAAAATAGCCGCTGAGAAGTCCGCACTAATCGAGCTGGGATGGCCATTGCTCTAGTTTTGTCTTTGTTCTAGCCATGAAGTAATATTTGGATCTTTAAATAGTTGATTGTCAATATAAAGTTTGTCTGCAATCAAACTCACCCAGCGCCCATCCTTTCGATTTTTGCGGTATATAGGGAGAAGCACTCCGCGGCGCTCCAGTATGGTAGTCGGGAACTGCTCGTTCATGCCGAACGGCTTGCCCTGGAGTCTTCTACCAAGGCCTTTGATGTAGTCGCTGTTGTTCGGGGTGGTCAAATCGTGCAACGATAGGCCTGGGTCTGGGCATTATGGATGAGCTGGTGTCAGGAGGAGGTTGTAGAAGTTGACCCTCACTGTTGGCCGACGGATCCATGGCTTTCCCTCCTTGAAGTGCATTTGCGTTGCGGGCTATATAGTTATAGCTATAGCTATGCACTATAGCTATGGGCAATAAGCACTGCTGGATGACATCACGTTTGTTGAAGTTTACAATTATGTTTATGTGAACGATGATCCTCATCCTATGAGACAGATGAAAGCTAGTCATTTTGCACAACTCTTGTTAGTGCACTGACATGCCACAATGAGTTAAACAACCCAATATGTCTGAATAAAAATTCTGTCAGAGAGCTTAAAGTTCCATGCAGAGCCCCTGTCACCAATGCACACACTGTATCCAAGGACCTCACACAGACCGCAAAACATACAATTCAAGTGGTATTGTTTATGATGATCATGCATTCGGGCTGGGCATCCATGTGTCCCTATAGGGTCTCTTAACCCAGTGGGGGTTACTTTGTGCAGGTTTTCAGGGCCCTGGGCCCCCTGTAATCTCTGGGCTCTCATCTCAGGCCAGTGTTGGGTAGGTCTGTGTGTCTGCATGTAAGCATGTGTCTGTACAAATTACAAACTGTGCACTGCCAGTGTACAAGTTTGTGCGTGTGTGTGTATGAGTCTGTGTGTATGGTAATCTATTTGTGTGTGTGTATGTGTGTATGTGTGTGTGTGTGTGTGTGTGTGTGTGTGTGTGTGTCAGATGCTGCTTCCAAACTAATTTAATGCCCAGATTCACATATGCACATCCATGTGATCATAGGGGTCCAAGCAGTTATTGAAATGTGTCAGTTGCAGAGCACTCTATGGATGAAATTGAACAGAATTATGTGTATGGAAAGACTGTTCAGGTGAATCAGCATGTCCCTTTTTGTTAACTTTAAACCTTTGAGGTAAGTATCATTAAAGAGGCCCTATGCAACAATTTTAGCAAAAATGACCTTAATTATGCAGGTTGAGAGTCGTTCTGATGGTTCTACAACACTTTTTGGGTCGTTTGGTGGGTGCTTCGTCTCCCCCTTAGTGCTTCTCCGCGGAAAAAACGAATATGCAACTTTCTGGTCCCGGACCGAAGAAATCCAGATGTGACTCGGCGGAAGGCCTCGAAAATGTAGTAAGATTGTAGTTTCTAAGAAGACTGCAAAACAAACTCCGACATGGCTTTGTTGCTGCTGAAATTGTAAGTAGCCTACCCTTGAGTGAACTTCGTTTTTGTAATGTGGTTTGATAGTCTCTTGAACAATGTGTTTGCTCGACCGTTTTATTGTGAGCCCTGTATGTGTTTAGCTTGGTTTCTTGATGGCTAGCTCGCTAGCTAGTGGGGGTTTAGCGTACCGAAGCTGCAGGGGGAGCTATGTCGTGAAAAATGCGAGCCAAAATCAGGTGAAAACCCAGACACAGCGAAGGAATAACCAGACTTGCATAGGGCTTCTTTAAAGTCATAGTTGAAGCGTTTTTTGACATATAGAAATTCATAGATTTCTCTGCGCCCTACAGACAGAATTTTTGAATTTACATCTTTCGCCAGGTGTCACTGCTGCAGGGGGCCCAGCGTGTTGGCCCTCGGGAATCAAACAGTTCAATTCCTTATTAACCTAGTTAATTGCCTAGTTTAATTGCTGAAAACAGTGGAAACTCTAGGGTGTTGTTCTCTACCATTGATAGGCTATTGCATCAAACACCTTTTGATACACTCAGTCAGGCATCCTCTCTAAGATGCGAAGAATTTGCAGACTTCTTCAAAAACAAAGTCATTTCTATAAGGGAGGCTATTGGTAACATAAGTAATATGTTTGATAGTACACCCAAACAGCCAACAGCCCCCCAAAATTAAGGTCCTTTAGCACTATTACTCAATCTGAGCTTGGTAAAATTATAACTCAAACCGGCTCCTCAACATGTGTTTTAGATCCAATCCCTACTTACATTCCTCAAAAAAGTATATGATAGCTTAGCTCCCTTTTTTCTCAAGGTAATAAATACCTCATTAGAAACAGGTATATTTCCAACTGCTTTTAAAACCGCTGTTGTGAAACCTTTACTTAAAAAGTCAAATCTTGACCATACCAAATCTGAGCAACTACAGGCCTATATCAAATCTGTCGTTTTTGAGCAAAGTACTTGAAAAAGTTGTTTATAATCAGTTAAATACCTTCCTCAACGAAAACAGTATCCTTGAAAAATTCCAATCAGGTTTTAGATCAAATCACAGCACAGAAACGGCTCTAGTAAAAATAGTCAATGATCTCAGACTGGCTACTGACTCAAACAAAGTCTCAATCCTTATTCTTCTGGATTTGAGTGCGCCATTTGACACCATTGATCATAGCATCCTAATTCACCGCCTTGCGAAGTGGGTGGGTCTCTCTGATAATGCTCTAAACTGGTTTCAAACCTACATTACTGGCAGAGATTTTTATATCAGTCTAGGAGATCATGTATCTGAAAAACATGACTTGCCTTTTGGTGTGGCCCAGGGGAGCTGCCTTGGTCCCCTGCTGCTTCCACAGCTACGCAGATGATACCCAATTGTATATTTCTGTGGAGCCAACTAACAGATGGCCTTTGCTCCCTCACTGCATGCCTAACCTCCATTAATCAGTGGATGAGCAAAAACTTTTTGAAACTAAATGATGACAAAACAGAGGTACTTCTGGTTGGACCAAAACTAAAGCGAGATATTATTCTTAGTAATCTGGGGAACTTGGCACACCAGGTTAAACCAAAAGTAACAAGCCTCGGTGTCATCTTAGATGCAGAGTTAAGTTTTAAGCCCCATATCAGTAAAGTTACTCAGACAGCCTATTTCCACTTGAGAAACATTGCCAAAGTGTGGCCCTTTTTAACTCAACAAGATGCAGAAAAACTAATTCACGCCTTTATCACTAGCAGGTTAGACTACTGCAATGCACTTTTCACTGGTCTTCCCAAAAAACATCTAAAGAAATTGGCACTCATACAGAACTCTGCGGCTAGACTTTTAACTAAGACTAAGAAGAGAAAACACATCACCCCTGTGTTGGCTGAACTGCACTGGCTCCCTATTTCCTATAGAATTGATTTTAAGGTTATGTTAATTACTTACAAAGCTCTGAATGGCATAGCACCTTCATATATCTCTGAGCTTTTAATATCTTATCAACCACAAAGGAAACTTAGATCATCCAATTCTAATCTTTTAATCGTACCCAAAGTGCTCCACAAACAAAGTGGAGAAGCTGGGCGTTTATCCATTATGCCCCCAAACTATGGAACACCCTGCCTCTGTACATCAAGCAGGCGAAGTTCAGTAAATATTTTTAAAAAGATCTGAAAACATACCTGTACTGGAAAGCTTTTAGTTAACTCATCTTATCCTGTAGACTACATTTTCAGATTATTCTACATCTGCTATTATTGAGGGGCAGCCAGCCAGAAGCAGATGGGCTCCCCTATTAAGTCAGGTTCTGCTCAAGGTTTCTTCCTGGAATATGGGAGTTTTTCCTTGCCACAGTTGCCATATGGCGTGCTTGTGGGGGGTAAGAGGGTTAAGGCTGCCAGTCTTATGACGTCATTTTCTATATTTTTGATATGTTGCTGAGTAGATCATAAACAGCAAAGAAAAGTGACTGATAATCACTGACTGACTATCATTGTGTTACATGCTTCAAATGTAAAGCACTTTGAGCTGCATTCTGTGTATGAAAGGTGCTATACAAATAAAGCTTATTATTATTATTATTATTATTAGTTGGGTGCCCCAGTGTTCTGGAGTCCCAGGAATCGTTGACTGAAAACCACCCCAAAACTAATGTGCTAGTGGCGGTTATAATGACTCAATCATTTTCACATAAAAAAAGAAATGGAAACTATTCAAAGTGTGATGGCAGGCACAATATCATAATCATTAGAAGCACATGTTAGCTTGGACGACAGTGTATTTAGACTATGATTCAGTTAAATTAATTCAAGACAGCAGGTATAAGAGAGTTTCAGAGATTACAGACCCAAACTTGGACTGCCATTTGCAGAGGCTAATCACTCAGAGATTTGACCAGATCATTGCATTTTTCCAGATCTTTGAATCAGAGGAAAGCTGGACAACAAATATTAGCCACCTCCTAGTCCGTGACAGAATTGTGCTGTGTCTGGCAAGGTGCTATATTTTGATTAAAAACATTTATTCTTCATTTAGCGCCTGAAACTAAGCAGAGAGAAGTCTAAACACCAGAAAACTACAACCCCAAATAACTTTAGATGAACAATCTAATCTATAGAGATAAATGGTAATCAGGGTGCCTTTGTGAGGATCAGATGTGTATGCATTACCAGTAAAATGAATTTTTTTAGCTTCTGTGCAAGTGATGGAGTTGTGTAACAAAATGTTCCTTGGCAAAAGTTGAGAATGGTATGTTGGTCTGAAGGAGCCATATCAACAGAGCCCAGAACCACTCGTTTGTGGTCTAGCGCCACCAAGTGGAAAATGTAAACACAAAAACATGGAATACACACTCACATACACATACGAGGACTAGCAGGACTAGTGGATGGAGTAGGGGACAGAAATTGAGAAGCATGATTTACATTCTGGGTAGGGAACATGCAGCCATACAGTATTATGCACCACTATGCAGAATTTTTACAGTAATTGGCAACATTGCCTGAGATGCTTTGTTGCATGATTGACAGTCAACAATAGCCTATAACATTAAGCTGTACATAAATATGCCGTACAAATTCCTATCCTCATGAGGAGTACATAAAATGTTCTTTCTTTCATGTTCTTTTACACATCAGGTGCAAACTGATTGTAGTGCTCTTAAATGTAATGTGTACAATTACTCATTATTTGATTATGAAATTTAGAAACATTAATACGCTACATTACTAAATCACAGGCAAATCTGATATAACAACAGTAATGTGACACATGAGTATACTTGAGTAATAACACGAAACATTACTATTTTAAAGGGACACCAGGCAAGCCTGATGCTTTTTCTCTACGAAACCTCCCCTCGCCGGGTCTGAAGCTCTTTTCCTTTTTTTTTCGTCTTCCGTCAAGGGTTTTTCGATGCTTCTTCTGGCTCTGCCATTATACACACGCTTTGCAACAATCTCTAGCGCTTCGTTAGCCTGCCTCTGTGCTGTAAACTGATCCTGCTTCGGTCGGCGGGTAGGATACACCGAACTTGCAAGTTGGATATTCTTCCTACAGGCAGTAGGGGCGGGCGAGAGAGCCTTCATTCGCCCCGTAATGAGTCATTTAACCATATACTGACTTATAAAGATGACCAGAATTTCATTCTGTCTATGCAGTTATTCATTATTTGAGCAGTCTGCTTATGTGAGAAATCCTCTGGTGAACTCTGAAAACCTTCTTGTTAGAGTTGAAATGAAAGAGAATAAAATGGTATGGCCACTGTGATTGAACACCCTCCTTATTCCTCTTTATCCACACATTATCTTTGGTTCTGCAAATCTTCTGATAAATCTGCCACTGTCTATCAGCTCTTGCTTATGGTGTGGGCATGTTTGCATCAGTGGAGACAAGACTTAACTCCCCAAAATACTTGGAGGCTTGAGTATAATCTTATCTTTGACAGGGTAGGGTTTCTGAGGGAAACAAAATCCTTCAGAAGAGTCAGTCATTTGTGGAGCCTGGTCTTCCAGAACTCCCTAAACAAAGAGTGAATGTCTATGGCCTATACCATGACCACACTAATATAGGAGACTTGGAGAGAGGGGGTTGTACTGGAGGAACGTGGTTGAATTCTTAATTAAATGGAGATCCATGACATTTTGATAATGAAATCTAAGAGCTCTGAGAATCTCGGTGTAATTCATCATTAGATTCTCTTAGACTCAAATACCACCCAATGTTTCAATTAGTTTGCATTTAATCACAAATGATTTGAAAGAAAATATTTCATTTTCCAAAAGATCCTATTTCATTTCTGTACAAATGGATCTACAGCATTAGGCAATGGAATGCAGTGAGGGTTGTTTAGTGTTTATAGGCCATAGGAGGGGATAGGGTAAGAGATCAATCAATAAAACCTTTGTTGGAATTTCTGGAATGGTGACTTTTAGGAGAAAACACTCACAAGAAGTCAAATTCTTGGGTGAATGCATTGGAGCTCAAAAAATAATTTATTGTTACAGTATGTTTTCTGTAAAAATTTAAAAGACACTTATTTGCCTATTCCACCTATATATTATTATGCGTAAATGTTTAATTTGACTCCTATAAAACATCACACATGTGACAGTTTAATTATCATAGTGTTTTAACTCCAAAGTGGGGGAGGGGCACTCAACGGAGATGGCAGGGGGAGACCCACAGGGGCCTGGAGGCATGAAGGGGATTTATTGTGCTTTGCCAAGATACACACCAGAAGCAGGTTTAGAGTTTTCGCTCCTTCATAATGAAATTACGTGCTCCTTAACAAAGCACCTCTGCGTGTTTGTTTAGAAGTGGGTGGCTGTGCGTAAAAAGGTAAATATCTAAGCTTGTGACTGAGCGGCGATTTATTTAGGTTTTAGGGAGATTGAGTGCTGTGTTATCTCTTCATTAGGACCAGTCAGTAATAACAAATCTTCATAAAAAATCAATCATATTGCAGAATCAATATGAGAGTTACTGTATGGTTCATTCACAAACCTCCTGTTGAAGTTTGGCATGGGAAACACAACAGCAGGAGATTCTCACTATTATTATAATATTGTTACCTTATACTCTTTCCTCTATTACATGACTGATGTTGTTTCTGTCAGAAAAAGCCACTTTGTCTTTTAAGACACTAACTGCAGTGGCAAGCTGCTTTAAGGAGGAAGTGATAATGTGTATTTCCGGCATGACTTTTTCCCCGATTTTAAAAGCTCTTACTATTTGTTTACAAATGTAATGGGTATCCAGCTCCTCTGGTGGTGATTGAGTCTACTTACACCAAGGTCATAGACTGAACTAAAGAACAACAGAATCACCAAATTAAACTAAAGACATTAACAAGTGTGTATAGACTTGACACTTTGGAGGCCACATTGGGTACAAAATGTGACACTTTGCAGGCTTTAGGTACAAAAGCACTGGATAAAGCCATTTCTCCACTCATATCTGCTGTAATAGGCATCTGGTGGACATCGCTGGCTCTATGGACATTACACTAACTCAGCCAGTTCAGTTTAGTTCAGCATCTATTTTGCTTGGGTTGAGTGGGGCAGCAATTTGGCTTTTTGCCTAATAAAGTTCTTCAAGAGTTTAGTGATCTTGCCAGGTTCCCTGAGACATCTGAAGAAGGGAATATAATATTAGCTACAGTAGGCTTGAAGTGTGAAATGTGTAAATCGGCATTTACATTACACGTATACATCGTCACTATACTGTATGCACATGTGAAATATCTCAGCAACTTTATGACTGGCTGACAGTTTTCTGGAGTAACAGTTGTGCCTATGATCTCAAAATGCTTTTGCACAGGGTCAGGTGTCTAATTTGCCAAGTATTGCACATGTGAAATTGACATAGTTAAAAAAAAAGGATGCAGGATGCAAGTACATTATTTCTATCGCATGCCTGGGCATTGCATTTAATTTGAAAACTCATATATCTTAGAAGCTGGTATATTTTGGCTTTTAACTCAAAAGTCTCTCTGGGACATTAATAGACAAGACTAAAGCTTTATAGACGTTACAGTGTAAGATATATTACATGCGTTATTTAAAACAAAACATAGAAATGCCTGAACACATACGATAGATGGCTGATATAACATGTGCAGTCATTCCACATCTTTACAAGGCATGCATGATCTTGGGAGAACTTTTAAGGTGAGAAGTCTGAATGATTGTGGTAGTGCTTAGCATGAAACAGCACTAATAAATTGCTGGAATAACACGTTAACATGACAGAAAAGTTAATTCCACATCTTTGCAATGCATGATCTTAGGAGAGGGTTTTACATGATGTCCAATGGTTTTGGGATTGGATCACTGATGAAGACATCTTGTCAAATCCATCATGTTGCCTACACACTGCCCCCCTGCCAGCAATCTGCCTGCCTTCTGTCTCTTATCAAACTCGTTCTCATTGCCAAGGGTCATGAGGAATGAACATCAAATCCACTCAGACCTACAGCGCTGATGTGCCTTCCTCTTTGCAACTTTGCATGTCAAAGAGGCTTTAAGAGAAAAATTCTTCCCGAGCAAAGTATTGAGTGAGGTCTCGGTAACAGTTCCAGCTCTGTCAGTGTGCTGCATGGAGTCTTCAGCAGCTGCTCGATGACCTCTCCAGAGAATGAGTAAGAAGACAGATCACTGAGCCAGTGAAGAATGTATGTCTCGGCACACAACCTTAGGCCAATCTGTCATGTAAATACTTGAATACGAAAACACTGTAATATTTATGATTATTGGATTAATTAAACATTGCATGGGATCTCTGTCTCCGTCTGAAATGATGTTCACTGCATGTGGTGAATGTTTAGAATGGTAGTCCTTTTGGTATATGCTTATTCGTCAACAATGCATTTTTTATTTAATGCACATGTTTGGCGTCATTAAGCACATGTGTTTTGGTTTTGGGATGTGAGATATAAGCTGATATCCATATTGATATCACAGTAGTTCTCTTGCTGGCCCTCGTAGTCACAGGCACTTTGTTGTCGGAGAACCCCCATAGGAGACATAATTCCTGGTGATCTCCCCTATACAGTAGGCTAACTCATTAAAAGTGACAGCAGGCCAAAGAGAGGAGAGAACATCAATCTTCCTGGTTTATCTCTCCCAGATCTTATCCCTGCATCTCTGTACTCCATGTCTCTCATTTTGCTTCCTCTGAAAGCTTGAGCTGTGGAAACTATATGTATGGTATGAAGGAGCCTAATAAAGCTGAGCAAATATACTTATAGTGACACTTTGGCTTAGTTTCACTTGGATGAACTCTTCACATTCTCTTAGGTGCGTTAGCGATCGGTCGCTCTCTGCACTGCATATTAGCTGTTTGGAAGGGGGACAAGACCTTATAGCTTTCCCAGCACCTGCCAGATTAGACAGCCGACGAGGGAGAGATGTCTCTCCACTGCTCCCGCCGAGGCCCACAAATTTGTCCTTGAAATCATGTCGTTAATCAAACTCAAGCGAACTCAAGCTCTCTCCTGTGGACTGTCAATGGCAGTAAGAGAGGATCAAGGAGGGAAAGGATTACTGGTCTTATTCAAACCTTTTCGTTAATCAAACACAACTGGACAAGAGGACCTGAGTCAGCTGCTTTCTAGATTGTCCTGCCTTTGTCTTGTAGGGAGGGAGATGTATAGCTTTGGCTTTAGTGAAACACCATTGCTATATGTTCTAAATCATATATGATATAGCATGAATATCTTAACATTCAGTATAGAAATGTTTCCCACCAGCTGGGCTGAGAAGAGATTAGTGTCTGACATTCTAAAGCCCCTCTTGTGCTATTAAGATGACAGACATGTCTTGATGCACAACACATACATAAACACACACACACACACACTGCTATGTGTATGTGAACCTTCTGGTGATCAAATCACACACATCATGAACCAAACCCTAATCCCCCCCCCCCCCCTTATTTCCTAACATGACTTAGAGAATGCATTTTGTTGAATATCTTATCCTATCTTTTTTAAAAGGTTACACAATAATTTGAAGTCTTGTCTCTATGATCTTGCACTTATCATCCTATGTATATCTTTGTTAGTCGAGTGCTAAATGTGTAACCATAACCATAAATGAAAGGAATTCCAAATCCATTTTATTTTGTTGCATTTGTCCTACCACTGTGACATGGGTATGATATTTTATTAGAAGTTCAGGTATTCCCATAAATATGGCTCATTTGTGCCACCCAGTGGGCATAACCTGTAAAAACAGATCAAAACAGTTAACAGCCACTGGTGTTGTCTCAGTTGCATTCAAGACATATTCTGATCATTATTCTGGTCATCATTTCAAGGGATATCTAGTGCAGTGTGCAGTGTGCAGTGATCTGACATGTGAACGCTGTAATGACAGAGAGTGAACCAATTATGTATGATAAAACCCACCATCTTAGATCCCAGCATCCTTTATGGATCCAGAATGATGTAATATTTATTTCTCAGAATGATTTTTCTGTTCACCTTTCTGTATCTGTAACAACACTGGTGCCCCTGAGCCATTGATTTGTGATCCACTTGGGTCTATTTTCCTAACTTAAATTCTGGTGATTATGCAGGCTAATACTTATAATCGATGGATGTAACGTTAGAGAGGATATTGGAAAATCGATCTGTTTGTATGTATTGCATTAGATATCGTCCATTGGAGGATGAGTGAGAGTAGGGGAGGAGAATAATTAGTTTCATTTTCTGATAAACATTGTGAAAGGACATAGCCTGCAGTCTTCCATTATTCAGATTTGACACCATGATGATGGGGAATGTCAATTCAATAACCATCACATGGTATATCACAAAGAGACACACTTATTTTTGTGTGGAATTAAGAATGCTAATTAGCATGATTTTGTCAATAACTTATGAATCAAAATCACTGTTGTTATAAGTCCACAGGTACACCCCTCCATTAACTTTTTGCAGCTGTGGTTATGAGATGACAAAATGCATTCGAACATTTGTTAATGGGGCCTTCTTAGTGGCCATTATGTGCCATTCAGCACATTAGGTAGATTTGGAGTCTAGTCAAACTGTGAATGATTCATGTTCATCTCTGATAGGAGAAGACATAATTCAGTAGCCTAGGTTATGTATGGCTCTCAGCTGTAGGTTTCTGTGGGTTGAGACAATTGTTTTAGTGCCCACTCCCATTAGTCATGTGAGTCTAACCTTTTGTACCATTTATGTTTATAGTTGACTAAGGTTAATAATAATAATAATAATAATAATAATAATAATAATAATAATAATAATAATAATAATAATTGTAGGCCTATAATAATAATAACATTATTCCACAGATAAATATAAGCATTAGGCTACTCCGCATTATTCCGCAGATAAATAAAGTTGAACTTAGTTGTTCAAGAAATGCTTGTTGTCAAGCATTATCCTTAAACCAGGGAGTTCCCCTGAAAACGTAAACGCCCCTCCAGCGCCGCTCCCGACTTACGCCGTCTGTTATTCCTCTCTGCTCCGCCCGCTCATCCTCCATCTCTCGGACAATTTTCCTTGACGGCAAAAAGAGACAAGAGGGCGGTGGCAGTGCCGGACACCGGGACACTACATGCCAGCATCATCCATGCTGAATATCTGGAAGGGAAACTGACTGACAGACCTGGAAAGACAGGTATTCTTCTTTTGTTGTGAAGGCTATATTCCAAGCGAGCTATACTGTACCATTTGCAGGTGCGGGCTTGCAATTAGGCTACCGTCGGTAAACCGCAGCTATATTGCAGGCTATCGATAACTGGGCTGATGACTCCTATATAGCAAACATTTTAGTGTGCACCTTTTATATGCATTTTCGTTTTTGTGTGTGCAGACTAGCTTAGGCTATAGCTCACGCACCGATTTGCCGGTTACGTGCCAAGGACTCGGGCTCTGTAACAAGAGCAAAGTAGCGGTGATGTAAAAGAGCAACAAAGGTGGACAACGATACAGAACGCTGTTTAATATGGCTTTGTTGTATCCCGTTGTGGCTAGCACCACCTTAACCTACACACCCCCGCAGGTAAGTAATCAAAGCCTTCTTTTGGATCGTGAGGTGATGCTGAAGGTGCAGTTAGTTTTACCTGAATGAGCGCGAGGAAAACGAATGTTTTTTTTTTTTAAGTGGGCATTGCAGGCAACTAACTTAAGCCAACTTAGGTTGTACTTTTGTGTCTGCGCAGGTGAATCATACAGCCCAATGAATCACATAAATGGCACAGGGCATTTAGATTGCTGTCGGGCGTAGCCATATAGACATGGTGGACGCATAAGGCCTAGCCTATAGGCTATAGATCTGAGTCGATGCTACTGACGTCCCCGCCTGCTCTCTCCAACCCTTTACTGACCAGCATTACCGTTGTTACAGTATACCTCTAGCCTGTCTCAGCGAGAGACCGGGCTGACTGATGACTAGACACAGAAAGTGGGCAGTATCCTTTAATGAGAGATACGGGGTGTGGTTCAGCGGGGCAGCGATGCATACACAAAGCACAGGAGCCTATTTGCAAAGTGCTGTGCTTAAGTAGCTGTATAGTATACTGGCTGAGGATGCTCAGATGGACAATATGATTTTTTTAATGATGTTTAGTACATAGGTTGAGGCTACTGAAAATAATTGGATACATTACTATTCATACAATTGTTTTGGAAAGAATACATTTATTGAGAAAGTCAGGGAATTTAATGAGTCTCAAAGCTATACAGCAACAGAAGGAATTTAGCAGAATATGCATACTACTACTGTAGGTCCGCTTCAATATCCTCTTGTAGCCTATAGAGTAGACTATGCAAGTGAATTACTTGGAGTTGTACTGCATGTTTCCTTTATGGATACCTGTTGACTATTTGTGTATGTTATTGGCCTATCCAGTGTTGTGATGATGTGTGTCTCTGGTTTTAATGCACCCCTCTCCAAACAAGGATACTGTACCTAATTGCCTGCTTCATGAGTCTTGCTTCTAGCACTTTTAATTATTTGGTGCTTCATCATTTGCCTCCGGCTCTTGATAGGACTTTTATTCATACGCCTATCTTCATCTTGAATCTGATCAGTTGGAGGTAACTTTGGCTTGCTGTGCTTGTGTGATACGGAAACTGCTTGCTTTCAGCTTAATGCTGGGATCACTGCATTAGATGTGGTAGCAACTGTCGAAGAAGTGTAAACTGGAGTAGAAAAAGTGGACACAGGTTCAACATGCTTAGTTCAGTTTAAGTGTCTTTCAGCTTCTAATTGGCTTGAATTAGTGCACGGCACGCCCATCCCTTATTCTTGAGCAGGAAAGCTATTTAGGATGCTTAATTCAGCATAGGAGATTGGGGATTGTGAAATGTGGAGAGATGACCTGAAATCACAGTCGGCATGATAGTCATGCATAACAAAGGCTTTTTTGGGGGGCGTTTCAGCTGTTTAATGGGAATTGACTATTCCAGTAGTTCCCCCAGGATCCTTCTGATCTATAGTTGTACCTGCAGTGCAGTGCCGTTTCATCATATGACACAGAATTTGTTAGACATTTACTCTACAAATTTGAATGCTTATTTTCAATCAACTGTGTGCCTTTCACATAGGCTACTTCAGTACATTCCCCTACAGTACAAGAGCAAGAGCAAAGAGCAAACCTTTACTAGGCATTGGTAAGTGCAGTTTGATATAATTATCCCCATCACGAGGATGTGAAAAACAGCATCCTGTAGTGGAGCTCCTGGGAGCCTTATTTGCTCATGAGTCTCACTGATCATACTGATAAAGGTGGTGGGCTTTGGAGGGAATAAGCAGGCTTAGCAAACACATTGAATGGTGTTTTTAATAGCATGATTGCCCTGTTTCACAGGTATAGTAGCCTAAGTTGTTTAGGTAGGCTAAGGCTTAGTCACTCTATCTCACACTAATAAGAATAAAAATCTACATCCATATCTGATTTAAATTACCAGCTTCATGGTCAAGGTGGTTATACTGAGCATAAGCTTAGTTTTTGATCAGTTACTTTGACTACTCTTTGGTTTCACTCTGACTCTATTGTGAGCATTACCAAGATTTAATTAATTTTAATTATGAACGTTTTATTTATTTTCTCTGTTTGAAGGGTGAGAGCAAAAAAAAGTGTTATAGAATGTCATTTGATCATTGTATGAACAGAGGAGGGTGGTTATGATGGACAACTAGCAACAGACCCCCCCAGCTGTTTCCTCTCTTCAGTAACCACTCTCCGTATGTCTCTGTGCTCACCAGAAACACGTTGTGTCTCTTAAGTCGTCCCCTGGGTTTCCTCGGCTGCATCTGGGCGCAGTAGTGCGTTGGAGTGCTAGGTGTCTGGTGCTTATGATTCACAGGTCTGTAGCAAGCAAGCAAGCAGGCGCAATAACAAAGACTGCGTCTGTTTTTGTTTTGCTCATGAAAGGTGATCTGCTCAAGTGAATTTTCACTTTTTTTCGTCAGGGCAGGTCTTTGGGTCTTGGGTGCTTTATGCATTTTCCTTTTTGGGGTTATGTCAAATAACATACCTGATATAGACTCCCCATCTCCTCCGTGTCGATGTGTTCCTGCCTGGTTGTGTTGATGAGGAGGTCAGAGAACCTCTCCTTTCCTCCTTCACAATGAGAGAGAGCCTCCGGATACCTTGCTCTCATCCTCTCCTCTCTTCCCCAAACAAATCACTCCCACACACACACACGCATGGCCAGTTTCCCTCTCGCGCCCTCCAGACATAGCCGTGTCTGCTGTCGCACAGGGTTGGTCAGTGTCCAGCACTGACCCATGGCCAGCCCACAGGCTTTAGCTGGGGTTGGGCAGAGCCTGATTGAAGTGCTGTGAATATGAATTGAATGAGGAGAATGATTTGCCTTCTCCTCACATGTGTCCTGCATTCTAAATGTCATGTCCAGACAGGGCACACTTGAGAAGCGCACTTTGTGCTGCATTAGCTGATGCTGCGTTTACATGTGTGACATTCTGCTACAAGTTCTGGATTAAAAATAAATGAAAGGGGAGAATTTAGTGGAGACTCTTCAACCTTTTTCTGCTTCTATTCTTGGTGACGCGCTGGGTATTGGCCATATATTCATGACTCAGCACAGTACCCCCCCCCCTGCCCCATTCACTGAATGTCCATGTCTTTCAATTGCGGCACGAGCCCCTTCGCCGTGGCTATTAGTTACCTCACCGCCTCGGCTCCCTGGGCTTTTTACAAGATTAAACTCCTCTCAAAGCCAGGGGAAGCAAATGACATTTAGATTTATTTCGCCCTCCTTCAAGTGAATAGGTAAACACATTTACAGCCCTGGTCCTTTAGCCAAGCTTCTGGCATTGGACGCTTGTGTTGGGGGGCCCGCCGGCGTGTGGGCTTTGGGTGTAGTAAGAATGTCCGCTTGCCTGCTCGAATGCGTTCGCCATGGTCAAGAAATTCTAGAAGAATGTCCTTTCAGGCTACACAGTGAAGTATATTGCTCCCACTCTCTAAACCATATTTTCAATGTTTATGAGTAGACACTAGACAGCATCAGAAATATCTCTGATTCTAACCCTTAAACTGAAATATCGGAACTGAATTGAAATTACTGTTCAATTTAATTGACACTGTTGACACACAGTTTCATACAATTAAAAATGTACTCCAATTATTTCTCAGCCACTAATACATTTCTCTACCGTTTTGAGCTGCAGACTTTTTCAGCCAGCTCAGGCTATGATATATTGTGTGCTAGAGATCCTGTGTGGACCAAACCTCATCATGATCACAATCTCTTGATTGACAGGATAAGCAGGCTGGGCCACATAAGCGATGCTGGATCTGCTGGATCTACTGTAGCTTACAAATAAATACTGTTGCCAGGGCAATTCTAAAAAGCAATCTAAAAAAAAAGCCACAATCACGTACATTAGTCCATCTTTCTCTGTGAAACAACATTCAGCTTCATTGCCTCAAATTAGATTTTTTAAGTTTATTTTTAGGGCAGTTTGGACAAGAGATGATTGGGAGAAAAAGATGGGAGTAGAACTGGCAAATGACTGCAGGTTAGAATCGAACCCTGGTACCTTGTAGGCGCTTTGACCCTAAAATAGTATGGATACTGCTGCTTGCTCCACAGCACTGTACTGCAAGAACATTCTCTCAGATTTGTGGCATCGCTAAAAACTAGGATGCTTCCTCTATGATGAGAGAGTGTCTTTCCAAGGCTGGGATAACCTATAATCTGACTCCACTTTGTAAACATTTTCCATCCAGAAATGAAAAGAGACGCAATTTGCTGTTAGATAAAGGGGTGTTGACATATCTGCTGACATTACATGGCCTGTGAAATCAATAATTGAATGAGTAAACAAATTATGTTTGGGAAAAACAATCTTAAAAAATTAAATTGCACAGGGTAGTGCATTTGAGAAGGGACATATAGTAAATGGAAGGAAAACACAGGTGTGGCACAGAACTTGTTTTCGCTTACCAAAGAATGTCCTTGGGTTATCTGTTAGAATTTTCTTTTTTTATCTTTCTTTCTCTTCTTTCTTTCTGTTTTTTTTTTTGCTCATCCACTTGTCACAGAGCGTGTTTGTGTTGCTATGGTAACTGGAACATTTTAAAGGATGCCTTTCTTTTGTTCACAATGATGGTACTCGTTTCTGTGTGGAGAACATCCGCCTTTCATTTTGTTGTCATCTTCAGCCTTTGTATGGGAGTGAGAACTGTGCCTCTCCAAGGAGCTCGGTGTCATGCACTTAAAAAAAATGAAGCTTGTCATTTGTCTCTCCTGGAGACCTCATTTTAGTTCCCTGAACTCTCTTATACCCCCAGTGTCACTTCAGTGGGAACTCTGCATGATTCCGGATCCTTCTATAAGAGATGAGGTCTTTCATGCCTCCAACAGAGACAACACTCTCAAGAGTCAGTCGAATTGTTCTGACTTTTAAACAGAGTTCTTTTTGACGGCAGCCTCTGAGTGCAGTTCAAAGTTTTATACTCAGTTTATATACAGTAATGTGACACACTATATATAAAGGGTGAATCATTGGGGAATATTGTTGATCATGCTTAAATGTGCAATCGGTTTATTTTAATCTAATACGCTTTTTAAAATTAAACTCTTTGAATTGGTTTGGTTCTCCAGATGTTCTATGTATGCACTATGCACCCTAATAACGGTGAGCGGTTCTGGCTCTGTAAATTGGGAACAAACAAGGTGGCTCAGACAAAGCCAAACACTATTAAAGCCAATCAGCATGCTACTTCAAGAGCACAGAAGGGTCTCATTTGTAGGCTGCTGAGCTAAAATATCAACAGTCTGTCAGCTTCGACAGAATTGTGGATTGTAATTTCTAATGGCTGAGATGCTGTTTTTATCTCTTCAAAGCTAGTGTGTGTTCTTGTGCACCATGTGTATTGTGCAGTCTGGACAGGCTTTGTGTTCATTATGTGTATATTTTATACCTGCTGTACATGCTGTACGACCTCTCATGACTTTGCGCTACGTTGCACACAGGATCTTAACTCACCTGTTCAGACCTGTCAAGCACTGTGACAGTAAAGTCATTTGACTTGATTTGATGTGATCTGATGCCACATCTCTTGAGCCCGACAGCTCTTCTCCCTGCTGTGACAGATGCTGTTAAGCCGTGGCCCCAGCAGTCTTCACTGACAGGACAGAAAAGGTGACAATTTACTTCAGAGAATGAAATATAGGGAGAGATAATTGTGTATTATATTTGTGTATAATTGCGTAATATAATATAATATAATATAATATAATATAATATAAAAATATTATGAGTAATATAATAATATTACTACTTATATACATAATTACTACTTATAATATATAATATATTAGTGATAAGATTGGTATATTGTGTATCTTACACAAAGCCATTCTTTAGCTGCAAGGCCTGACAAAGCCTGCTGATCATGCGCTAGCTTTGTCTTACATTAGCAAATGTAACCTCTTGGCAGGTAATTGATCAGCACTGGGATCCTATCATTTGTTCTACATTTCTTCTGCTTAATGCTCAGGCACAGGCAGATCGCTCCACTGGGCCATAAATTCATGGCTAGGCCTTGAACAGTGGTCACGTGTGTCCTGTGTAATTACGCTGATGCCCTTGGACGTCATCATCCTCATAGGGAAGCAGATATCTACAGGATTTTTATCTCAGGGTTAGGCTCAGCGAACAAAATTGTACTGGGGGTTGTTATTTTGTTCTTTTCCTGTAATGGAATATTCCTGGTAAGTGTAAACACAGAACTATTATGTTTGATTGATGACAAGTGTATCCTTCGAAGACCTACTTGCTGTCCTCTAAGGAATTTTAAAGGACAGCATGACAGTGCTTAAAATAGTGTGTCTTTCATGTCTTCAGTATACCTGACACTATGGCGCAGAGGCACCCATTTTCAGTCTGTATAAAGATCACAAAAAAAATGAGGATTAAAGCGATTGTAGGAAACCTTCCTGGTCAAACATTTGCACAGTAGACAAGGGCAGTTTTTTTGGTGATGTAAGCGATGTCTCAGCACTTTGAAAAGTCGCATGTTGGGATGCCGCAGCTGTGGTACCTGGGAGGAGGTAGTATCTGGCATCGGGCGAGGCTGTGGCATCACTGTGGGTGGAGAAAAGACTGCAGACTGCAGAACATACACCCTAACAGTCGGGGGCAGTTGAAAAAGTTTCTATGCAGCAGAGACAAAAACCTTTTGTTTCCACAGCTAACTTCACTCTACGGTACACTTGGGCTTTGATAGCTGGGCCTGATATGCCAGATCTGATGGGAGTCGGTTCAGTGGCATCCAAACTCCAGCTCCAGGTTGATGGATTTGTCAGCAGCGGTGGAGGAGCCGGAGAGTGGGAGAGATGAGACTATATAATTTCCACACCCAACTCCCTCTGCTCCGCAAAACTCCTATTCTGATTGCTGGCGCCGACACTTTTAAACAGATCTGGCCCAAATCAAGGTCGCTGCTTGGCCAGGCTCTTGCTTCCATCTCTCCGTTCGGGCCCCGGCTCAGGTTGATGGATTTGATGTAAACAGCATCGCTATCGGATTTGGAATTAAATGCGAGGTGTGAGCGCATGGCCAGGCACACTGATGAGGACGGAGGAGGACGTGCCAGAGGGAGAGCCCGGCCAGGCGCGTGTCTCTCTCTGCCTGTGACTCCCACTATGCTCCTTAAGTCTTCAGCAATTCGCTGAACATAGCCAGCATCACCAGCGGCATGACATTTCCCTCTGAGTAAGGGATTGAGCCGGTGTATTTACAGTTAAGGTGGAGTATATGTCGTTTTTTTTCTCATTATATGGCATCCTTTTTGGGGTCATAAAATATGTTGTGTATGAATAGGCCTATTACCCACAAATAAACACCACAGAATAGTTGAACCAAATTATTAAATGCGTAGAGATGAGCAAGACAAAACAAAACAAAGAGCAACGTTGAGCCATGCAATATTAATAAGATACAGTGTTTGGGGCATTCATCTCTAGCTCATTGCCACTGTGTTTCTGAATAGCAAGTTCCAGGTAGCGGCCAATGAATTTGCAGATGCTAATGAGCTGATACATATTTAGTATACCCTGTAGCTACTCTCACTAATCTGGACATGTCATCAAAGAAACATATAGATGATGATTGCCTCTCGCTCATCTCTTCAAACAAATGGCACTGTCTAGTGCTCCTGTTGTGTCACCTGCTGCAGTAAATCTGGCCTTGCCATTTGTGCGTATGGCTCATTGCTTTTTGGTCTGCAAACATTTAGGAAAGCTGCCTAGTTGTTGGTCAGCCAGTTTTATCATTAGCCAATAAAAAAGGGCTCACTCAGTTTTCCACTACTCGGACCTGAAGAGGGGAGGTACCTTGGAATCTTTGAAAGAGATTCATCAAGACCACCAATGCAACAATGAAATACAGCATACACTGTAATTCCTGTGATTTTTTAACTAAACTGAGAGCTCATAAATTCATGAACAGGAGCCAGTCCGTTGTAGCGTCCGTTGTATGGTCATGCTTTTGGGTCAAGTTCTTCTCACAGCAGTCCCTGATGTAGATAATAATAATAATAATAATAATAATCTTTATTTATACAGTATAGCACTTTTCAAAACAAAGTTACAAAGTGCTGTACAATATCAACATACAGTAGATGAAAATGCAAATAAGACATAATAAAATAACAATCAAATAATATATACTAATTCAATTAGAACTTAACATAAATTTGAAAAAGGAAAATAAACTTACACTGAAATAAAACTTGACACTGAAATAAAACTTGACACTGAAATAAAACTTAATGTTAGATGACTAATTCACAGTGAAACGGTACTGCATGATGCATATTTAATACTGTAGAATAGAACTGTCTAAAAATGCTTCATGTTAAAAGCATTTATGTAATCACTTTTTAACCAAGACTCCTTTCCTCACTACAGTGCACACATGTAAAGTAATACTCTGTCCCAAGCACAATAGATATGTATTATAAATCTGTTGTCTAAATCTAAAGAAGAACTGCTGTAAGGAGTACATTTTAATTTAGTAAATAGGACTTGAGAGTACTACAAAGGGCTGCTTTAATATATTGCTGTATCTGTGTACACAGCAAATTTGAAATCGGAATTTTAACACTGATAGATTTAAATCTAACACTATATGGGTGTATATATGGGGACCACCACAAGTGTTAAATTAACACTTCTGTAAGTGTCAGAAGTTACAACACTAACAAGGTGTTACCATTTTTCACTGAGAGAGTTACACAGAAACACCAGGTTGGAGTATTTTTAACACCAGAGGACTGTTAATTCCTTCTTGAAAACAACTCCAAAAGTGTTGCTATTTAACTTAAGCCCAGTGTTAAGCTGACACTAGTATAGTGATGATTGCATGTATATTATTACTTTATTGCCAAATAATGATTCTTGTTTTAATCTCTAGAAGAGTAAAGGAGGTGTTGTATACAGTTATATACACAATAGGTTTTAGAATTGCTGTTAAACTGAATAAAAAACAACATTCAGATGCACTTAATGTAAAATGTACTACATTTATTTATTAAACAGCAAAACATTCTTCAGTTCATTACAAAATGCAACAGTCAGGCACTATATAAAACGACATATCACAGCTGTATGATATCTGAAGTTCAAACGGTTTGTAATGCTGCAAATCATCTTTTTTAACAATATAAAAATGATGAAGTTCTTTAAACCTCAAAAGCGTAAAGATGCTCGACATAAACAGTCTCCATATCTATCAGAATAAAATGTATGTTGTGTTTCTGTAGAATTATTGGCACCAGTTATTGCCATGCAGTGTCCCATAAACGTAACACCTATACATCATTCATCAACTTTGCTTGCAATGCCTTTACTTTTGGGCTCTCTTTGGTGGTCTGCAGGAATGTAAAAAAAGTTGCTTAGAGATTTGTTGCAACTCAAACTGAAAACAAAATGAACCTTGAAAAGCTTGTCGAATGCTGCCAGAGAGGTGTTTCCTTGGCATGGAATGGGCTTCTTATCCATGGCTATGTAGAAACTGTTGATGGCTCGCTTGGAGGTTCCCAAAGCTAGCAGATATGGCTGCCGATGTTCATCTTCATTCAAGTGCTCATCAAGACTCTGGCATGACTGGAGGAAACATAAGAGAAAGGATTATAATCGAGTCCTCATCTTTCTACCAGATGACAGGTGACAGGATGTGCATCAGCAGGAGTAAAGTGGATTTATCACTGTCCCAGCCTGGGTTAGGATGGGGTTTGGAGGAGAGTCATAAAATAACTATTTAATTATTCAGATTGAACGGTCATGCATAAAAAAGGTATTTTGACAACTTAACTTCAAATTAATATCCAGAAATACCGGTCATTTCCTAAAATGGCAACTAAAATGTTAAACTCCATTACTCCATACAATTACCTTGTAAGTTGTCTACAGACAAGTCCATTTGTCCCTGGCAGACTGCAATAGGTGTTGCAGCAATGGTGTTGGTAGCTTGTAGTGCAGGTCTTTCTTTTATCAGCTTGGGTTTGTATGAGGGCCATCTTTCCAGATGTCTTGCAGATGTTTCAGATCCAACGAGAAGGCTGAAGTCTTGAAGAACCTGAAACATTAAAGAACACACAGTACAACTTAGAATGGGGCGAAAAGCAGAACACTGTTGAAATTGACAACCTTGTCAGCAATTACACACACACACACACACACACACATCCGTTAGGCTAGATTAAATCTCAGGGAAAGGCGACTCTAGCAAAGAGGGAAAATGCAACACATTCATGTACATTTGCAAAAATAAACAAAAGCTCCACAATTTCTTCTGTGCCTTTGCAAGGCAACTGTATAAAACCCCAAACCAAGCAAAATACCTTTATCAGAATCATGGGTGACTAAGCACATGTCCTTGGTAACCAGATCTGGAAACACATCAGCATCCACTTCCATTCCTCAGTCACTGTCAAGGTTTTGTCTTCATTTATGAAGAACTTTGCCCAGACTACAAGATAAATAAATAAATAAATTAGTATTATCCAAAATATACTGTGGTAGAGCACATACTACATAGAAATCAGCATTGACATTTCTCTGCCCAACTCCAATATTGTTTGCCTAGAAGCATTTACAACAAACACTATCAATTTAAAAAAGTCAATGTTAGTACACATATAAATACCATACGATGCAAATCATTTTGTGATTCAATGGAACACTATTGTGAAAATTTTAATTTCCTTTGAATAGATCCCAAACATAAAAATGAATGGACGTCGTTGTCGTTCTTTCCGCATGGATGGATGGATTCTGCATAAAGTTACATTTATGAACAAACAGACGGCGAAATTGGGAAATGAAAAACGGCTGTCTTTTCCCCCTTTTAAGGAGCTGTGCAGACACTCGCTCACATTCTGTTTTTGTAGAGACAGTCGTGAAACGTAGCCTACTATGCTGCACATCTAGGACAGTAACGTTAGATAATTTCAGCTAACATCATCCCTTCAGTCAACCATTTCACTTTAAATCATGTTGTCATCTCAGTAGTCGTGACGATAACGTTTGCCTACCTGAGGCTTACTTCGCTAGTAGGCTAGCATGGTACTATCAGAGAATGTCTAATAAACGTGAACGGGCTCTGGTAACGTTACTATCAAACTTACCCCATGATGAACATTATCCAAGCGGCTCACATATCCTGACAATCATCGCATCCACTTAATGTTATATCTGTTGATGGAAAAGGCAAACAATTTCACATTCTTCATTTTAGGTAACTTTGTTAAGCTAGCTAAATTATCTATCTTAGCTACTAGCAACTACGCCGGTAACGTTGGACGTTAGCTGACTGACCATGTGAATGTCATTTCAATGAATGAATGTAACTGGTTAGCTAACGTTACCTAGTTTAGCACACCATAACGTTACAGCTAATAACGTTAGCAGCCTGTAAGCAACCAACAAGGATGGTGATGTAGATGTATTAGATTAAACGTAGGTAGACATCGCAAAATCAAATAAATAAATAAAACAAGGACAACACATTACACCACACTAAGTCAAACACACATAATGTAATTTAGTGTTATCAGCTAAAAGTTTGGACAATGTCTCACTCAATGCTAAGGTAGCTATACAGTACGCTTGACAACGGGCGGAAAGCAACTTCTAAGTCTACAGTTTCATAAAGAAGGTCTGAGAGTGCAACACAACGTCTAATATACATATTTTATCAACGAATGCCAAAAATAGATTAATTTAATAACTTACCACACAGAATTGTCCACAGCTTGAAGAGAAGTCTGCTATCCTGCAGGGGGGTTTGAGAAATGGCGGACTGCGCTGGAAGTTTGAGCAATTTGCAAAATATCCCGGATGGAACTTGTTACACCCAATTGGTGTTTATTAATCGGAACGCCGCAAATTAACACTGGCTTTTGTATCATATCTACACCAAAAGTGTTGAGAGTTTAACATCTATCAACTGCAACAGTGTTTATTTGTCATAACACCAGAAATATAACACCCGTGAATTTGCTGTGTAGCTGACAGCCCTGGTCATATGTGGGATACAGATATCCCCTGGCTTTCGTTAATGGCGCTGTACTGCTCATGTTTGTCATGGCTGAGTGCTGAGGCACGTTTGACTTGAGAAGGTGAGGCTGCTCTCATGTGCGTTCCCCTCACTCATCGATGGCACGACGCTGTGCCATAAATGATTGATTCCTCCAACAGACTGTGCCACAGATGAGTGATTGCGCTGCAGGCTACAGGAAGTCAGCCACAATACACACACACACACACGCACAAACATACACACACGGGTGTGTTTCTCCATTTTCAAAAACAGCCATGCTTACAGGCAGAAGGGGTGCCGGAGAGAGACACGCGCGGTGACAAATGGCATTGCCTTGGACCATCATTCCTCAGGAAATTATTTCCATCATTTGACTTACTTTCGGGCCATTTGTCGCTCCGCTAACAAAGAAAGGCAGAAGACCCATGTGCCTTTCCCATAAAACATCCGTCATTACAGCGATATTTCATTACTTGAAATGTCATTACTTGAATCTTTTTTTGTGCCTCGTCTTGGCTTCAAAGGGTGTTTGGAGCTTGGTGAGATGCTTAGATGCCTGCCAGCGAGGAGATCAGGTTTCTTATTTGAGCTCTCTCTCTCTCTCTCTCTCTCTCTTAACTCTAGCAGAAGAAATAGAAGTTGGAGTGAGCAAAGGGGAAAGACACAATTAGCATAATCAGCAGATGTGGTGCTGTTTGCCTTGACTGAAACAAGAGTGATGAGACAACCTCGCTGTAATCTCAAGTCATTTCTATTAAGAAGGGGAGGCATGGTGGCAGCCTGTCAACCCTCTCAGCAACCTCTCTATCTCTCTCTCTCTCTCTCTCTCTCTCTCACACACACACACACACACACACACACACACACACACACACACACACACACACACACACACACACACACACACACACACAGTCATAGACACCCACATGCAATGTATACAGTCAGCAACTGTCATCAGTTCCAGCACTTCAGCTCTTGAACAAGCTCACCATAATTAAATTTCCATCTGAAGAACCAAGAACCACATCGCATCAAAGCTCCCCTGGAAAATGCATCTCCATTTGTCATAATGAACGCAACCCCAAGGCCATGACCACACCATCGATCTGGTCAACCTACACCACCTCGCACTTAACAACCGTGGTCTAATGATAGCCGTGTGCTGTGAAGATACTCTCTCCCCTCCAGTCCCAACCCCTGCAAATGTCAGCCGTTCCCCCCATTAGGGCGTCCACATAGTGGCTCTCGGTGCTCAGTGCATCTCTCGGCTCTTCCATATGGCCTGGGCATTGGCCAGGACACCCGCTGTGGCCTCAATGCGCTGTGCCGAGATGACAGATTTGGCTCAAGGTCCGCCGGGCCTGCTTTGGCACTAGTCTGCTCTTATAATGTGCGCGTGGCAAAAAGTCTCCTGCACAGAGATTTTTTTTATTTGGAAGGACCTGTTTTCACAGAATAATCATCATGTTATGGCCCATCTGCAGTGCCAATGATAACAAGAACTGTGCTCTAGCTACAGTAAGAGATGGCAATATCTAGCAACACACAATTTCAATAATGACATGAATAATATTGTTTGGCATCATTTCCAGAGAGATTGTGTGAATGATAGAAATACTGACAGAGAAATACTGACAGTCACTATGCATGGATTTTAAAGGCATCACACTGAAACATGAATGATATTTCTGAGATGCTTTCTTTGCTGCTGGGTAGATTGGCTATTCATAAAGTTATACTTACATTTGTTGTTGTTGGTAGTGTGGATGTCCCTGAACGTGAGATATCTGCCATTGCAGACAGGCAATGGTACACATAAGGAAACAGCCAGGGAAACTACATTAAGAGTAAACAAGTTTGGAGCGTTACTCTTTTTTCCTTCATAAACCTTCACTATACAACTCGTATAGCTTGTAAGTAAGTAAGTAAGTAAGTAAGTAAAGTTTCTTTTTAGAGCACATTTAAACACAGCTTGCACTGACCAAAGTGCTGTACAAAGCACATTAGCTAAAGAATAATTAAATGAAATAAAATATATACACTTAGGTAAGATGACATCAAGAGACAAACACTTAATTATCTGCATTGCTCTTAGTAATAGGGATATTCAGCTATTATCAAGACTATAAGTCACACTTTTTTTCATAGTTTGGCTGGTCCTGTGACTCAGGTGCAACACATATATATTTATATATATGTTTTTTTCCTCTTCATGAAACAGTTTTTGACTGGTGCGACTTATACTCCGGTGCGACTTATAGTCCGAAAAATACGGTATATCCATTCACATACTAAAGCCATTAAACAAAACATCAGTAGGCACAAAAGGAAGCACACTTACAAACACACACACACACACACACACACACACAATTAGCGCACACTCACAAGAGAAACAAAGATATTAGAAGGAGAAATAGTATTCCTTTAAAAGCAAGCTTTCAGAATACAAAAATGGTATTTTGCACCTTGAGATCACTTTCTCCTTTCTGGTTGAAACCAGTGTGGACCGGTGCTCGGCAGACCCCATACGGTTGGCCTGGCCCCTGAGCACGTTTTCAGCTGAGGATCCCATTGCCTTGTCTTGCATGGCCTAGTGACTCACCCTATATTATTCTCTCTCGGTGTGCTGATTAGGGGAGCACTCACCGTAACAAGCATCAGGCTCGAAATGATTGAAATTAAAGAATGGAGCACACCGAGGCCGCGCGGGCCTGTCAAGGCGAAGGCTCGATTTGTATTACTGCACACGCGCACAACAGCAACCTTCTGCTCTCTCTCCCCCGGCTTCTCCCCAGGCTTTGATCATGGCACAGAGAAGATGAAAAATTCATCCGGACATTCCAAATGGCCGTGCTTAAAAAAACTAAAGCAGCATATCATTCAAAGCTTGCTTGCTCGCTCGTTCAAAAAACGGCAGAATTTCATGCCATATGCACAGCAATTGATCAGTGTCCCTGTCATACATCGAGCCCAGGCGTTTGAGTGTTTCCTTAAAACCAAATGAGTACCAGTCTTTGCATATCATTGTCTTCTGGAGCACTAGCAAGTCATGTCATTTTCAGAGGGTCTTTTAAAGCAGTCTGTGGTATTACAGCAGACTTTGAAATACGCTGTTGCCGCTTGTAATACTCCATGTGCCAATAAGGAGGACAACAGCGAGACTCAAGCACATCTGAATACGGCAGCCTGTCTTGAACCTTTTTCAAATCAGCGGAGGCATTCAACGCTCGCTGTCGTTGTCGTCCCAAGTGTGCACATGACTTAATCCTCTGAGTTTATGCGCGGTTATGTTTCCTGTCAGGCAGGTCGAGAGGTTCCAGGTCTGGAGGCTCTTGGAAACAAATCCTATACTCACTGGCAGGCAGGGAGGCTGAAGCAGCAGTACTTTCAGGTGTAGTGACTGTGTTTGCCAGCCGTGTGATTATTAATCAAGGCTGGAGTAATTATTAGAACCGGTTTGAAAATCCCAAGTCATCGTCTGAGGGTAAGTGTTTGTGTGGACGTGTTGGTCATGCAGTCAAGTGAGGACATGCACTCTCATAATTCATTTGGAATATTTATACTGTTGATATACATTTATATACATGATTATGCAGGAAACAGTGTTACTTTTGTATTTTTGTTGGCTAAGACACTTAATCCTCTGAGTTTTTATGCGCGGGTATGTTTCCTGTCAGGCAGGTCGAGAGGTTCCAGGTCTGGAGGCTCTTGGAAACAAATCCTATACTCACTGGCAGGCAGGGAGGCTGAAGCAGCAGTACTTTCAGGTGTAGTGACTGTGTTTGCCAGCCGTGTGATTATTAATCAAGGCTGGAGTAATTATTAGAACCGGTTTGAAAATCCCAAGTCATCGTCTGAGGGTAAGTGTTTGTGTGGACGTGTTGGTCATGCAGTCAAGTGAGGACATGCACTCTCATAATTCATTTGGAATATTTATACTGTTGATAAACATTTATATACATGATTATGCAGGAAACAGTGTTACCTTTGTATTTTTGTTGGCTAAGACACTTCTGCATAGATGGTAATGTGAGCTGATGATGAAAATAAATGAATATACAGTGTGGAGATATGGATATTTTCATGAAATCATAGGTCAGGTTGGTTTTATAATATAGTTTATATACTTCAGGGAGAGTACTGTAAGAGAAAATAACACTTTATTTTAATTATTTATGAGTCATGCTACCTCAGCTGTAATTTGTGTTCCATTTCATTTGCAAGTAAATTGCTGCTTACTTTCTGCAAAGAGGCAGAGTCTATAAAAAGCCAACCTTTGCAGTCGACTGAGTTGTGTTTGGCGTGTTAGACAATGTTTTGTTTACTTCTGGGTCGTCTTTTGGGATGGTGCAGTCGGAGGTTTCTGCTTTCATGCTGCGGTGACCACACTGAGCGTAAGCTGTTTTTTCCCCCACAGCATCGCTGACAGGGGTCCCGGCTGCAGCAGCGCAAACTTTTCTGGAGAGGTTTCTGAGATCGAAAAAGAAGAAAGAAAGAAGGAAAGAAAGACAGAAAAACAAGAAAGGAAAGAAAAAAACAAAACAAAACACTTAAGCAATAAACAGTGCCTCTCAAGTGAGCTGGCAAAGAGAAGGCGTCCTGGAGCAATTTGATGGGTAAACACAAGTGAAGGAGATGAGATTGCTGAGCCCTTAGACAGGCACTTTTTAAATGAATGTGCCAGGAAGTGGGGATGAGTGTGCTGTTCAGTGACACCGCGCCATTTATATCACATCATCCGACGTCTCCAACGCCAAGCGCTGGAACACTCCCTCTGCCAGTAAGTGGGAGAGAGCCTGGGGAACAATTCTCTCGGCAAGGGAACTCCCCACTCGTGCATCTCAGAGGAACAATTGTGCTTGACCATCTTAAAGAAAAGAGTGAGTTCAAAATTATAGTCCCACTCTCATTTAATGATGGTATGAGATCAGTGCTGCCTTCAGGAAATGCTGCTTGGGTCCACAACAGCCCTGGCCCTTTCATTTTTGATCCCTCCTGTCCCATCACAGCCATACTTACTTTATGGTTCAGGCCCATGTTCCAGTTTTCATTGGACCTAAAGTATGCGCCCCCCATCAGAAAATGCACTGACTTGTGACGAGCAGGGTTCCCATAAACGAGGTAGGGGCTGGCTTTCCCCATAGAGCAGCAATCAGAAGAAAGAGTAATCAAACCAATCTTTGCAATTGAGGCTTTCTTGAGTACCATTTTAGATCTGCAGGTTTGGATGAGAAGCAGGTCAGTGGCTTAAGGTGAGCTGCAGTGATTTGCTGAATAAATGAACCTTGGTGTTAGCACAGACCATTCAGAGGTTGTTGAAAAATCTTTGTAAAAAACTTGGTAAGACTTGGTGAACTCACACAAGAGTGGCATCATGGCAATTGACATTGCTATGATTGTCTAAGGATTCTGGATGAAATAACTGCCAATGCCATATGGTGGCAAGTTGTAAAAAAAACATTGGATAATTTGAAAGGTACTGTATGACAATTACTATTTAAAATGGCACTCAAAGAGGCAAAGCCCAACCGTCCTCTTTAATGCTGTATTCCGTATTTCATAAGTGAAAGTGAAACCCATGCTGTGTCTCACATCAGGTTTTGGCACTTTTATGTTAATCTTCTGGCCAATTCCTACAGTTTTTACTAAAATACTTGAGTGAAATTCCACCAGACTGAGAGAGTCTGGAGATGAGAGCAGTCATCCATTCATGAGCACACACACGGGCCTTAAGCTTTTTGTGCAGGTGTTTGGGGCCTCTGTAGGGAGTCCGTAATGGAAGGTGAAGAAACAACAAACAGACTCTTCTGCAGCTGATCAGCTGGTGTCAAACTGCGATCTATTTGCTTAATTAAATACAAATTCCTCTGTGTCGTACCACCTGTAGGTGAAAATACCTGCAAAAATTGTGAGAAAGTATTCGTGCTGTGCCAGGACCTGGCATGGAGGAGAGATTGTGGAGATGAAAGTGTCTGTAGACACAGACACAATATCTATTCTTTTTCCCACTCCCTATCCCACCTTAAGGGAAACAGAGGGGGTACAGTTGGATGATATATTTTCTTTTCTAGAAGAAGAATACATTTTTTTTTGCAAGTTTGCAATAACCAAAATAACTGTGCAAATGTGCAAAGACCAGATAACAATATTCCACATTCCTGTAGTAGAGTGAGCCTGAACATAGTTAACTAGCATAACAACGTACACCATGTACAAAAACATTGTACACAAGACAATCTACACAGGACCTGTTTACAAAACCTTGGCAAAGAATACAAGTAGACAGTTCACTAATGCTTAGTTCAGTAGACCTCATCATACTGGCTCAATAGTGCTAACACTCTAATCTAAATAAAAAAAAACTGTCAGTTATCTTTTGGTGTATTTGCCAACAGAAGGGAAGAGAATAGAAGGCACATTTTCACCAGTGGTCTAAAATAGATTTAGAGGGGAGAAAACGTAGGTCTCATGACGGTCTAACACCAGCTCCCCTTCCCTCCCTCATGAGCAATCCAACACGTGCTGAATTCAAATCAAAGGGGTTTTTGTTCACTCAAAAATCTAGCAGCTCACAATGTGTCTAAGCAAAGTGTTATCTCAAATTTATGCATAACATTTTTCATTTGGGAAACTGACAGGCGAATGGGACAGGCCATTTACCTCTTTTTATGTGCTTAGGTGGAGTATGCAAGGAAAGCACACAATGTCAAGACCTATTGTCTGTTCATGGAACATTATGCAGCAAAACCTAATCCCCCATATGCAGCCCAATGTGTTTATGCTGTATTAGGCCACAATATTATTACACATAATAACAGCATTCATGCAGAACACTCCAAACAAAACACTCATTCCAGTGAATAGAATGGATTATAACATACCTTATATGCCGTTTCCAAAACAGTATGAGATTATATTTATTATGGAAATGTCTAAAACATTGTATATCTTAAATCTGCAAACCTTAAAAAATGACACAAAAATGGTTAGGCCCTTTACCTGTGTCCATTTGCTCAAGTGAAGCATGGAGAGAAAGCACAAAATGACAAATTGCCCGTTCATAATCTCTGAACATTATGCAGTCAAACCTAATCCCTCATAGTAGCAGCATATGGTAGTATTCTGTAGCTGTAGCTGTACACTATAAAAGCCACTAAATGGCATGAAATGAATGTTTACAAGATACCTTGCCCTCATTTTAGTAAGCGCAGTAATGAGTCCTGCACTTGGGTGTACTTGTTTGTTGGTGCCTTTATGCATTTTCCGTGCTCTCTGCGAGCAGTGTTGCGGGCTTGGCTCGACCATGTCCATTTTAAAGCAGTTTCTGGACCACAGCGCTGCATGCCTTTCAGCAGATGTCCTGCTCAGCGGAGTGATAAAGTGCAGTGGCTCGTTATTCCCACGGGCAGCCATTCATTTCTGTCTGCCTGGTGTGATACAAAGTATTAGCAGTGCAACAATTTCTAGAAAGAAAAAAAAAAAAACTAGCACCTACAACAACAAACAGCCCCCTCGCCCCCCCCCCCCCCACGCCCCCGCACCCTCCACCTCTCATAAAAAAGCAGCAAGATGTATTTCACAGGTGCATGAACACGTTGCCTTCTCCCTGCTCTCTCCCTCCTCTCCTTCTTCCCCCTCTCTGTCTTTGTGTCTCTCTGTTGGTCTCTCCCTATGCTTTTTACAAACACACAGTGTGGCTTTGTGCAGAAAGGACATGTGAGGGAGAAAACTGCAGCCATTAGTGAGAGTCTTGTTTTAAATTGGTCACTTCACCATTCTTTCTATTTTCTGTACTGCTCACCATTTCTTCTCTCTTTCGCTCTCTCTATGCTGTGTCTTTTCATTTCATTTCACTTTCCTCTATATGGGATGGTTCATCCATCTCTCTGTCAGATGCAGTGGCCTGCTTCACTAGAGGCCCTGGCTGTATGTAGTGTCAGTGTCATACACACTCCCACCTCTACCACCACCAACAGCAGCACTAATGGCACCAGAGACCTCATGCCTCTCACACTGATGCTCCTCATGTACCACTGCCTGCCCACGGGGAAGGCCACTCTGGCCTGACCTCGGCCCAGTTCCGGGACTGTTCTGGCACAGATGCAGGCCACACTCCTATCCCGGAGTTCTTTGTTATCTGTTAGTTGGTGTGAGATGGCTTCTCTCCTCAGGCATGCCTCTGCACTGTGTGCTTTTCCATGGCAGCACGAGCGGGGGAAAAAAAGGAACCTCGGCGGCCTCTCCTGAACACCGCCATTAATTACTGCATCGACCGCAGCGGCAGCGGCCGTCCACACATAAGTAAATTAACAGTGACTTATAGGTGTGGATTAGCTGGGATTGAATGCTTGACTGAAACGCCAGTGGGTTTGTGTGGAGTTTGTCTCCACCGTTATGAATGCCTTGGTTGTGGGGGGAATGGATAACGTGTGACTTTGAAAAGAGATTGATGGGTTGCCCTGAGCATCAAGGTGCCAAATCGAGTGGCTTGTTTGCCAAGTGTCTGTCGTGCTTCTCCTCTGTGGGTTGGTAGGTAGGTAGTGAGGCTCATGGGTAAGGTACAACAGCGTGCCATGGTGGAGAAAAACATTGATAAATATTCATAGACTGGGTGGGTGGTGGCCGGGTGGCCGGGTGATGTAATGTACTCGGGACTTGACTGGAGAGTATATGACAGAAGTTGTGCAGCATGAGGTTTGTGGGAGGATTTTTGCTCGGCTGTAATTTATATGGAGCGATGGAAAATCTATAAGGTTTCTGTGGAGCTGCTTGGTTCAGTGGGACTTTATGGAGATTAAAAACAGTGCTCAGTTCTCTCTCACGGTGATCTTGGGATTGGGCGAGGTGTGTGGTGTCTGTGTGTGTATGTGTGTCTCTCTCTGTGTGTGTGTCTCTCTCTCTCTCTCTCTCTCTCTCTCTCTCTCTGTGTGTTTCTAATAAATTAAGTCTTGAATGTGTGTTTTTACAGGATAGTAAGTGAACACGATGTCGGAGAAAGGTTCGGCTAGCGATATGAAGAATGCGATCGAGGGGGATTTGAAGAGGTCTAATCAGGTAGGAACCAATCTAATGCAAGCCTCACATTTAATTTCATATTCCACATAGCAGGGGAAATAAACTGACAACAACCATAAGCCAGACCACTGTTTGTGATAATGATAACCCTCCAGGGCATTTTTATAATGAAACCTATTATTTGTGTTAGTTGTATGGAAAAGCTTTTAACATTTAATTACTTATTAAGGAGCCCAGGAGTGTTTTGGAGGCAAGTTTTTTCCTCAGAAATGATTTTGAAAACTAAATAGCAGGATTAGTCCAAAGCAGACTTGCTTGCTGCAGCTTGAGCTCTTTTTAGGTGTTGTTTACCTTATGGCACATGAAAGAGGTGTGTGTGTGTGCGTGTGTGACATGCTGTGATAATGTGATTTTTCTGCTAGGATCATGACTCTAAGACGGCAGACGAGAAGGACGACAGCTCAGAGAAAACTCCCAGCAGGGTGTCCAGATCTCCACAGAAAACCTCCAAACGGTCAAAGACGGCGCCGGTGAAAATCACGCTGCTCGATGGCACTGAGTATGAGGTCGAGGTGGAGGTACGACTATGTTCAGTCGTTTACTTGTCCTTCATCTCTGTTAAAAAAAGCTTCCTGGTTGTGAAAGTAGTACACACAATATTAAGGAGTGCAACTGAAATTAATTCGATTCGAAATTAATATGAAGCCTTGAATTTTAGACCCAAAAAATCGTGTTCAAATAGTATTTTTATAAAATGTATTTCTAAAATAGTTTATAAAAAATATTCATGAAAAGCATTTACAGAAACAGCACTGTACAGGCCAGTTCTTTTTTAGTACAAGGCGCTGCGCTGCGTTGTGTGTGCGTTCACTGCTGCATTGTTGGGAGACGGCTGGCCTCGACACCGCTGCTCTACATTATAACGGCAGCGAGGATATGAGATGTGCTGTCATCGCCAGCCACATTAACACAGAGCAGGGGAGAGGAGCACTCCTAAGAGCACGGGGAGAAGGAGGAGGAGGAGGAGGAGGAGGAGGTGGAGGAGGGTTGAGAAAGGGTACCCAGTCAAGGAAGACGAACCCTCCATGACTTCCTCCTCCTCCTCCTCCTCCTCCTCCTCCACAGCAGCTGCGCGGGGACGTCTCACACTCCAGCATGGATCATGACAATGTCAGGCGGCCTGCCCCTGCGGCTGTTGTGCGTGATAGATTATGATGCACGTGGGGGAATCACTCTGGCCCTTTTGTACACTGCGTCACTGGATCGCTGCCGCCTTGTAAGCACCCACCCCAACCCCCCTACTCCCCCACCCCACCCCCACATCCATGCCACCCCCACTGAATGTGATGGGGGGTAAACCGTCCCAGTCATGGAGATGTATGGCGTACTGGAGAGGTCAGAGGTAGCCAATGCCATCACCTCCGGCAGATGGGATGCTGGGATGGGAAATCCATACACGTGAATTAAAGTGGAGGGGCTCTCGTGTGTGACCATGATGGGGAGGAGTGTGTGTGTGTGTGTGTGTGTGTGTGTGTGTGTGTGTGTGTGTGTGTGTGTGCAGGAGAGAGGGAAAGAGAGAGAGAGAGAGAGAGAGAGAGAGGGAGAGAGAAAGAGAGAGAGAGAGAATGAACATATGCACAATTAGAATGTTTTGTTTTTCGGTGTCTATCAAAGGGAGTTAGAGAGAGAAAGAGAGTGATTAATACAGAGACAGAGGAATGGAGGATGAGAGAAAGAGAGAGAGAGAGACAGCGAGGGAGAGAAGAATGTCTATCAGAGTGTCTATCAAAGTGTGTGGGGGAGAGACAGTGCTTGAAACAGAGTCAGATAGAGGTTTAACACCCATTTATTCAATCAATCTTGGTACCATGGTACCACGCCACAGGCAGAGAAATGAAGAGAGATATCCCCAGTATTTGTCTGATGGGTATAGACGGAGGCTGAGCCTTGAAGGACTGATCTGTGAAATCACATTTAATGGTCCTGATGAGAGTGCATAGTCTTAAATTTGACTTCCTCAGGGAACTATATGCATAAACAGTCATCTAGCCCACACTGATTGATTTGTCTCCTCAGATGCCATCAATAATAATGAACTGAGTGTTCATTATTTACCTCTAAACCTTTGATTGTTCTCCACCGAGCTGCTTAGAGATTAATGCAGCAGCAGAAGCAGCAGCAGCCATGAGGCCTTTGCTCTGTAGCACCATCGGCGCCTGCTGACCGCAAGAACAGACAAACTCAAACACCCGAGGTCACCATGACTCCCCACAGCAACACTACCAGCTCCAAATCTCAAGACTGGACAACCTCAAACATCTGAGTCTGCCACGCCCTCACTCAGAAACACAACTGGTGCCCAACAAACTCAGAAACCTGAGGCTACCGCATGAGTCACTCTGTCTCTCATTGCCTTCTCCCCCTCGTTTGGGATGGATGGTTATTTCTCTAGACTGGATCTTCGCGAGCACTAACGAAATGTGATTTGCGGCTGTCGAAGTGCAAACCAAATCTCATCATCGCGGCCAGAATTGGTTGCAACGCTCGGGGAGCCGGGTGAATTGAGTGCCTCAATTTCTGTAGTTAAGAAATGGAAAAGGGGGCCCCTAGATCCCTCACTAGCACATAATTGGGGAGAACCCACCCTTCATCGCTCACTCATGTCTGTGTTATCTCAAGAGCTTTTGGCTTTAAAAAAGAGCCACCTTCTCTTCTTCCTCCCCAGCTGCCAGGGGAGACAGCCGTACATGCACCAGCTAGCAGTGTGCCGGCAAAGACAGAGAGGAGGAGAAATAGGGAGAGAGAGAGAGAGGGAGTAAGAGAGAGGGAGAGATGTAGGAAGAAGGAGATGAGGACAGAAGAGAGAAAGAAAGAGGAAACATCAAGGTGGAGAAAGGAGAGAAAAGAGAAGGAGAGGGAGGGAGAGTTAGTGGAACAGTGAAGTGTAGAGGAGAGAGAAACAGAGGGAGAAGGAGGGAAAGAGAAAGAGAGATAGACTGAGACTGAGAATTATGGAGAGAGCGAAAGAGCGAAAGATAACGAAAGAATAAGTGAAGGATAGAGAGAAAGAGAGAGAAAGTGATAGAGAGAAAGAGAGAGAGAGGTAGTGATAAAGAGACAAGAGGAAAGATATAGGAAAAAAATCGAGCCCCACCACTTCTGTTTCTATGGCAACTGCTGGTCTGTCTCCCCGTCGCCGCAGGATACAGCCACCCTGGGAGCCAAGCGCTCCGTGTCTTAGCAGCCAGCGCCTGCCAACACTCACTCGCACACGCACAGCCACCACCACCATGAGCGCCGATGCACGCCAGCCTCCCCTTTTGTGTGTGGAGCGAACGGGTGTGGTCTTTTAGGAGTCCTAATTTACCCCCATCCCCTCCCCTCTCCCCTCCCTCAATCTCCCATTAGCCCTGTGGCCCACGGGGATCAGCACACAAAGGGACCATCTGATGACTCTACCCATAATCCAATTGGCTGGGCCCTCCTATCTGAGCCTATTCTCAGTAGCATGAGGTAATGTTGCCTCACACATATTAACATGTGTGAAATGACCCGCTCTTGCCGAATGCCAGCTCTATGTCTCTTTCAAACACTAGTAGATCATTTTGTAATAGTGGCATTCACCTCCCGACATAAAAAAAGTGCAAATGGAACACTTCCATTATGTTTAGTATTTGCATTGAGTCATTTTGATTTTATCCACAGCCACTTTAAAGTAGGGCTCAATGCAAGCCAAATAGGCGAAAAACAAAAAATAAAAAGCATAACGTTGTGAAAAATGCATTTCAGTATTTTATTTGTGAATAAAGTGCTTGATAGTGGCGAGAGTAGAGAGCGTTTGTGATTGAGCACGGTGAGATGCTTTTTCATTCCCACGTCTAGCTGTGTATGAGGAGATTCTGGAGGTGTGTGGCCGCAGAGCCGGCGCCTCTCTACCCTATTTATAGGGACACCTCTATTCTCAGCCTCTCAGGTCTGAGGTAATTAGGCCTTGTGTTGCTCTTTCTCTCTCTCTCTCTCTCTCTCTCTCTCTGAGGAGAACGGCACCGAGCGGTACGTCTGGGTGTTCACTCCTCCCGTCACAGCATCACTGTTGCCTTCCCCGAGGTCATCCGAGTCTGGCCTTATTTTGTGTGTGTGTGTGTGTGTGTGTGTGTGTGTGTGTGTGTGTGTGTGTGTGTGCGTGCGTGCGTGCGTGCGTGCGTGTGTGTGTATGTCTGTGCGTGTTTGTGTATGAGTGTGTGTGTGTGTGAGAGAGAGAGAGAGAATTTGTGAAAGAGTCTGTGAGAGAGTCCAGCCTGATTGTGTACAGACGGATTATATTACGATGAGAATGTCCTCTGTGTGTTCACGATTACTCACTGGCCACTGGTCTACACTGTGTGCTTTGTGATTAAACAGAAATTCGCCCGAGGCCAGGTCTTGTTTGACACGGTGTGCGACCACCTCAACCTGTTGGAGAAGGACTATTTTGGACTGAGCTTCTACGAGATCGGACACAAAGGTCAGAAACCTTTTGTATGCCAGATATCTATTGCCACATTTCACATTGATTTCATCAGCCCCTGAGCTCTGAATGTCACTGGTGATGGTAATTTTGATACCACAGATGAATGAAGACCCAGTCAGACCAATGGTAGGAAAAATTCAGGAACAGAGTTTTATTTACAATGATGCGCATCAAGGGAGAGACAGCATGACTTCACCTAAAGATCCATCAGCTGCTCTAACTAGACAAGGAAATAGTATGGTTTTACGTATCCTTCCAGGCTGATGGGAGATGGCGTTGGTCATCCCATCTCACGTGGACTACACTGAATCACTTAGTGGCAACCTGGCAATCCGGAGCAGATAGCTACTGACGCAGCCATGCAGAACAGTGAAACACTGCAAAGTCAATATATTTCCACTTATCTCTTAACACATAGTCACACAGATTTACACAGGGACAGTACAGGAACAGAATGAGATAACAACAACAGTCATCTCATATGTGGAAGAGCACATAACAGAAACACCATGACATAAACCACGTATGAATATAAAAATAATACGTTCTGAATCCAATACGCTCACTGCTCAAGGGATTACGTATATTTCTGACATTTACGTTGGTGTATTATTTTTTAGAAAGAGTAAAATAATTTCCTAGACTATTTTTTTGGAGCCCCTGTGGCGTTATGGCATGTGGTGTCATAGCATAGGTGAAATTGGCTGGACTTTTCTGGAAAACAAGCTTATCATCTAGCTGTCACAACTGCTTGAGAGTATAGAACCCACCATCTTCACTCTTCCTTAAGTGCCCAGTGTGAGATATTCATCACGAAAAACAACAATAGCAACAACAGGAAGTGTGTTGAGCCCCTGCTGCCTGTGTCGCAGAGTGATAGATAGCAGCCCTCTGTGCCCTCAGGCCAACCCCCTCCAGTCAGAGTAATGATAGAACTGCCCCAGTGGGCTGGAAGGAGTGGAGAGGAGGAGAGAAGAGGGGAGGAGAGGAGGAGAGGGGTGGAGAGGAGAGGAAAGGAGATTGGAGAACGGGGGGGGGGGGGTGAAGAGATGAATAGATGAAGAAGGGTAGAGTGAAGGAGAGTAGGGCCAGAGGAGTACATAAAGAGAAGATAAGAGTTGAAGAGGGAGGGAGGGAAGAGGAGAGGGAAGCAGAGGGACAAAAGTAGGTTTACCAAGGGACAAAAAAAAGCCTTCTTTAAAGGGATCTAAAGAGGATAGAGGAGAAGAAGAGCTGTGGAGGAGGAGAGGGGAGAGGAGGGGAGGAGAGAGAGGAGAGGGGGGGGGGGCTTCTTTGGGTCTTTTCCAACTTCCTCTCACAGCTACCTTGACACCTCATTTTTTGCCCATTCTTTGCTCTGTTTATGCCCATTTGCTTACATGTGTGAGTGTGCGTCAGTGTTAGTGTGTGTATGTCCATATGTGTGGGTCATTGTGTGTGTGTGTGTGTGTGTGTGTGTGTGTGTGTGTGTGTGTGTGTGTGTGTGTGTGTGTGTGTGTGTGTGTGTGTGTGTGTGTGTGTGTGTGTGTGTGTGTGTGTGTGTGTGTGTGTGTGTGTGTGTGTGTGTGTGTGTGTGTGTGTGTGTGTGTGTGTGTGTGTGTCTGTGGTGCATGTGAGCTCAGCTGGCATTGACGCTGCAGAGAATGAATGAGTTTTGTCAGGTACCCTGGGCAATCACACACCACAGGCAGGGAGAGGGCTGAACTGACAGCCGACGGTGGGGAGAGCAGACAGTTGTTTTGTCATTTAAGGGCAAGGACCGGGTCATTTGGAATGTAAAAAAAATACACACACATTGTCCTTCAAGGCAGTAGCCCATCAGTCAGAGTTGTCGAGGGATGAGGGTTGAAGATTTGTCCTTATTTTTTTTTTTTACGTTTTTGTATCTCTGAGTCAGGAATGCTGTCACTTTCTAGTCAATTCACTGTGAAAATGTTCAATGATAAGAACAGCTGTACAGTTAGAAATGAAAGTACCCATGCTCCATGCACTCCTCGCAGAAGCCTCACATACATTTGGATTTAAGTGCCAGATTTAAAGAGTTGCAGATTTCAGCTCCTCTCTTGGTAGTCTTGTTTCTTTAAAAGTTCTTTGAGGGCATGTGCTTTGAGTGCTTTAGTGGAGAAAGGTGTGGCTCTGTCCATGCTATGAAATCATCCGGCAGATATCGCTCTGACCTTAAGGCCCTCTTGTGACGGAGCTGACATTTAGCTTATTCTCCTCGGCTTTCACTGAATTCTGATGCGGCGGCCATTTTAAGAGGCATTTATTCTGTTTTGTGAATGAGCTTTTTAATGCACTTGAGGAGATAGCATTGTGTCTGAGAGAGTCAGAAAGTTTCTTCAAAGAGAACAAAGTGCCTGTCAGCCTTTGATACTTCTTTTTCTTTTTCTCTCTCTGTCTCTCTCGGCTGGGAATATCCTTCTCGCTCGCCTCGCAGAACTGGCTCGACCCATCAAAGGAGATCAAGAAACAAATCCGGGGTAAGTGTCTAAAGTCAGTTTATGCCCAGAGTGCCCTGTCTCACGTCACGTAGTCACGTAGTCACATAGTCACACACACACACACACACACACACACACACACACACACACACACACACGCATGCATGCATGCATGCACACACACACAAACAGACCCATACACACACACACACAGAACCCCCCCCACACACCACACACACACACACAAATTTATTCATTCTAGTCATCTCGACGGATGATGAATAAAACCTTTGAAAGGTCACTGACTGTCTTGCTGGACCTACTGTTCTTGTTGGCCATCTGTCTGCAGTGGGCGCCTGGCAGTTTGCCTTTGCTGTCAAATTCTATCCCCCAGACCCCTCCCAGCTCATCGAGGACATCACCAGGTGAGTGGCCTTCACACACCAGCACGCTTAATGGACCATACAGTACCTTCATACTCAGCATTATAATCGTGTGTGTGTGTGTGTGTGTGTGTGTGTGTGTGTGTGTGTGTGTGTGTGGGGTGGGGGGTGTTTGTGTGCACACATGGGTGTATGTGCATGTATGGATGCATATATGTGTGTGTGTGTGCACTATCCAGTGAATGTGTTATGTATACTTGTGAGTCTGTGAGATTGTGCTTACCGACCAGTTATTCAGGTATGCATGGTGGGAGAGTTGACCCATATTTTATGCAGTGGTGCTGTTTGTGGTGGTGGTGAGCATGTAGTGTGTGTAGCATTATAATCGTGTGTGTGTGTGTGTGTGTGTGCGCATGTTGTATGGGGGTTGCTATAAAGTTAATATGTGAATGTGCCTTGCTGTTTAATTGTACAGTATGTGTGTGTGTTCTGGGTGGGGATTGCAGTAAGGATAGTATGCGCTGGTGTGGGAGTTGTTTGTACATGTGTGTGTGTGTGTGTGTGTGTGTGTGTGTGTGTGTGTGTGTGTGTGTGTGTGTGTGTGTGTGTGTGTGTGTGTGTGTGTGTGTGTGTGTGTGTGTGTGTGGGGGAGGTGGGGGTGGGTGGGGGTGGGAGTTGCAGTAGTTGTAGTTATGAGCTGCCATGAGAGCCGCTGTGTCTGTGATGCTGACCGTGATGTCTCATCCTGGCAGCAACTACCTGCTGTCCCCTAGCTGTTGGATGACATTGGGTTTGTGTGTGTGTGTGTGTGTGTGTGTGTGTGTGTGTGTGTGTGTGTGTGTGTGTGTGTGTGTGTGTGTGTGTTTGTGCGTACTGCGAGCATGTATCATACTGTGTCTCCCTGCAGGTACTACCTGTGTCTGCAGCTGACGAATGACATCCTGTCAGGTCATCTGTGTGTATGTTTAGGTGTGTGTGTGTGTGTGAGTGGTGTGTGTGTGTGTGTGTGTGTGTGTGTGTGTGTGTGTGTGTGTGTGTGTGTGTGTGTGTGTGTGTGTGTGTGTGTGTGTGTGTAATGGTGTGTGGTTCTGTGTGTCCCTGCAGGTACTACTTGTGTCTGCAGCTGACGAATGACATCCTGTCAGGTCATCTGTGTGTATGTTTAGGTGTGTGTGTGTGTGTGTGTGTGTGTGTGTGTGTGTGTGTGTGTGTGTGTGTGTGTGTGTGTGTGTGTGTGTGTGTGTGTGGTGATGATAATGGTGTGTGTGGTTCTGTGTGTCCCTGCAGGTACTACTTGTGTCTGCAGCTGCGGGATGACATCCTGTCGGGGCGGCTGCCATGTTCGTTCGTCACCCATGCGCTGCTGGGCTCCTATGTGGTGCAGGCGGAACTCGGCGACTACGACCCCGATGAGCACTCCCCCGACTACGTCAGTGACTTCCGCTTCGCCCCCAGCCAGACGCGGGAGCTGGAGGAGAGGGTGATGGAGCTGCACCGCACCTACAGGTCAGGTCCCACACTGACCCAGCACTGGGTCAGACATAGATCATGGCTCTTAAAGCAAGACAGTGTAGTTGTTTTCTCTTTATGTAATAGCTTCAAACTCATTTTGAGGATATGCAGAATTCTAACAAGCAGAATTGTGTCTCTGTTAATACCGCTATGTGTCCAGAACACACATGGATAACACTTTCTATGAAGGTCACTGAGTTATGCATATAATTCATAACACCTTATAATGCGATCATAAATCATTATAATAATAATTATAATCGTTTACAAAAACGGCATGAGACTTCATAGCAATCTTCATAATGCATTGTGATCTGTTGCTTTGTAGGCAGGTTCGGCGGTAAAATGCATTATACAAAATTACCTGAGATTTTTGGTTCATTATGATATAATCTGGTATAACCACTAGTTATAATGCAAAAAAACAATAGTTCATAATGCATTGTGAAGATTGCTATGAAGTCTCATGCTGTTTTTGTAAACGATTATACTTATTATTATTATGATTTATGATCACATTATAAGCAGAGGCGGACAGAGTACACAGCTTCATTACTTGAGTAAAAGTACAGATACCCGTTGCTAAATTTTACTCAAGTACAAGTAAAAGTACAACAGTCAGATGTCTACTTAAGTAAAAGTACTGAAGTACTTGTTTTTAAAAGTACTTGAGTATCAAGAGTACAAGAGTAGCCTACATTTTCTAAATATTGCATTACTACTGCCACAGTGCTTACATGTACAGAAACGTCTTACATGGAGTTATGAAAAATGTTAATGTTAATACCTTGGAGAATGTAAAAGGAATTGAACGTAAAATCAAGTCATTTTCATCTTTTTACCATGTTGCCAGGGATGGGCAGTATTTCTAATACATGTATTTAAAATGCGTATTTCTAATACAAAATACTATTTTGCGAAAGGGAAAACTATCATTAACTTGTTCAGAAAATTGAAATACTCTGGCGAGGTGGGGCCACGGGTTGGCACATTCCCGGGATGGACCTGCTGCGTCTTCATCCATTGTTTCGTCCATGGTTTCATCTCTTATCTAAATCTGAATCTGGAGTTGACTTTGGCGGAAAGCTGAAGGTGATTGGATTGTGCAGGCACCACTGATTGGGACAGCCTATCAGCAATCACGTTTGAGAGGGAAAACAACAAATTAAGGGTTTCCGAGATTTTTCTTTTTTCCTTTTTTTTTGGAAGAAGTAACGGGTACTGACGGTTATGGATAGAAATGTAGTGGAGTAAAGAGTACAATATTTGCCTCTCAAATGTACTTGAGTAAAGTCATGAGTACTCCCCAAAAATGATAGTCGAGTAAAGTACAGATCCCTCAAAATTGTACTCAAGTACTGTACTCAAGTAAAGGTACTCCATTACTGTCCGGTTCTGATTATAAGGCATTATGAATGTATGCATAACTCATTATGACAATGACCTTCATAGAAAGTGTTACCGCATGCTCTCCTGGGTTCAGGCACTGATCTCTGTAAAGCACCTTTAGACAGTTTTAGTTGTTGGTGGCACGATACAATATATGAAATCAGAGATGTAAAAGTCCAGCTTGAGAAAGTAAATGTCCTGCCATATATTGGCTCTACCTGTGTGCTTAACACAGGTGATTTCACTAATTAGCTGATCTACCTGGCTTACTAAGAGTTGTGCTAATTACTGTAGAATCAGCTGTTTAAGTGACTGGTTGGAACCAAAATGTGGCCGGATGTTTATGAAGCCTTTCTGAAGCCCGATTTTTACACCTCTCTATATATATGAAATAGACTGGAGTTGAATTACAACAGCACGTACATATTTCTGTGTGGAAATGATCTAATGCATACAGAGGGAAAAAGACCAGTATGCTTCTGTTTATTTCAGATACCAATACCAATATAATAAATGTGAAAGTTATACAAAAACTAGTGGCTTACCTCCTAAAGTAGGTTTCTGTTTCTCTATGATTCTTTAAGATTAACAGGTAGAGCGCATTAGTTGTTAGCGCGCTGTTACCAAAGTTTCATTAAAATCAGGATGGTAGTGTGTGTGTGTGTGTGTGTGTGTGTGTGTGTGTGTGTGTGTGTGTGTGTGTGTGTGTGTGGTTGTTGTATCAGTAACTGTGCCTGCTGTTGCTGTGTGTCCCTATTCCCTGCAAGTACTATCTGTGTCTGCAGCTGCTGGATGACATACTGTTGGGTCAGCCGTGTGTGTGTGTGTGTGTGTGTGTGTGTGTGTCCGTGGTTGCTGTGTGTCTCTGCAAGTGCACGCTTGTATGTGCACTGTGCCTGGCAACGCAGACTCTGCTGGTGTTTTACCCAAAGGCAATGTGTGTGTGAATTAAACACTTCCATTGTTTTTGTCAGAACAGGGTCACTCATTAAGGCTACTGCGCTTCAGGGCAGGACGTGGGAGAGGCCCGGGGTCACCCCAAATCTTTCACACTGACCCATATTTTTCTGCTGACCCATGAGTCATCCATAAGTCTTTTTTATTCTCAGCGGGAGAGTAAAATATTTTATAAACCCTAATCCCCCTTTCCCAAAAATCATGAGGCTGTTTCAAACCAACATGACATTCAGCATAGTCACATAATATATTGCAGTGAAGGAACAGAAGATATTGAACCTTTGACGGCACTTCATTAAAGGACTCCTAGGCACTCCATCCGAAATATTTCATTTGGACAATGTAATTTTAGTATTAGCATCTGCAATTTTACATATAATGAAGTAAGGGTTTGGTCCAGGGAAACCCTTCATTATATGAAAACCTCTGATTAGCGGATTACTTCAGCACATTTCACTAATACTTCGCTCTGGGCTGGCTGTGCAGGACTAGACTGAAAGGATTGTATTGTCAGTGAGCTGGCCTTTGAACAGCACTGTTCATTAAGTGTGACCGCATGAATAAGATGTTCCAGATTAATCTCCCGCCCAGGTGCTGCAGACACACACACGCACACACACACACACACACACACACACACACACACACACACACACACACACACACACACACACACACACACACAGACACAGACACGGACACAGACAGATACACACACATGCTCTCTTTCTCTCTCTCTATCTCTCTCTCTCTCTTTCTGTCTTTCTCTCTCTTTCTCTATCATACACACACAGACACACGCACAGACACACTCCAGCAGTCACAGGTTCCATTGCCAGTGAGGAGATGATGCCACACTCAGAAACCCACACCGGGCAGCTTTTAAGGCAAGCCGTGATCCAGCGCAGTGACTGGCGCTCTGACACGCTATGATTCTGGCCTGTGTTTGTGCTGCAGGGGGATGACTCCTGCTGAAGCTGAGATCAACTTCCTGGAAAATGCCAAGAAACTGTCAATGTATGGGGTAGACTTGCACCATGCCAAGGTAAGGGAAGAACTGAAAGCACACTGTGCCGTATGTGTGATCTAAGATGTGTGACACTTACTGTATATCATTCACACACACACACACACACACACTCACACACACACTCTCTCTCTCTTTCAAACACACACACACACATACACACACACACACACACACACACACACACACACTCTCTCTCTCTTTCACACACACACACACACACACACACTCTCTCTCTCTCTCTCTCTCTCTCTCTCTCTCTTTCAACACACACACACACACACACACACACACACACACACACACACACACACACACACACACACACACACACACACACACTCTCTCTCTCTCTTTTCACACACACACACACACACACACACACACACACACACACACACACACACACACACACTTTTGCCTGTACTTTTGCCTCACCTCTATTAGTGCACCTTCTGTGTGTTTGCAGGACTCGGAGGGCATTGAGATCATGCTGGGCGTCTGTGCCAATGGGCTGCTAATATACCGTGACCGACTTCGGATAAATCGATTCGCCTGGCCTAAAATCCTCAAAATCTCTTACAAGCGCAGTAACTTCTACATCAAGATACGGCCAGGAGAGGTAGAGAAAAGCAAGGTCTTTCTCAAAACTTTCAGCCATTCTTACATTTTATTGATTTTAAAAATGCTGCATGCAATTACTAAAGTTTGAGTTGTGAGATTGATTGAGTCAGAGAGTTTAATTTTCTTAAGTTGAAGATAAGTTGAAGGCAAACATTATTTCTCCCCCATACCTACAGTGATTACCTTGTTTCTAAATATTTTACAGAAAAACGTTACAATTTAAAAAAATCACAAAAATTCTGCCTGTAACATTCGCTTCTGTTTGTCAAATCTGAACACACCTCTGTCTTTACAGTAGGTTAAGCCTACCACTGATCTCACTTTGTAGCAGAGAGGCACTTACAGAGAGAGAGAAGGCACGGCTGTGCCGCATGCTTACAGTATGAAGCACTTTGTACCATCACATTGATCAGTGCTCTACACAAGAAAATTAGCTTTCAAATTTTGGACGTTCATATCAGTGAAATCTATATGATATAATGGTGTAATGTATGTTATGCATGATAATGAAGCATGTAGTGTTGTTGTTGTTGTTGTTGTTGTTGTTGTTGTTGTTGTTGTTGTTGTTGTTGTTGTGTGTCCTGCACTACACATACTCTCGTGGTGCTGGTAATGAAGTCCCAAAATGGCATCCATTTGACTGATTATTAGTTTCCATTGAGCTCCTCTGTTGGGATGTATTTATTTGCACAGCCCCTTCTCATACTTCGCCTCATCTCAAAGACGCGCAGACATTAATTGAAACATTCTCCTTCCGGAACTAATTACTTATTTTCACAAACAATTAATAGAGTTTGCTTTAAAGCTGTCACTGCTTCAGCCTCGGCTCCGGCTGCTGTTGCTGTTGTTGCCGCCATTGCCGAAGGCGGGATGGAGGGATGGAGGGAGGGATGGAGGGAGGGAGGGAGGGATGGAGAGAGGGAGGCATTTTTCTGGGGCTGAGCAGAAAGCATTATCCGCATGGTGGGCAGGCCGGCAGGCTGGGAGGATACTTTTTAAAAGCGTTGTTTTATGTGGGGGATTTTCGCTGTCTGTGCCGAATGGTGGTGACTCACTTTGCTGGTTCTGGTGTTTAACTCCCAGAGTGATTATCAGTCACACAGTCTTTTTACAGTGAGCTCGTCCCTCTCTGACTTTCTGGAAAGCCCAATATACAGTATGTGCTGATAAAGGAATTGGATGCTAGTATTTCTATGTCCTCAGCACGCTTCAGTAATGCGTATTTCCTTAACTCTGTCATCTGAGAAAGCAAGTTCATTAAATATGAGGACTGCATATGATGACTGTCCTACATACAGTAAGGGTTAGTTTTCTGTGTGTGTGTGTGCGCATGTGTGTGTGTGTGTGTGTGATTTGTGTCTGCTTCAGTTTTTCACTGACACCACCACTTCACAGGATTTACACTTAACCTGGTGCCCTCTGTCCCTCACACCCTTCCTCCTCTCCCCTCCGCCACCTCAACTCCACCCCACCCCACCCCCACCCCACCTCACCCCCTCTCCTCTCTCCACCAACACCATCAGTATGAGCAGTTTGAGAGCACCATTGGCTTCAAGCTGCCTAACCACAGAGCTTCAAAGCGATTGTGGAAGGTCTGCATCGAGCACCACACCTTCTTCAGGTAGGGGTCCGTCACACCACCACTGGGTTTCCAGCACGCAGACTGTGTGTGTAGCATGTGACGAAGTCTAACAGGAACACAGCAGTGATCCTTGGGGTGGTTTTCTATTGTTTTCAGTATGACTTCTCTATTGTTTACTGAATTTGTTGGAAAACACTATTGTTATTATTCTATTCTTGTCTTGTTAGTATTCTGTTCTTGTCTTGATAAAAAAAAAATATATTGTCTACAAGCATTACTATCATTAAAGATAGAGATCATGATTCTAAACCAATACACTTTTTGAATTTTGATTTGGTGGTGCTAGAACATCAGCAACCTTTTGTCAGCATTGCAGACTTTGCCTTTGATCCTTAGCAGCCTCCTTGTTTGGAATGGTACCTTTACAAGGGGGATGTTCTCCCCAATTTTTGGCAAACAGGAATAGCATCCACTCATACCCCACACTCAATCCTGTATAGTGTAGTGGTGTCCTGCCCTCTTGTAGGCTGTTGCAGCTTATGTGAAGGGTTCTCCTTCAGTTGAATTGTTTTAGCATCACCCTGGAAGGCAATAGATTCATAGGGTGTACAGTATCTCAAAAGTTGTGTCCTTCTCCATAGAACCATGGTTACATTCGTTTTCTCCACAGGTTGGTGTCTCCTGAGCCTCCACCGAAGGGGTTCCTGGTGATTGGCTCTAAGTTCCGGTACAGCGGGCGCACCCAGGCTCAGACGCGGCAGGCCAGTGCCCTGATCGACCGCCCCGCGCCCCAGTTTGAGAGGTCCATCAGCAGGAGGTACCTGCTGTCCCGCAGCCTGGATGGAGGTAGGGCTCCAGCCCACAGATGTACAGATGGACACACATCAGCAGAATGCGGGGGGAAATCAGACTTGTGGCTCGTGTGATTGTGACAGACATGTCATTCATGTCAACTTCAGCTTCAAGCTGCACATCGATAGACTGGTGGCCTGATGTGACTTGTCTTGAATTGTATGTGTACTAACAAACAAAAGAGATGGCTTTAATGGGCCACCTTCCATAAGATAAATGTCTCACTGGACGACTAAACCACTCGTTTTTTAAAGGAACCATATGTAAGATTGTGGCCAAAACTGGTACTGCAATCACTTTCAAATTACTGTAGAGTGGTGTATCCCCTCCCCCTCCCCCCTGACTCGAGGTTGCCAACCTGGATGCCAAAACACTACTGACTTTGTGATTAGTAGATAGGTGGAGGGTGGCGCATCAGGTCAAAACACAACATTACATGACAAAACACAACCTCAACATCAGTTGAGGGCTGCAACTTACACTTTTTAAATGGCAATATCCTGGCCGGACTACTGTTGTAAGTGATATAAGTATTTGAAATGAACATGATTTCTTAATGTCTAGTGACATATCAGGGCCATTTTATGATTAACTGAAATACATTTCTTACATACAGATCCTTTAATACTGAAAATCTGGTCTTTAATGTTGTTGATAGATTTTTTCCAATATAACTTTCTATTTGAAGTCAGCAGTCTACCCACTGAAGTGGACTTCTCCCTGACCGCATGTCTCGTGTCACTGTCCCACTCAGCGGCAGCTCTTGGGGACAACATGGACCGGATGTCCCAGAGCAGCTCGAGCGCACGCACCCCCATTCCCCCGCAGGATGACCTGGATCAGGACCTGGATGAAGACGCTGACCAAGACTACGATCAGTACCAAGACCAGGAGCGCGTGTCAGAAGAGGCCGTCCCCGCCAGCCGGGGAGCGGAGCTAAAGGTAGAAGACGTCTGGGGGGTGGTCATACGTGTCAAGCTAAAATGGGGTGTCATTCAAATCAACCATAGTCCCCTCCCTGGCTGCACAATAATGCTCACCTTCTTAGCAGCCTCCACTTGAAGCCTTTGATGATAAAATTAGAAAGGCTAAATATTAAATCCCTTATGATACCTCACCGCCTACGAGCCCCTTTTTCACACAAGACTTCTTTTGCTTTTTTATTCCTCTGGACGTCGTACCTATATTTGGCATATAATTATTAAAGAATAGACAGGCCCCTTGACTTGCAAGGGGATTTGGAACAAACAACAGAACAAGTAAAAATATGAAACTGTTAAAATATTCAATATCCCTTGGGGGAAGAGAAACAACTGCAGAGTTTCAGCATGTAGAGAATTTATTTTCTGGTTTAATGTTTTTAATACTTCAGAACGAGACTCGCTGTTCAGCCGTTTTCAGTGTTCTCCTGGGGGCAGTATTTATTCATCACTAATTATTATGGATAGTGCTCAGGTATGAACAGATGTTTCACTGCCATCTCCAACAATATTTATTCTCTTCATCTGCTTTTCTCAGTCCTATATAACCAACTTGTGATGTCTTTCGTTTGTTTACTTAAACATGTCTTGACAAAATGTTACATTAGTACAGCAGAATGTACATGTGCAGTAAACTATAGCATAATGAACAAGGTTCTCAGACTAGTTTGTCTCACTGTCAGCTGTCAAATGAGTGAAAAGTTGCTAAATCTTTATCATGTTTCAACACCTGCATTTCTCTCCCATACACTGGCACACTGAGTACACCTCAGACAGTGGAAGATGTTAAAAAATGTAGAGGTCATGGATTGGTCACAGTCACAGGTTGTCTCTACTGGTACGAGAAAGCAAAAACACACTGCTCCCCTGGAGTAGACAAAACATCTTAACGTTAACAACTGACTCGGATGCTATACTAACACCTGCTATTACAGTCACTTCTGCCATCTTGTTCTCTGCTCTTGCTTGCTCCTGACTCTGTGATTGTGCCTCCCCCCGGCGCAGGCTTCTTCTTACCCGTCTGTCTAATCTGCTCTCTCCCCTGTAGTTCCTGGAATCGAGCTCCTAATGCGTTTCTGGTCGCTTCTTCTTCACTTAATCTCGGCTTTGACTGCACCTTTCCACAGCACCCCTCCCTCACCGTCTCTCGCTCTAACTTTTAGCTCTCCTCTCTCGCTTCTCCTCTCTCTTTCTCTTTTCTCACTCCTTCTCTGTCCTCTCTGTCTCTCTTGCTCACTCTCTCTCTCTCTCTCTTCTTATTTTCTCTCTCCTTCTCTGTCTCTCTCTCTCATTCTGTCTCTCTTGCTCACCCTCTCTCTCTCTCTTCTATCTCTTATTTTCTCTCTTTCTCCTCCTTTTCCCTTCAATCCTAATATTTCTCATGTAATCCGGCTACTTCTGCTGACACCTAATCCATCTCTCTTGGTCTCTAATTGCTCCTCTCTCTTCATCTCTCTCTGGGCTCACAGACGGACGAGGCTGGCTCTCCGGTAGACGCTAAGGCTGAGGTATTTTTTCCCCTCCCGGTTGACTGTCGTCTGTCAGTCCTTGTCTGTCTCTGTTTCAAACCTGTCCTCACGCACGCATCTCTCTTCATCATGGCTAGTGGACACCCTGAGGGTTGGGATGGGCCTGTACAAATGAGATATCCCATCCCTGTATCGCCTCAATGTGTTTGCTTCGATTCAGCGTCTTAACTAAAATACATGGAGTAAAGGAACTGGTTGATATACTGTACATTTATATTTTGTTATTATTGAAAGTAACTGACAGGACTATATACTCATACAGTTATATCAGTATATGTACTTTCAGGACATTAAAGTCTTTCAAGTGGTGTTGTTAGTGCCTTGCTCTTGTTGTAACACAAATATAGATAAGATATATTCAAATGATAAATAAATTGTCAAATGATTAATATGTACATCTAAGCATATGTCTCTCTATATTTATTTTACATTTGTGTTTGTATACTGAGTCATAGAGTATGCAACAGAGCAGCATAAGTCTTGTGCAGTAGAGTTCCTTAGTTGTGCCTTTTCATCTTCCTGTTGTCCCAGATAGTCTTTCGATTTCCTCACCTTACAGTCCCCTTGATGTTCATTATCTGTCTTAATGTTTGCGTAGTTGTCAGAGCAGAGAGAAATAAATCAAAGTTGGCGTCTCAGAAATAGGACACACTTGCTGAGAAGAAAGAAGAAAAAAAAATAATTGTGAATGTTCTTCTAATTCAGGCCTGTTAAGTATGGCTGTTGATAAGCAGGCTTTCTCCTTGTGCTGAAGGGCTGCTAGCGGGCGTCTCAGTCGAGGGCTTTCTCCACTACTCCACTCTGCATTGCCCTGATTGCGTCTGCGTGTTGATTAGCTCCATTTCTGGTGTTAATTTCTGTCTGCATCTCTGCTTGGAGAGTTGGTTAAGAGGAGGACTCTCTCTCTCTCTCTCTCTTTCTCTTCCTCTCTCTCTCTGTCGCTCTCTTTCTCTCCCTCTCTCTCTCCCTCTGCTGTTGTCTGTCTCTGTGTCTGTCTGTCTGTCTGTGTGCCTGTCCATAGCTGACTATGGAATGGCTCTGGTTCAGACTCTGCCTGGATGTGGTCTGGTTCTTGCGTAAGTCCCAGCCAGTGCTGGGCCACACCCATTCAGGAGTCCGGTTGCTGTCTGTGTATGTGCCCTACACTGCCCGTCTTACTGTATGATCTCACCTGCATTGCTCTGTCTCTCTGCTTCTGCCCCCCCACTCTCTCTCTCACCCCCTCTCTTGCCCCGCCTCCTGCACCCACCTACCCCTGCGCGTTTTCCATCGTTGCCCCTGCCTGCGTCTCACTCACTGCACCACACCCTCCCACAGTTGGACCAGGACATAGCCCCGCGTCCCAAACAGGAGGTACTGGTTGTCCCGAGTTCACACGCAAGGTCTTTCTGACTGGAAGTCCTTTATGCCTCATTCTCTATGTATACAGTATACTCTGTGTGTGATGCCTGTAATGGTGTTGTTATCAGCAAGAGGCAGAAGATTCCTGAATGTTGAACTGTTTTTTTCTGTGTTCATCATTGTCTGCTAAAGCATGTGTAGCATATAGTACTGGTGACTGATGCATTAAAGAGTCGTAATTAGTGTTTAAGAGGTTCCTTCCACTTAAACAAAACGTGTTTCTGTGTGTGTGTGTGTGTGTGTGTACCGGTACTTCTATAGTCTAGAAACACCATCAACTTTGGCATGTATACTTTTTCCTCTTAGCTTATCACAAGCTAGCGGCAAAAAGTCTCATCCGTAAAGGCTTTTCAAAACAGTCCCGATTGTTAGACTCTCACATTATTAGTGTACTCTCACAGCCACCCAGGTGCCACCCTCGTTTGTCTGTGATACTCACTTCTTTCTTTCGTGTCTCTGCTCTGTTCTGCTCTACCTCTACCCAAACCCCCATGCAGCCATTCCTGGACAAGCCGGAGGACGTGCTGCAAAAGCACCAGGCCAGCATTAACGAGCTGAAGAGGGCACTTCGGGAGCCCAACAGCAAGCTGGTCCACCGGGAGAAACGCCAGTCCAGCGTGTCCCCCGGCAGCACCCCTGAGAGGAAAGCCGTAAGTATGGGTGCGAGACGGTCAGCGTGGAGGCTGTCTGCTTTTTGCGATTTAATGTGGGGAAAAGATGTTTTAGATATGACCATAAAAATCTGCGGCTGTTACTGGAAGGGTTCTTTTTACCTTTTATATGCAGTTAACGAGGACACTGATGCAATCCATACCAACTGGTAATGTGATTGAAGGTCAGAGGAGAGGCTTTCATAGCCTTTGTAGATGGTGATCTTTTAAATGGCCGCACTTCTGTGCATAGAACTCATGAAGGTCACAGTGTACAAGTAGGTTTGATTGCTTTTAGTAGCAGGGCCCTATATATTAAAACCAGATGGTGTTTTCTGCAGTACAGTAGCCATTATTTGAGTAACATTAGAGCATGCTAGCTCATGTAACAGAGACACAGGTCATTGAAACTGTTCACTTTATATTAACACATAGGCCTCTGAGGAATCCATATTGATTGAGAAGCAAGATGGTTGCCAGAGAGACCTGGCCTTCATTTCGAATGAGGAAATGAGCAAGACACCAGTGAATGTAGCTCCGTTAGTAAGCCGTCCCTGTGGGGATATAGAGGCAGAATTGAGGGACGAGTTGCTAAAGGCCAGAACCTCACACAGAGATGAGACAGAAATGGATGTCAAAGCAGTGAAAAGAGAAACTGACAGAATCCCATCAACACAGGACTCAGAGAGAACCAGAGCTGACAGCCTTGACCGAACTGTGCTGGAGTTTCCCGAGCGGGTAAAGCAACGCGGTTATGAGCCCACGCAACATTTCTCGATCGAGAGCCGGGTACATGCAAATGGCCATACTCAATTTCCAACGGACGGATTCTGGGGGAAGAAACAGGAGGCAACTGGAAGTGAGAGCAGCCTGCAAGGGAGAGAGGGCGCAGCGGAGGAGGACAAGAACCAGATACCCATATCAAAGGGCCGGCCACATGAGAAAACTGAGGCTCGGTCTGGATCAACAAAGAGGGCTCCTTTGAAACCCGTGCGATCAAAGAAGTGCAAAGTCAACAAGGAGTCAAATCCGCAAGAACAAACACAAGACACAAGAAGCAGTCCTGCAACAACCGAGGTCCCCGAGAAAAAAATGGCCAGTGAAAGGGCTTTTGACTCACAGAAGGGGCAACAGGACTGTTCTTCCTTTGAACATTTCAACTCTCGTTCAAATTCTGAGCACAATGGTGCCCATAAGGATAAAGGACTGACCAGTAATGGTCACTATCCAGTAAGCAGAGGCCTTTCGCACTGCAGACACCAGGACATACAGGACGTTAGAGGCGCCTTCTTCATGAACTTTGCCACTGAAGATGACAAGCTTCTTTGTGAAGATCCAGTCCAGGTTTTCAATGTCTTGTACGGTTCAAAGTTCTCAGCCCCTGACCAAATGGGGCCTCTGCATTCTGTGATCTCGGGACAGAGAACGAGAGAACCAGATGTCACAATGCGTAACAGACAGATATTCAAGAACCACGAGCACAGCGGGGTCCTCCAGAAGAACTTCAGTATGGTAAAGACCAAGAGGAGACTAGTGGTAACTGCTTGGCATCCGCTTGTTCAGTCACAGGAAACTAAAAGCATCGCATGAACTCAGCATATTCATCCACTCCCGATTTTGCATTTCTCACCTGAATACACAACTACAGAGCATCCTCACTCACCTATTGCACAGGCGGGTAAAACAAATACCAAAAGCCTTTTTTATACTACCCCACCCTTGCAAGGGTTCCAAGGACACGAGGCTTTCTTTCTGCACTAGCTTGTTTCTCTGTTGGTGAGGCCACCATCAGCCTTGCCTTTGCCTCTGGTCCTTCTCTCCCTTTCTGCCCAGCACAGCATCTGCTTGCCGCATTATAGACGCCAGTAGTCCCCCCCTCCTCTGCATAATTGTCATTGCTTATAAGCGTCTGGCTTGTGTTCCTCTTAACTTTCTGCTTTTACTCACAGCCCTTCCCTCCAATCTCCAACATCCTCTCTCTCTAGTGGCTGTAGTGGTATCAAGGGCTCACATTTGATGGCCTTGCAAGGAGTTAAATGGCTTTTTTGCACAACGCAAAATGCTGCCGCTGCTGCAACCTTGAAAAAGGAAATGTAAAAAAGAAAGATGCTTGTTCAAGTGAGAATATCTAAATTGAAATGTCACATGGTTAGCTCGATGCAATTAATTGGCGCCTCTCTTCATGACTTCTGCACATCAAATCCGACAGTGATTTATTTGATGTGAGAGTGGTTGCCACGGCATCTTTTTTATTACACGCAGGCAAAAGGAAAATAATAAAGCCCCCAAAAAAAAAAAAAAAAGCTTTGGAACTGGCGCCAACCCAGCCATGTTTCTCAAGGGCAGGAAATGCTTACCTTTCTGGAGGGAAGCCCAGCAAATGTCAGCTCTTGAACTTCTTTAGGACTCTGCACGGGGCTTCTTAATAATGTCTGGCAATGTCACAAAACGGGGCTTAATAAGCTGAAACAATTTTTGGCCTCCAGTCTCCTGTGTGGTCCTTCATACTTGACAAACCTTGAGAGGGTGAGGGTGGATTCTTTCTACATCTAGAGTGGACATAGAGAGGGACAGCTGACTGTAACTAGTTCCAAATGTAGTGTACATCAGCTGTGCTGCTGTTTGGAGAAACCATCTTTCAGATACCATTACCATGAAACCATTGTGCCCCAGCTTGTTTGGACCATGTGTCCAAGACAGAGGGGCTACTGAATGATTTGATGCTAAAAACGAGGGAGTACCTGCACACAGTTTCCTGTTTAGCATTTGTACATTGTTGCAGTTTATATATTGATGATGTACTGGTGTAAGGCTAATTTGCACATGTCTCAGCTGACTTGTAGGGTGCTTAGCGATATATATTCATTAACTGTACTGTTGTTCACTGTTCTGCAGGAGGCGGTTGCCGCTCCTGCCATTCATGCTGAGAGTCTAGCTGAATCTCAGGTACCTCTTTAGCTACAATAATGTACCACTTTTTTCATATAATGCATGAGTCATCACATTGACTCATCATTCTGCTGTGTTTTTACCTTCTGTCTTTTTTTTTTTTAAGCATACTAATGAGTCATCGTATTGACTCATGCGAGACTGTTTTAGTAGTTGTTCCTCTTTTGTCCTGCAGAGGGAGCCGTGGGAGCGGCGACTGGGGTCGGTCTCAGAGGATGACCCAGAACATGAGATGCTCTACCCGAAAGAGACTCACTTGGGAATCGAGCGCAAATGCTCCAGCATCACGGTCAGCTCCACGTCAAGTCTGGAGGCCGAAGTGGACTTCACGGTGATCATGGACCTGCAGACGGGCATGGAGGAGTTCTCCAGGGGCATGACTGAACTGGGCGAAAAAGACCTCCTGGCTGAGTTTCCAGAAGCGTCTCACCACAGCTCTGCGTGGATCATGGGAGCCGAGAAGATTGTGCTCCCAGAAGAGGCCCCCCCTGTAGAGCCTCCCAAACGCCCTGAGGTAGACAATCTCCTTCCTCCTACTCTTCGACCAGGATCACCCCTTCTGGACAGATGCATGACTGTGTGATCTGATCTATGTGTCCAACCAAGTATGTGACAAGCATCCCATTTTTATTTTCAAATTAGTTCAGAACACATTTCACAACTCATTTTTAAATCAGTTATTTCATCTCCGTGCTTGCTTTTACCATTTTGTGTATATATTTAAACTTCTTCTGTTCAGACTCCTTTTTTTCCTCTCTCTGTTTCGTGTCATTGTAAGTACCGTACCAGCACTACATGACTAACTTATTTTTATCTCAATGTGCCATCCTCCTCTTTAAGCCGTTTGTGCCCAAAAAGGCACCGCGCACCGCACTGGCCCAGAGAGCCAAGAAAGAGGCCGCTGAGCTGACCTCAATTCAGGCGGTAAAGAAAGAGACAACGGAGGTGACTCATCGCCCTCCCCAGCCCATGAGCAGAGAAGGCAGCGATATTGCTCCCCCTGCCATGAGGAAAACTGGCGTCAAGGTCGAGACGCAACCCAACGGATCAGAGGTCACCACAACCATCATGGAGTTCACTGACCAAGTAAGCACATAACAATAGCATGTAACGATAGCATACACATATATTGCAAGACTGTAATGTATGATAACGTGCACAATATACTGCATCAATGCCCATACATATATGCTATACCAACCCTTTTATTGTAGAAGATGGACAGGTGGATGAGATCTTGAATGTAGATCCTTTACCCCGAAACCCATTATCTCGTCTCCTCTCACCATCCATTTAGATAATCTCATTCAGAAAGAACACATCTAATCGGGATCAATCTCACTGTTCCAGGCTCTCAGTCATGGCACTTTGTGCAGTTATCACACGGTTCCTTTTATCTCACAGGATCACAGAGGGAGCGCAATCAGAGAGGCTTCCTATTCAGTCACAGAGAGTGGCTCACCCGTGAGTAAACTGAGAATCTTGAGAGTGCTGAGATTGTTACACTGTCTGTGGCCTAACATCACAGTATAGCTCTCTGAATGCAGAAAATATAGGTAATATGCATATGTCTGCCTAAACAGATCAATATTGGCATGTTCGCCAGAGAGGGTTCAGGGTCTCCGCTGATTGTGGCAGAGAGTGTGACATCGGCAACCACAACTCATGTTACCAAGGTAAAGCCATGTTAAAATGGCAGTGAAAGTTATTGTGATGTGTTCTTTTGGTGACAAAGAGTGAGTTCAACTTAAACTTCAAGTGAAATTAGAGTGTAAAATGTTCAGTTTTATTTTTATTTATTTTTTTTGCAGACGGTCAAAGGGGGCTACTCGGAGACAAGGATTGAAAAGAGGATCATTATCACTGGAGATGATGACGTAGACCAGGATCAGGTCGGCCTGGATGTTTCATTTATGTGTTGTTGTATATGTACTAGTTTGTTTATTTATTTATTTACAGTGGCTGCTATGAAATTCAAACATGTTTTCATTCATCCTAAGATGTTTCCAGATGCATGACCGTAACACATTTTATTTCACACTGCTGTCTTCTCTCCTTAGGCACTCGCGATCGCAATAAAAGAGGCGAAGCAGCAACATCCTGACATGTTGGTAACCAAGGCTGTAGTTGTCAGGGAAACAGAATCTTCCACTCAAGATCCACATGAGGAGTGTTAGGTACCGATGTCAGTTGGTAGTGTTTTCTTTGATAGCTGTTCAGAGTTTGACACTTGTGGGGGCGTAAAATGTTGTCATGAGCTTCAGCCTTAAAAACAGACAGCCACAAAAAGCTGTTCAGGACAACATGTTATAGTTCATAAACAGAATATGTTATAATGTGATAGTTTCACTGAATTCTAAATTGTATCTGTACTCATTCTAGTCTAAAACGTCCGGGAACCTGCTCAGAAGAATTATCCTACTGTGAATCTACTGTCTTTAACCACTGCCAGTTGGTCTTGGATACTACACTCCAAAATCTCCCTCTCCAGGGTCTGTGTCTCTAGGACTGCCTCTGATGGCTCTACAGTACCTCGCCTCTCCAGTTTTACAGTCAGAGGCAGTAACGTAAAGACGTTGCCCCTGGGATACATCTCTTCTCTTCTTCTATTTGACCCCAGTCTTGTTCTACATGGTTTTATTCCCTGAGCAACTGAACTCAGCCAACGATAAGAACATTCTGAGCAGTTTTATTGCCTGATACTTTAACGGTTTTTCTGTGCTACATTACACAAACTCAAGCTGTTTCAATGTGTTTTATTTGCAAAAAAAGATACTTCCTGAAGACGCTGATGACAGAAGTTATGATGAGTTATTGTTTTTTTTTCTGTAAGTATACAGTTGTCTACTGATATACTGAAATATATGAAATGTCAGCAAGATCAGTGAATAGAGTAGGTGAAATGCCTGTTAAAAGATGTCTATGTAAATCATTTTACTAGCCGAAAAAAACAAAACAAATGATTTTAAGTGCACACATTTGTTTGCATGTACTAGTTGAGCAGGTATTCTTCTGTGGAGAAAAAAAAAATCTTGGTTCACTTCACAACGTTTAAACTGTGGACGAGCGAGTCACACAAAAGCCAAAAACCAGCCACACGGATCAGTGAGCTCATCCATGTGATTTGGTGCAAGCTAACACGAAAAGGCACAGATCAAAAGACTGGAAACAGTCTGTGCCATTAGTGTTAGTGATACACTGCTGTGTCTGGTATCCCTAAGTGCTGGCCACGGTAGCCGGGTGGATACTGCTGAGTGACAGACAGCCACTGAACCACTGTTAACCCTGTTTCTGAGGAACGTTGTCTAGGTGGGAAAAAAAATATCTCACCATCCCAGCTCACCTTGCCAGATAAGTGGAATGTCAGATAACAACACTGTTTCCTTGGAGATTACGAATCAGGACCACCTCCGATCAACTGGGTTCTTGATTACCTGCTCACAAACCACCTCCGATCAACTGGGTTCTTGATTACCTGCTCACAAAAATGTTCCGAAACAAAAAGGAGATTCTTTTGTGTCTGCTTGCTGTTTAATGAAAACTGTCAAAACGCTCTGAAAAATTCTTGAATATTTTAGGATTACTTTTGGATAGATGATAGTGTAATCTTGTTAGTTTTATTCAAAGGTTGAATATTGTTGGAGACCTGTACTCTGAGCCTGTTGAGTGTCTGAACTGATTAAATATACATCTGCATAAAATTACAAGGGCAAAATGAGAAGCAAAACCCATCACAAAATTAAGTCATCTATGATGGAAACTGTGTGCATGCAGTCATTACTAAAAAAAAGCTTTAAGTTGCCTAGAGTAACGGGCAATGCTTTTATTTTCTTCTAAAGTGTACATTTACCCTCTGAGATCTGACTTTGCCATCATGACACTGGGGGGAAGGGGAGTCTGCGTTTGAAGTCTTGAAAACAAATGAAAAAAAAAAAAAAGTTTTGTTAAGCAGTGGATTGTATAGGACTTTGTAAAGTTACTGTTGTGAAGACTATACATAAAGACGAACATCGCAACATTGTTTAGAATCCATCATCCTTGTAATCTTAGCGTTTGAAGTATTTTTCATGAGAAAATCCATTGATGCCAACTCAGAAACCCTGAAGAACAGGAGCTCAATTGGTTTGTTCACTTTGATCTGTTTCCACTGAAGTCATCAGTGACTGGTTGTCAGTGAACTTTTGACTGTTTGCGTTGTGTAGAGCTGACCATAATCCTAACCTGTGATTGGTGTCTGGAACTGTAACTATTGAAGTGAAGCGACCCCGTGCGATACTGTGCCATGTGATCTGTCTGTACGAGTGTTCTAAAGCACGGGCCCCTATCCAAGGCTCTCCCTTCCTGTGGTGTCTCATAAGAAAGTGTGGGCGTAGTTTTTTTTTTTTTTTTTTTTTTTTTTAAATTAATCTCCAATGTGCCGAAATTCACAAAGAATGCCAATGAGATAGATCATCGGCTTAGTTTCTCTGCCTGGTGGTCTTTTCAATATCTATGATGATGATGATGATGAGGTATACTGATCTTGAGCTATGTTGTATAAAAGGAGATTGTAGTGAGTGAATGACTTGAACCTACCATACTTTATGCCCTAGCAGGTTTTAATTGCATTGGGTTTGAAGTCACTGTCTTAAAGCCTTACAGTGCAACACTGACTACTCCATCCTCAAAGCTGGTTGAGGCTGTCAGGCCTGGCTGATAAAATACTGATGACCCCCTTCCTCTTTTTTACAATCTTCCTACTCCATTCTTCGCATTGCTCTGTGTGTGACATGTACAGTGTTTCTGCCCCCCCTCTAGATAAAACAAAATAAATGAGTACATACACTTAGCGGGCAAAAACAGTGTGTGGTTCTTTCCATGATGTGTTTTCCCTTCTGTTTGGCTAATTGGTTTCCCAAGTGAGGTTCTGTTCTCTGCATACAGATAACTTTGGTTCTCACAATAAAATATTGAGTAGATAATAAACATAATGCATTCTAATTCTGACTCTATTTAGTATAGTCCTTTTCTTGACGGGTGAGTTCATAACACATTCATAGCAGCCGTCATAAACTGCACATAAAGCATTCATGACTTTCATGAGACATGACTCAAGACATTCATACCAAACCTTTCATGAATGTCGAAGACATAACGACGACAACAATCACAAAGCAGCATTGCCGTTTTTCTCTCCAGCTTTTGTAAATATTTCATGAATATCTTATGAAGTCTACATAGAATGTCACTTTACTATACAAGTTGTGAAGTATTCGTAATCACGGAGTTTAACTCTGGTAGCTAAACTAGCCTACATTCAGCTGACCCGTATTTGTGTTACCTGGAACGGTTGGACATTCCAAAGATGAGAAATCATCTGCAAAGGATAAAACAAATACATTTTTATGAAACAAAAATGATTTGCTTAACCATGTTCTGTCTTTTTGGCACTGGAGTAGCCCATTGACTCAGATGTGACGTGATCAGGTAAAAGGTTTGAATCAAAAACGGTATTGCTGCTTTGCGATTGTTGGACTTTTATTTTGACAAGTTGTCGTCATTCTGTCTTCCACATCATGAAAGGTTTGGTATGAATGTTGAGTCATGTCTCATGAAACAGTCATGAATGCTTTATGTGCAGTTTACGACAGCTGCTATGAATGTGTTATGAACTCACCCGTCAAGTAAAGTGTTCCCGTTTGAACTTGAGAGGAGACAGGTTTGACCACTGATGAACATTAAGTCACATTCTGCCCTCTTGTGGCCAATGAAGAAGCAGCAACTGTGAAATCACAGGTACAAAATGCAGAATGCTCCTGATGAAATTACAGTGGCAGTCATAATTCTTTTTTTCTTTTCTGAAATTAAAAATATCTCATTGGAAAGGACATATAAACAGTCATAACTGTTCACATGAAGTGGGAGAGGAAAGTGCATACAGACATTTATATCGAGGCCTTGCTTGACACATATACTGTAGATACAAAGGAAACGTGAACTTAACTCACATTTTGTTTATTTTTTCCAGTAAAAAGTCACTTGAGTCATTCAAATTCTCTTTTTTTCCTAAGTCATGTTCACAGCCAGCTCATGCTCAAAAGCGAAGGACTTAAAAAAACATTAAGCCATATCGAATAAAAAAAACAAACGAACAAACAAACCACTGTCACTGTCACTGCCAAACGCAGAACTCATTCGCAAAACCAACTTGCACAATTTACTTGTTTGCTGACCGGCTGAAGTCTGAAAACATGGTGTAGAAAGCAAACACAAAAGAAACCAGTTGTGTTACAGTCAAATCATCTGAATGATAATAATACCAAGAACGCCTTCCAAATAGCAAATAGTAACAACAATAATACCAGTCATCAAAATGATAACGATAGCGATACATTTAAGGCTCTTTTTGGGGTCCTGAGGATTTCATCAAATGTACAGTGTGTGAACTGAGGAGGCACGCGCTAGCTCTAGCGCAGCGTAGCGTGACGACCTGCGGGACTGACGAGGGAAGCTGGTGGCACAGCATGGCTGAGGGATTGGGGGGAGAGGGGCACAGGACTAATGTCTTTAGCACTGTCTTTAGCTCTTTCCACTTACAGCCAGGGGCCAGGTTGAGTAGGGTGGGGTGTTATGGACAGGGACAGGCCTGAAGCCAAAGAGCCTAGGAGCACAGCTGTGAACTGGGGAGAAGGGCAAACAGGAGAGAAACACCAGCCCTAATGTGTGTACTGCAACAACTCCAGAGAAAATGAATGGGCAAGGTCATCCAGTTACAGGGCCGCATACTTGTTCACTTCTGCGACCTGGACAATCAGCCAACAAAAGAACAGGTCAAAGGTCACGTAAGAGACTCTACACGATGGAGAGTGATAAAGAGAAAGAAAGAGACAGACATAGAGAGTGATAAAGAGAAAGAAAGAGACAGACATAGAGAGAGGGAGAAAGAGGGAGAAAAAGAGAGAGAGGGGTGTGTGTGTGTGATGATGATTCAGTGTCACCCAAGTTCTGCATCCTTTCTCTCGTCATTTGTGTTGCAGTGATCAGCCACCTCAAGCATGGGACTGACTGAAGGCCTTTTCGCACAGTTATACTATGGAAAAACGTTCCCTTAGGATAGGTCTGCTGATCTGCAGTTCTCCTTTAATAAATGGAGTTTATTTAAAAACAAGTGTAAAATCCACCCATCAGAGTCAAGTAATTAGACTTCATAGGGCCAAGCTGGGTTCCAAAGTACTGTATATCCTTGTGTACATTCAGTTGCCTTGTTCAGAAAAATCCTGTGAGGAATTTCAATGTGAATGAAAAAAAAAAGAGATAGAAGCCACAATTCCTACTCAGCAGTCTTTAAAGCAGCTTTGGTATGGTCAGACTCAAGACCCAGTTTTGATCATTTCTCCAGGGCAAGAAGGGATGGTGGGATGGTGGCGACTGGGTGAGAGAGGGAGGTGGGGGTACTGCAGCTTCTTTCATGAGGCTCTTTGTAAAAACTAATGAGGACGGCGGCTGCTCTCGGCCAGTTCCCATGAGCGAGCGCTCCGTGCCTCGCCTTCCTTCTCTAGCGTCTCGTTTTGCCTCTCATCTTGTGCGACTCGGCGAGTCCAGAAGGAGCCGCTTTTGTCATAACAACATCCTGGCTGTGTGGGCGAGAGCCAGCGTCACCAGCGCCGGCAACACGGGAGTCCGCCATGCCGCTCCAACCACATGCGCCCCTGCAAACAAAAGCCAAACAGACAATGAGAGAGAGAGAGCACAGAACAGCACAACTGTAGCCTTAACAAACAAAAATGTCAAATTTAGACATTTTCAAATGTGAAAAACTCTGACATGTTTTGACTATCAGTGGCTTAATAGGCAATGGAACAAACTAAGTCATATGGCTGTCCTTCCCAGTCAGTCCACAATACAATTAATATGGGCAGATAGCAATTAATTTGAAGGCAATGTCTGCAATTCTGGTAAAAGGTTACTGTTTCAAGATTACTGTTGAATTACACCCCTTGCCTTCTGTGCTCCTAAAGCAAAACTATTGAAAGGCTTGATTTGCTTGTTAATGGTTTAGTCTATGTTGGTTTCACATTTAAAGAGCCAGGACTGTGAACAAGTAAGGTTAATTTCCTGGACACACACACAGAACAGTTAGAGTATCCCATATAGGAACATTCAGCGGAGTTGACCAAACAGTGTATTGGACTAGAATTGCAGACCCCACCCCAACCCAACCCTTTAACCACCACAGCCTTGCTTAGAGTGGGGACAGACTGGGGAGTGTGAGTGGGGGATACTGTAGGTGGATGGACAAACAGCGCAGTTAAAGTGGACGGCCTCCTACCTGCTACCCGGGGGATGGTGATCTGTCTGCTGCTTCGGCCCTCACCTCCCTCACTGACTGGTTTGATCTGGACCACATAGTCCTCGTCCACGGGCAGCGAGAGCTCCAGGGATGTGCCGTTGGTCTCCACCACGCTGGGCCGGGCCTGCCGGTTCTGCTTGTACATCACCTGCAGGGAGGAGGAGATCAGTATACTCAAATACAATTGATGTCCAGTACCACAAACGTGCCCAGGGCCCACGGCAAACCAGGGTCAAGTCCGACCTCAGTTCATTCCCCCGAGCCCCTCCCCATCTCCTTGTCCACTCTTTTCCTGTCCACTCTTCAGTGTCCTGTCAAATAAAGAACAAAATGATTCATACCCCTGGCAAATATTGATGTAATGTTGATTTTCTCTGGACCAATATGTTTGTTGTGACTGAAAATGACACTGCCACATGCAAAAGGTTGTAAGATAATGTGGTAGAAACATGGAATCAAAAAAATAATCATTTTGTCTTTTTTTTTAAGCATTTTTATGAAAAATGGCAAGTCCAAAATTATTCATACCCTTTTTAAATAATCAATGGAAACATCTTTATTTGCATTAACAACTCTCAAAATGGTTCTTATAATATCTACTAAGCCGCTCCATGTCTCCACAATAATTCTAGACCACACCTTTTTAACAGCAGATTTTCAGTCAGGAACGATTATTTGCCATCACTCTGGCCTTGTGCTCACTTTTTGACAGATTGAGGTCTGGACTCTGGCTCTGCCACTCTAAAATGTTGATATTGTTCACAGTTAACCATTTCTTGCCTTGTTTGGCTGTGTTTTGGATCATTGTGTGGTTTAGTGGTCCAATGATGCCCATTGGGGCAGGTCTCTTGGCAGACTGCCTGATCTTTTCCACCAAAAATCTCAATATAGCCCCTTGTTTTAGTGTTACCGTTTACTTTGAGAAGTTCACCAGGTTCCATTGTCTGAAAAACACCCAAAACTAATACATTTCTATAGCTATTCTCCACATTGTGGATGGTGTTTTGGTGGTTGAAATTTTGACTCCATCCCAAAATGGATCACTTGGTCATCTTGGATGCTGATCATGGATCACTCTTCTCCAAACATGCACAACTCAGCTTAACCTTTATAAGGGCACAGCTGGACTTAGAATCTAGCTTTCGCTGGATTTCTTTTTGACTCAAGGACATGGCCTGAGATTGGCATAAAAAAATAAAAAATTCCAATGACACATGTCCATTTCAATTGTGGGGGTTAGAAAAGTATTCTTTTGGGATGTTTTTCAACCAGGGGGACCTGGTGACCTTCTCAAAGTAAATGGTAATACTAAAGCAAAAGGCTACACTGAGATTTTGGAGGAAAAGAACAGGCAGTGTGCCAAGAGACCTGCCCCAATAGGCATCATTGGACCATTAAACCTTACAATGATCCAAAACATACAGCTAAACAAGGCAAGAAATGGTTAACAGAGAACAATGTCAACATTTTAGAGTGGCCCAGCCAGAGTCCAGACCTCAATCAGTCAAAAAAGTTAGCACAAGGCCAAAGTGATGGCAAATGATGGCAAATAATCGTTCCTGCCTCAAAACCCGGATTACTGTTAAAAAAGTACGGTCTAAAATCATTGTGGAGATATGGAGAGGCTTGGTAGGTACTATAAGAATCATTTCGAGAGCTTTGTTGGTAAATAAAGATGTTTCCATTGATTATTTAAAAAGGGTATGAATAATTTTGAACATGCCATTTTTCATAAAAATGTTTTTCTTTTTTATTTCATGTTTCTACCACATTGTCTTACAACCTTTTGACGTGTGGCAGTGTAATTTTCAGTCAGAGCAAACATATTGGTCAAGAGAAAATCAACATTACATCAATATTTGCCAGGGGTATGAATAATTTGATTCTTAACTGTATATATATATATATATATATATATATATATATATATATATATATATATATATATATATATATATATATATATATATATATATATATATATATATATATATATATATATATATATAAACCCATGCAGTGGCATGTCCTCAATTAGTATTTTTTTTTTTTTTTTACACCAAATCAAAATCCTTCAGCTTATCCCCATGGTCTCTTTGAAATAATATTTAATTTTTCATCCAAGGGAATTCAATAGCTTTGGCCAAATATTCAATGCCATTCACGGCTGAACTGTCAGCTCAACCTTGTAATTTAAGTTAGTTACTTTACTTTGTTCTGAAGGAAATTTGTCCTCTGCATTTAACCCATTCACCCAATCAATCCATGCACACACATACACACACAGTCACTAGGAGCAGTGAGCTCACCAGGAGCACACATACAGTACACACCCTGAGCAGTGGGCAGCCCTTGAGCCCTCTGGCGCCTGGGGAGCAGTTGGGGATAAGGTGCCTTGCTCAAGGGTACTGTTCAATCATTCCTTCCACCCACATTTTCCCTACCAGTCATTCCACCGGCCACCCTTTGGTTACAAGTCCGATTCTCTAACCAGCAGGCCATGGTGCATGGCTATTTTACCAGAGGAGGCATTCTGTATTCCAGCCGTACACAGATACTGTACATCTGAGCAAAAACACTGGAGGATTTCCAGCAACAAGGTGCTTCTTTCTCTGACTAATTCTTTTGCCATTTCTTGTGTTCCCATGGCATTTAACAGCCACAGCATTTTTAAATATACATGCAGTTATTACATTTGTAATGAGTTTAGTCATTTAGATTCGTCCTTTATTATAAAACGTTAAGACAAAAAAGCTAAAGATGGTAAAAACATTTACCAAATATTGTTTATATCCATGTTTCTTTTTTTACAGAGGGTATGAGGAGCATGCAGATGACTGGAAGAGGTCAATACTACAGTATAATAATACTCCATTCTACCCGTATTGAAAAAGTAGCATGAGGCCTCCACTTATTACAAGCTCGGTCTGATTTTCCTACTTGGTGTGAAAGAATATCCTATGTGTTGGCTACACATCTCATCTATACTCAGCAATATCTATAAAGTACAACCTACCACTTATGTTGTACAAATATTATAATTAATCCTGATTGGTGCTTTCAACAGGGGTTGTTTGATTGTTCAAATAAAACCATCAACAATGGGTCTATTTCAGACCGGAAGCCCATATGTGGGTTACAGTATAATTAAATTATCCTAATTGCTTTCACATATTTGGCCACAGAGGCACTAATGTTTATTTCTACTCTTTATGGCCACAAATGACCATACAGTACTGTATTCCTCTACTGAAAACCCACGGTACACAAGCCATTGGTCATAATTTAACCTCGGCCTGTGTCGGTGAATGCGCCCTGTTTATGTGAGGCCGCACAAACTCCAGTTAAGTAACATATTAATCACTGTCATAGTACAGTGTAACACCAATTTAGGCAATCAGCTAGAGTTTATTAACCCTGTTTTCCCTTGATAAGCCCAAATTCAATCTGAACATGGTTAACTCCCAGTACAGTAAAGCTCTCAGCAACTGGAAAGACCTATTAATAACAATAACAATAAAAATGAGAACAACAACATAGACAGTCAGTGGTCCTGTGGTCCAGCTGAAGCTGGAGAGACTAATCAATAACAACAACAACAACAACACTAGCATCTGCAGACGCCTCTCATCCACTGGCTATAAGAGGCAGACCTGATGGCCTCCCTCTCAGAGGTCCTAAACACGGCCTAATGGTGCTGTCAGCGTGACAAAGCGGTCCCGCCCTCAGCACGCCACGGTGCTCCAATAAACATGGCCGATCACTTCAGAAAGCCATTTCTCCAGCAATCCCTCTGTGGCTGGCAGGGGGTTGATTTCACAACGCAGGCCCATTACAGAGCTGCCCTTTCAGCTTCTGAGGGGGGGAAATTATAGCTGTGCTCCAAATGGCATGGGCGGGCTGGCCAAGGAGGCCCATGCCAGGGCCTTTTGATGTGTATAAGGCTTTATAAATTGAGCAAAAAATTGATAAGCTGAAGAATACGCCAAAGCGCGTTACATAATTGCACAGGGCTATTACATTATGTCTGTCAGAAAATGTGCTGCTTGCTGTATAGATTCTTTGGGAATGAAAAGTGTGCAGCACAGGATGGGGTGGCGGTGGGGTGGTGTTGGTGGTGGTTGGGTCTTACTTTGTAGCCCATCACCTCAGACTCGTTCTCCAGGGCCTTGACGTGATCCCACTGTAGGATGATCTTGGAGTTTGATGCGTTCCACATGACCTTAGTCGGTGGCTGGCTCGGGGCTGTGTGGCCAGGGGGGAAAAAGGAGAAATGGAAGAAGAAGTAAAAGTAAGAGTTGGGGAATAAAACACAGCTCTAGTGCACATCTGTACTCCCTGGCCTTACTGAGCGCAGAGTGTGGTGCCAGGTGCTTTTGAGGTGCGGATGCTTTGAAATGCAAATCAGCAGTGAAGCAGAGTGTGAGAGAGAGATAAAGAAGGAGAGAGCAATTTCCTGAGGAAGGCTTGGTGTAGCTAGGTAATGCTCACTTTCCCTGAGCAGTCATACACACACACACACACACACACACACACACACACACACACACACAAAATGGAAAAACTCAGTTAGATGCACGCACCCAAACACTCACAAGTGCTGCAATACTCAATTGCCTTGAGTAAAGGCTAATCTAAACAGATACAATGTTGTTGAAGTACACTTGAGCTCAGGAGATTTCTGATTGGCTACCGCTAGTGGATTTGAGACTTGCACAGGAGTTTTCTGATTAGATAGTGTGTTTAGGCGTGGGGTGCGACACTCACGGGGCTTCTTGGTGGTGATGTTGACCACGGAGCTGTGTGGGCCTACTCCGGCGCTGTTATACGCCCGCACGCTGATGAGGTAGGTGCTGCTTCCGTCCAGCTCGCGGAGGACAGCGAGCGCCCGGTCCCCCACGGTGCGCACCACACTCGCCATGTCCTGCGTCGCATCCTGCTCCCAGTACCTCAGCTGGGGGCGCACACACAACACACATACATCACCAGGGCTCCCACTCTTTCTTCAACGTCACATTCAAGGACTTTTTGAAGGACTTTCCAGGCTTATGTGTATGGGGCCAATGGGCCTTGTGAGGCGTGCCTCAGAGGGAGCACAAGCAAGTGGAGCACCAGTCAGGAAGTCATCGGGGTGGATAAAAGGCACAGTCTAATCAATGTGAGAGGCATAATGTACAAAATGAAAAAAGGGAAAGCAAAGGGAAACTTACTAAAGTTTTTTTTTTTTTGGTCGACTCTGAATATTGTGCTTTTGGTTTTTATAAAAGTAATAACATATAGATGTTACCTCATAGCCCATGATGCGTCTTTTGGTGGTGTTCCAGGGCAGGGGTTTCCAGGACACCTCCACCTCAGACGAGGACAGACTCCTGGCACGGACTCTAGTGGGCGCTTCAGTTGGCTCTGGGTGTCCAAAACACACACAACCCATGAAGAGAATAATCAGCTACATTACTCTATGCTTTGATATGATTAAAAATGATATTTGTATGCTTCAAATTAATTATAGCTTTCATGCTTGAGACTAGTAAACACCGCCTTCCCATTCATATTTGTTATGGATATGGTTTGTAGTAGCCTGCACGCTCCATTGGGGATTGTTTTCAGTTGTTGCATCCTAATTAGCGTAGACTTTGAATACGTTGAAATTGAAATTAAATTGGACCGGTCTTTAACCAATCGGCATTGGATTCCTACAGTACTTTACTTTACTAAGTTATGTTTGAAGTAGAGTTTGAAGCTAGGGTAAAAGTAGGGTTTTTTTCCCAACCTTCCTCAGCAGAGTAGATGGTCGTCACTGGGCCAAATGGTCCCTCCCCCTTGTTGTTGTACACGCCCACTTTGACATGGTAGGGGGTGAAGGGTGGGATGCTGTCGTCCCTGAAGGAGTACTTGGAGGCGTCGGGGGAGGTGACCGCCGCCTGCATCCAACCCTGTGCCCCGTGAGGACGGAAGGCCACCACGTAGCCAAAGCCTGGGCCACACTGGAGCTCCTCCGGGACAGGCTGACAGAGGGACAAACACACATGGTGTACAACAATCACACACACACAGGCACACAGGGATATGCACACATGCAGACTGCCAAACAGACAGACAGACTCTCTCTCTCTCTCTCACACACACACACACACACACACACACACACACACACACACACACACACACACACACACACACACAAACACTTGGTTTGTAAACACAATATTCAATTTATCTGATTACTGTGTATATGTTATTTGATATCTATATAGTAAATATTATATTTTATTTAATTTATAAATACTTCATGGTATTTTACCTCCCAAGTTATGACCAGCTCGGATCGACTTCCCCCACCTCCACTCACTCTGGTAGGGGTCACCTTTGGCACTGGCAAAACAAACACATGTTGAAGTCAAGACAAGCCATGTTGTACGAACGTGCTTAGCAGTCAAGAAGTGAATCAATAAAATGAACTAAAAACATTCTAAAAAAACATAGACAAAGACATACAGTACTGAGCAAAAGTCTATAACCATCCCACATGTTTTGCTGTAGCAATATCATAAGGGTCATACATATTTATTTCTCACTCTCTTCATTAAAATTTAACCAGAAACACATGACTCGCAGTATGTACACAGCATTTAAAAACACATAACATCTAGTTTTTGTTCTGATTTTAGCCTGACTTCAGTCTCAAGCCACCACTGGATTTGTAGTTTTTATAGTGTTATAATGACCAATCATGCAAGAGGGAAGCTGGTGATGGAGCTGTCATTCTCCACATACGTGCTTCTTTGGTCCGGACTTTTTTCGAGGGCTTGCTGGGCTCTCCTGTCCCGATGGCATTGGTTGCCAGGACCCGGAACTCGTACTCCACCCATGGGTTGAGCTCGGTGACCGTGGCGGACAGCTGACCAATTCCCAACAGCTTCGGGACTGATAGGAAGTCACATCAGAATAGATGTGTGAACTACTTAAGTCAACAGAGAGCCTTTAATACAAGGAATTTAATTAATTATTCATTCATGTTGAATTCAAAATGTAATGCGATTCTCAAATAGAAACTGTTACACACATAATTAACTACGACTGAAACTAAACCTAATCTCCAAGCCATAAGTACATCTCAGAAAGGCATGTTTTCTTTTTCTTTTTTATGAACTGATTCATTCTTCACAATACTTTAAGTATTAAGTAGACAGAGAACACCAGTTCGTATTTAGGAAGCCTTGGCATGCTGTGAGGCTGACAACTAGCTTGCTAACAACTGCTTGAAATCCCATAATCAATATGATCCAAGATGCATTATTCCTATCAATAAAGCACACACACACATCAGCATGCCCTCTTCGTGGCTTCACTTGTCCGTGTTAATCCGTATAATAAACCTGCACTGGCGAGAGAATCCTGTGGTGGATGTGGAGACAAGCAGGGCCAGCTCCTGATGCGGCATCCCCAGCACGTCCACCCCTTCAGCGCTCATTAACCGGGGGCCCCACGGCGAACACGCCTGGGCACGACCTAACGCTGTCCGACTAATCCCTCGTATTCTGAGCCCGCTTTCATCCCCTTTGGGTAAATAGTCCTTCAGAGAGTAATTACCGGTAATCCATGGTTCGTCATACTGGCTAAAACATGCACATGCATTCAGCTGAGTGTGTGTTCAACAGTCGCCCAGAGGCAGTCACAGGGAATGGGGTGGCTTGTATTAGGCTGTAGCCGAGCTCCACACCTATACCTGAATACCTGAATAGTACTTCAGATGAAGATTAGCAGTGATCCATGATTGCTCAACCGCCTTAAACATGCACATACATCTGTCTGTGTGTTCAAAACAGTAGCCCCAAAGGCGAGCTTTTGTGAATATTCTGTAGCTTAATATGAGCTCCCAATGTTAAATACAGAGACAGTTCGGCAGAGATAAATTACTAGTAATAGACTACATGGTTGCTATGCAACATACACATGTTCTGTAATTTTAATAAGTAAGGATTCAGTTTTTAATTGAGTTTGGGTTTCTACATCCCCTCTACGGAGAGGGGGGATCACATTAAAAATACAGAAGTGGCAGAAGCAAAGCATAACAAAACGGTCAAACCAAAATTATTTGATTAATTCAAACATTGTTCTACCTTATTGTGCAAATCTGCCACTTGCCACTGGTCAGTTCAATTCCAGATTTAGGGTCAGGGAATTCTGATAGTGTGGTGTGACACCATAGCCCTAAGTCTAAGTCTAAAGCAGTAGCCATGCCTGTACTGGGTCTCAGCTGAGCTCCATACCTGTGTTAGCTGCCTGCCAGCCCAGAGAAAAGGAGGTCCTGGCCTGGATGATGTAGGTGAGGATGGGACTGTGGTGGTCAGGCCCAGCCCTCCAGGAGATGGACGATGTGGTCTCTGTGACCTCGTCTACCTGCAGGTCTGATGGTGGGCCGGGGGATCCTGAGGAAGGTGAGCCATGTGTGAGAAATGTGAACATGATGTGCACATAGACATGTGCTGCAGTACTTCACCAATCTGGTTGCCTGAGATTATTGCAACCAGCGTTAGCCTGATAAATCAGATATCAAATATCTTCTATGTCAAGGCAGAGCAGGTGTGCTTTTCTACCATGTTATTTTATACTGTATATTATAGACTCACGTGGAAAGAGGAAAGAAGATGCATTGTAATAGATATAAGAAAGGGAAGAAACACAATGGGTTCTCAATCAGCTTTAGCTGGGTGAACCCAGACAAATCTAAGTAAATTTGAATGTGCTCTTCAGGTCCGCCTGGAAAGGAACCTATTGACGGCCATTTCCAAATCACCAAAAAAACAGGATCCAATCACAATTGCTCATCTGGCATGAGGCGGGCTTTATACTGTATGATGACAGATACAGCAGTGTATTCAACACAACCTATGTCTTTTATGTTTTTTAATTATTCAATTTTATGTAATTTATTTTTTAAACAACTTAAGATAAATTAACAAATTATATTTGTTTTTTAAACAAATTAAGATAAATTAAGAAGTATATATTGCCAAATATATTGCCCTTTGCATATGCTTGTATTTATTATTTTTTTCTATTTTGTTTATGTAAAGAAAATGAATTGGCCCGATGAATGAAATGTGCTATATAAATAAACTTGCCATGCCTAGACACGTTGTAATTTGCTAGCCATGGAAAAGTATAAAAAGCTTTAAAGAGTATAAAAAGTTCCTCAAAGAAAAGAGTGCAACTGCCACTTCTCTGCAGCGCTGCTGTAAAGATGGCAGGCCTTCTGTAAAGTGGATCCTCTGGGAGTGAGAAAAGCTGATAAACCACAGCTCTTTATTACACTACAAATGACTTTAGCTTGAGAAGTATCCACTGAATGACTTAATGTGATGAACACAGGTTTTAAATGACCGCTGTTGAAACAATGAACTTTTTTAATCACTGTTCTAATTGTGGAATTAACCGAGAGCATTAAGCTGCTTGCAACCATTACCACACAAAGCCAATGAGCCGATGAATGGACGGGTTAATAGACAGTGCAACCACCTCAACAACAGTGATATAAACTAACTGAAATTAAAGCTGTACCTCTAACCACCACGTCAATGGCTATTGCCCCCCTGTCCACTTTGGTCTGGATGGCACAGGTGTACTTTCCAGCATGCCTCAGTTGGATGTTACGGATCATAATGTCCCCCGCAGACTGCTGTAGAGTAATTCAGTCGTACACAGGAAAACATATTAAACTTATATTATAATATACATATTAATTCTGTCTATGTTACATGTATAACATAGTGTTATTTACTATGCTATGGGTATAATAACATCATAAAATAGAAGACAAAAACAGTGTACAACGTGTTGAGAAAGGTATTATGAATACAAACTTCAAAGAGCTCTAACAACAATGTTTAAAATCTAATCTAGACAACACCACAAGTATTTGATACAATACAGTGCTTTAAACAGACAATACTTCTTACAGTAAATAGACAGTATCCTACTGTATCTACACACTGTGCACATAACATACCATTATGCTGTGGCTTTATTGCTTTTAATGAGAACACTTTCAAATGTTTTTTTTTATTAAGCTTGATGTGATTTATAACTTAATTGGACATCATCACAAATTAAGCAATTTAAGACACTGGATGGAACTAAACCTCAAAATAGGTTTTCCAAAACTTTTAATTGCTCATCAGAACTTTTAGTTTTGTTTTCCAAATTAGCAGTCACACATCTGTTGAATTAACGAGTGAAACTGAGCCAACTGATTGACTGTAGAGGTACTCTACTTAGAGTCAGTTCAATTGCTTTATGACACCAATCTAATAAATAATAATTGTTATTGTAATTCTTTGAATTTCATTAGGAAAAGGTGAGAATGCGTGCTGGTTTATATATAAAAAAAACTCTTGCTATTTACACTGTTTTAATGCAGATTTGAATAAGCAACATTATTTAAAAAACACTCCTTTCAGTTAAATTCTTATAAGAAGTCTAATTAATATGTGTGCAAAGTGTAGACTTTAGACTCTATCGATAGAGTATCATATGCTTTGTAAACCCACTGTTTTGCAGGATGCCCTGTTTTGGAGTTTTAACCCTCACCCCCTACACGAGGGAAGTGGGCATTGCAAGCAGGTACATCTGTCTTTGTGTCCATAATATAGCTTGTAAATACTGGCCCGACACATAAAATTTTTCCCGACAAAAAAGGCAGAGGGTCATCATATCTCAGTCCTCCTGCATGATCAGCCGGATTCTGTGTAGAATACAGATGGCTTGAGTTTGGCTTCACTTTAGTTATTATTGTGTAAAGGACGGGAGGTTCTGCAGTCACCTGACTGCTCTGGTTTCTTCGGAGCACAGATTCTCTTACTTTCCGGTGTAGAGATATTTTTGCACTATGAGAGAGTGAACTGGGATATGTGTGTACTGTATAGCTATGTAGATTTTATGGTTTACAATCACTTACTCCGCCAACTTTTTCAAAGTATCCGCCATGGCTTCCAAACTGGATCATGAGCTCGTTGAAGAACCAGGTGAACTTCACGTCCAGTGAGGGGTCATGGGAGACCTGACAGGGCAGTACTATACTCTCACCCACCGTCACGTCCACCTGCGCTGCTTTGGTCGTGATGACAGTGGCCTCTGCATGGAAAAAAAAACAGAGAAATGCATGTATATCAGTTGCATACAGTACATGTCGACACGGTACTCAAAGGGCACATTCACAAATATTTAGACACTTTCTATTGTACTTTATTAACACTTCCATTAAATTCAGTTTGACTTATTGCCATTATCACAATTTGCAGCCAAAATGATGTAACTTCAACAAAACAGTGTGGCAGAGGACGGGGAGCGCAAAGAGACATACAGTACATGTCATAAGATAGGGATAAGAGGGAAGGCAAAAGGAGCAACATAAATGCAATATCTGTATACCGGCGCATCGACCTGGAGGAACTCATGCCTGAGACGATTAATCGTTAAATGTCCTTTCGAAATTTCTAGGTTGCTGACTAGGCTGACAGTATGAGGTTGTGTTGTGCTAACTGAAAAGCAACACTAGATGTCACTGTGCTCTTATATGTCTGCGTTTCTGCACCCAATCTCTGTTTCCGAGGCAGTTCACCAAGCACAGCACTCAAGCCAAATCAACATCTGTGCATTCCTCTTTTCAAAAGCCACAATAAACAGCACACATTTCCACACCACTTGTGCACAGAGGAGGCTCAGCAGGGTGTGAGTTTTCAGGAAATACGCCATCTTTGTCTGGGCACGGTTGGTCGTCTTTATTCATTCCCTCTGGTGTATCACAAAGAGGGCCTTAAATGTCCACTTAAGTGTCCACTGAATTATACATGACCATCAAGCTTCCACATAATAATTTCCTGACCATTACAGCAATTGCTCATTTTGACTTTGTGCTGTCAACAAGAAACATGCAACAACTATCCTACTTTGACATAGTTAATCGAATGGGAAGATAGACTTTTCAAAGTAATAAATGCAAGTCTGTGACATGCTTTTAGCCATGTGTTTGCATTCATAACCCTTAAATAATTCTGTGGACTGTTTACCACACTCACAAACACACACACACACACACACACACACACACACACACACACACACTCCATGAGGACCGTAAACTATGAGTGCAAATGTTCAATATTGTAGGCGCGTCCTATTCTCTGCAGTCTGTGCTCTGTTTTATCATTAATTCAAAGTGGGGGCAATATTTATTTAATGGTCATCGTTTTAGTCTGTCTGCACTGAAAAGCCTCCTCGATGATTATCATTTTCAGACCGCATTAATACTTCAACAAGGCTTTCTGCAAAAAGAACAAGAACTTGCCAAATTAAACTTACATACACATTGGATGCAGTCAGTCTTGCAAAATTCCAACAGATATTGAAAACAAGAAAACAAAAAATGAAATGGAATCACCAAACAGCATATTAACATGGTATTGTTGACTTTGTGCTTTTTAAGAGCTTGAGCAGTCACCAACAATTCAGACAGGATTGATTCAAATGGATTAAACCCTTAATCAAACCAAACATAGGTATTTCTCTCGCCCAAAAAACAATGAATTATGCATGAGGTGCAAGAGATAAAACATAAACAGCATTGAGAATGCAAGCCAAACAAATCAGACATCTACTCACAAAGATGGACGCAATTAAAATAATTATACGACACCTCAACGTCTGAAAACTGAACATTTTGAGGGGATTGGGTGGGGTGGGGGTGGGGGTGAGGTTACTTACGCAATGCTTCCCATGAGGACAAACTTTTGGGGACATTTACACATTTCCCTTACTGTAAGTACGTGCTTACTGCACTTTCTCCAAGGAGTGAGAAAACTAATTTAAACTCTATCATTCTTGGACTGCATATACATTTTTGGAGTGAGAGCTGGTATAAAGGTATTACACACTAAAATTAGCGGTTGATTCCACATTCCCGGGAGAATTTGTCCAATATTGCCGGCACTATACAAGATTACACGACTTCAAACCGTTTCTTAAAATAGTCACACACAATCACAGACCCACACGCACAACACACACACATAAAGAGAACGAGAAAGATAGAAAGAGAGAGAGAGAGAGGCATAATTGGAATATTGCTCCATACTTCAAAGACAGTGCAAATGGAAAAGGAAATCCTGAAGAACACTGCTTCGTTTTTAAGCCATAATTGAGAGACAATTACAGTACCTTTTACCACCAGAGTCCCCGCGCTGCTTGCCATGCCATATTGGTTCCTGGCCACACACGTGTAGAGCCCAGCGTCCAATTTGGTGACATTTGATATCCGCAGACTTCCATTATCCAGTACAGAGACTCTGGAAAATAAAATGAAATTATTGCCTGCCCTTGCTGAAATTGCTTGGCTTCTGTATAGCCTAATTTGACAGGAACACAATCTACCGGTCTGAGGAACATAAAATATGGGGAAAGGGAGAGTGCTATCAATTTATGGCTAGGATATGCATCTCACGTCTAGCTGCTATGATACACACACGCTACACACGCTAATGCATATGTTGTTTGGACATAACAATGTTCATTTTTAAATGTCAACTTTTGAGTATTTAGGAGGCCATCAAGACACCAGAACAAACTGCACAATAAACAATCAGGACAACTAAAGGACAACAAATTAGTCTGAAAGGCAATTTAATCTACAGTACCTTGTACAGATTCTCACAAACAGAAAGTGTCTAAATATTTGTGCAACACTTCACTTTCTAATTTGCGGCCTTAGCTAAATAGTACCAGGCAGTTGATTGTTCACTTTTCAGGCCTGAAGCAAACTTCCCACATTTATAACCTAATTAAGATAATGAAGGTCTACTGTTTGGTTGTCAAAGGAAGGAGATAATGTAAGGTGCGTTCCCTTGGAGGGCCTCTTATTCAACCCCTGACTGTTTAGATTTTTAATTCAGGACTAATTTAAATGGAAAGAGAAAAATGTCAGAAATCTTGTGAAACAAGATAAGAAGTCCACCCTCATGGCTATTAGCAAAGAGAGAGAGAATTTATCTTGAACAAAGGAAATCACTCCCGGAAATTCAGAGGGATTTCACACAATTTCAAAAAGGAGGGAAAAATAACAGCCTAGATGTCTAGACAGATCTGCCCAGAATATAAATTGGAGGACTGTTTGGCTCTAAATTAGTGCTATATCCTTCTTTCTCCCTTTCTACCAAGACATTGTCTTCTGAGCTCTGAAGATGTTTTTTTTATTTCCTCTGGGCTAGTATTCGGTGAGAGCCATTATAATTTCATGCAGCGGTTGAAGGTCATCTCCAAACAACAAGAAGACAGACTGACAGGGAGAAAGAATGCGTAGAATACATGTTTTTTTAAGTGACTTTCTGACAGTGAGAAAAATTATACAGGAAAAACTCAGAGCCATAAAATAGAGAATGAATTGTTACAACTCTGGTTCTCCATTGAGAGAGGAGACTGATAGTACAAAATAGGGGTTGAAAGAAAATTCATTCCCTCACAGGATCAAAAGAGTATGTATACTTATACTTCATTTCATGCCTGTTCATTATTTCTTTCTGTTTCTTGTGTTCTGTTTGTGTTGTGTTCTTGTGGTCTGTTTCTTGTTGACTGTCTTTTTCACAAGAATTATACAAATAAGACGTACAGTGATATGCAATGTCAAATCAGCGAGTTCTATTGCAGGAGGATTAAAACCTCCACTGTAGACGGTTCTGTCCATGCCTACCTGAGAACATGTTCTACTCCTCAACTACTCCTCTGTCTCGTTGCCCTTAATGCATTTAGGGATTGTACGATATTTACGGGGAAGGCCCAGGAGAAATTTTTTGGCCAGGGGAGAGGGACGAGGAAAATTATTTTTTCCTGATCCATGATATTTTTTTCCCTGATCAATGATCCGTTTTCGATATTTTAAAAGGTTTGTAGGCCAAAACATTATTCACGTCTCTTTGACAGAGTGGGCGAGTCCAAAAAGTCGCAACCCTACCTGAATCTCCCACAATCCCCCTCATAAGCTTGCAGGTCACCAGCGGTTATGAGTCATAAACAAAATATTTTAATGATAGTCGGGTCATTTGCGGGCAGGTCAGTTAAATTAATTAAATATATATTTTCTACAAATAGGCCTATCACGAGAAGGCTAGCATCAATACAGTCAAGTCAACAGTAAAGAAGAAGACGCGAGTTAAAATAATAAAAGACACCCCTTCAGGAAAAGCGATATAGGCTATGGGAAATATTAGTAAAAGTTCTTAAAGAAGATGACAGTAGTACAAGTTATGGTCTATGTAGGCCTACTTCTTGCGAAGCCATTTAAAAGTATGACAGCCGAAATGGACAGCCTGCAGGAATAAATGTTATGGCACAGACTACACAGCCATATCTACCGGTATGTATAGGTTCGCGCATGCATAAAAGTTACCTCCGTTCGTTGTGTTTGTTACTTTAAACAGTGGATGTGCTTTAGTAAAGCTTTGTGCTTCATTCAGCATTTTAAACCAGTTCTTACGCTAACGTTTTGACCAGCAATGTATCTCTCTTGCCTACCTTGCCTCGCCATTTGTTTTCGAAAGAAAGATGTATGTCCATGGCCTTCAAATCTTATCCTAGTGTTCTAATCCTTGGTGGTTGCGTGCGTGCTTGCGCTCTTATTCTCATTCTCTCTCCTACGCAAACATTATGTCCTGCATGCCTACTACATGTAGTTCTACTGCATAAAGTTTCGCAAATAAATTAGTTTGTTTTACAGAAATAGACTGTCGCACTGCATGCAGGCTATAACCAAAAGCACACATTTTGTAAATAAGCGGGTCGGATATAATTATGACTGCCTCGCAGCGAATATAGCATATAGGTTTAGTCAGATTTTTTTTTTTTCTTCCGAAATTGGAAGTGCATGATCATTATGACACCCTCTGTATGCACGCCAAGTTTTGTGGAATTCCGTTCATGGGGGGCCACACAATAAATACATTTATGTTACTAAACACCAACTGGCCTGTAAGTGGCCGGAGACAGTTTTCTGTGAATATCTCGAGAACCGTAGGGCCTAGGAGGTCCACCTTTTTTATGTATGTTGGTCTTAAGGGGGCATGTCAACCCATCCCATTACCACTTATTTCATGTATAGTGCCACCTAGTTAAAAATTAAAAAGCAAAAAAGTAGGTGTTTTCATCACAATATCTCTGGCTGACAAGGTCAAAACTGCACGAAATTAAAAGTGTAGGATCATTATGGCACCCTCCGAATGCATGCCAAGTTTTGTGTACTTTCGTTCATGGGGGGCCTTACAATAAAATAATTTGTGTGTACATTTAGTGACGTACACCAACAAGGATTTCCGGGACACTGAAAGACCGGGGTACACAAAACTTGGTGGGCATGTAACCCCCCATGGATAGCATGGAACCGTCGTTTTTCGTTTTGATCTGTAGCCCCCCCGCTGGACTGGACCCCCCAAAAGGAGGGTAGGGCAGACACAGTTCTCTGTGAATATCTTGAGAACTGTAGGGCCTAGGATGACCATTTTTTTCTGTATGTTTGCCTCCAGGGGTCATGTTAACCCATTTCATGTGCACACATGTGCACAAACAGATACACACACACACACATACATTCACAGTAATCATACGTATGACACATACTCACACAGTAGACATATGTACGCATGCATGCACAGGCACATACGCAGGCACACACACAAGCACGCACACACACACACACACACACACACACACACACACACACACACATAACATAAACATGTACATGCACACAATTCAAGAATTTCTCAGAATTATGAACAGGTAAGATGGAGGTGGGGTTGTATAAAATGAATTTTAGATGTGAAATCTATGAACTAATCATGTTTTGGTACTTGTTGTCTAGCAGATACCAGTGAGAATTGAGTGTGGATAATGCAATTTAGTGAGACAGTTAGAATCATATAGGCCTTTCAGCGTGATTTATTTTTGTGGAAAAAATGTGTTGGACTGGGCGGCGGTCATAATTTGTACCGCTCTGCGATACATCTAGTTTTGTCCTAATTAATATTCGCCGTCCGAGTTGCGGTAGGGTTGATTAAAATATCGGGCGACCGCGGGTGTAGCCTACCCATGTGTGTGTATGTGTGCTTATGACATCCGCTAAATACAGTCCCTTATCTGGTGAGACAGCACAAGTATCAGAAATAAGGCCTTATTTCACTGCGCCAAATAAAGAAACTCATGTTCCTTTGACCAAGCATGTTAATACCTCTTAGGTTACAAAGACAGAGAGACCACTTGACCACCACTTTGGGCCAATCTCAATTCTCTGTTTTACCCCTTCCCCTATCCCTTCATCTTACCCCTAGCCCTTGTCCCTCGAAACCGAGTGGCAAGATATAGGGGTGAAGAATATTCCCCTTGGAAATGAGATACCACTAGCCAACCATAAAGGAGAGCGGGATGATTTAAACACTTGAATTAACGTAATTTACAGAGATCGTACCACACTGAAAGCTAATATTTTGTCACTAGCAACCTGTCTTCTGTCAAATAGAGGAGCATCTCGCTGCACCTTTGTCAAATAGGCTATCATTGCATTTTCAGCTCGGAATAAAACCGTTCAGGAATTATTTCAACAACAGCAGAACGTGCCTATGTTCGTTCGTAGCCGGATACGGTCCGGATGAATGAAACAGGGATGGGGGACAAAATAAACATGCAGTTTGCTATGTAAACATCCCACAACTCCTTCGATATTTTACAATAGGCTAATAGCCAAATGGTCGTTACTTGACATCAGAAGCAATCGCTACCTGTAATAGCGAGGAGTCGGCAGCAGTAGGCCTATGCAGCATTCAAATCAGACGAGCGGTAAAAAAAGTTCAGCGAATTTAGCTGCTGTTCGCGACTTGCTGCCAATTCGCGGGGTACAGTATATCAGACATGGAAATATGTAAAATGCAAGACATTCGCGCAAATAATGATGTGCTGTTAACATTCACAAAACAGACCAGAACAGGACCTTATGCAACATAAAACAAACCATTTTAATTTTGCTCGCACAAAACTAAGGGGAAAGGGGGAAGGGGTAAAATAGAGAATTGAGATTGGCCCTACTCTCCGTACTCTTCTTCGTTAATTACTAGGAGGCCACCACTGAAGAAAATAATCCAGACATGGATAAAGCGGAGAGAGCAATCCTAGCAGCAGGACTGGACCATAAACAGACGCACAACCTGTCTCGCAGCAAATCCACAGGCAGCTGGGGTGTTAGCACAAAGGCCATCCCGCCTCCATATTAAAACACACCGACTGCCTCCACTCCGCAGCCTCCACCTCCCCGGAGTGCTAACTATCAATATTGTTGTCACCGAAATGTGTGGGGTTAATAAAAGGAATAGCCTCAGGGGTAAACATTTGCCAGTCAATAGGTGAAGGATTGCAAGCGGCAAAAAACACACGTCTTGCCCCTGACATTCATGTCAACTCAGATTGTTTTCTTTCTTTTTTCCTTCTTCTTTTGGTCTGTCTCTCTGACCGGCTCCTATACAGCTCTATGGTGTTTGTTGACCTGACCATCATCTCTGAGCTCTGTTTGCTGCTTAATGCATTTCACTCACACAAAAATGCATTATGTCACATTTATAGTTGTGTCCAAAGTAGGCTGACAGGCTGTTAAACTGGCAAATCCACAAAAACAATTACTTTAAATGCAATTTTTAAAACCCAATATAAAGTTCTGGGAAATTTCTGATATTTCATTATCCACTTATTTTGGCTTGGAGGCCAAAGCTTTTATAGACTCTTCCTCATGCAGACATGCACTGTGGAAGTGAATTAATTCTGTGGCAATATGAGATATTATTATCAGTGCGGAGGATGTACGATTAAGGAGCAACTCCAGAGACCTGAACACAGGATTAGTTACATTTCCGCCATCACATTAATGGTGAGGGTGCCCCTAGTGCAGCTTAGGATTTGTGGGGATAGAATCCAAGACGCTTCTATTTTTGAAAGGGGCCTGCCGTGTATCCAAAGGAGGCCAAACCCAAATTGACTTCAAATTCACGTGATTTAGTCAAATATAGTTATTACATTGGCATTTCAGATGTGTACAATGCAGACCCACACAGTGGCATATATGTTCATCAGGGTATACAGATGTTCAACCCTTGCACACATTGCTTGAATTTCCCCTTTGGGGATCAATAAAGTATCTATCTATCTATCTATCTATCTATCTATCTATCGCTATGAAATTAGGTGCTAGCTGAAACACAACTGAAGTCTCCTGACCCTCTACAGTCACAAACCGATGCCATTCAGGTTAGCCTGAGCGCCTTCCAGCTGGTTATCAGGACATCAGTGCCACAAACAGATGCCTTTGGTCTTGCAGTATTAACTCAATAACTTTGCTTGAGGCAAAGTCAGGATTCGATAGCGCATCCCAAGCTGATTTACTGCCAGGGCTAAGATGGATTACCGTGTGACACCGCAAAAAAGCCGCTAATGCAATTAATGCAATTAATCTCCGATCAGATGAGTCACACAACCTCCACCTAATAATCGGCGAGCCTGGCTGGCTGGCAGCGCTCTCAGCGTGAGGGCCCTGAGGGAGTCTGTCACAGCACGGCGTTGGGGCTGTCTCACTTCTGTTTGATTAAGCTGGGACATAGACAAATGGCTAGAGTACAATTACTAATGTGTGTGTGTGTGTGTGTTAGGAGTTTTGTATTAAAGGTGTAGTCTTTGATTATAATCATTCCATAATTCTGAATTTTCATCAAATTCAGACACATTTCTTCACATGATAGCTCTCAGTTCAGTGTGTGTATGTGTTGGTTAAACAAACAAACAAACAAACAAACAAACAAAACACTGGCATTCATGCAAAGTTCTGGTTCTGTAAATGGGATAAAAAGTGGCTTGGAGCCATCAACTACTCCAGCCAATCAACAGCAAGCGGAGCTTGTGCTCTAGCGTTTGATTGGCGAAACACAGAAGACAGGGATGTTTTTGATTGGCTGTTGAGCTCAACCTCTCATCTGGATCACGGACTACACCTTTGACAGGTTTGAAACGAGGAGGCGCTGAGTTTGGTACACGCTTGAACCTCTCCGTAGAAACACCTGGCTGAGTTTGAGCTGAGTGATTACAGTAAGTCGTACAAGGGAAAGAAATTGCATGGCGAGAACAAATTTATCCCAATTTAATCATGACAGGCAGCGCGCAATCAGGCTGCTTTTTTATCTTGAACAAAGCCATGTTGGAAGAGAAAGCACTGGCAAACACCTGTGTTCTGCATCTTTGTCTCTGAAAGTGCCACATTTCGGGGCTGAGAGAGGGACGCCACCACAGCCATTAAAGGAATTATCCGGAGTAAAATGCACTTTGGATCAATTTACGGATGATTAGGAGTACATACGTTGAGTTGACATCAAAATCATGTCATTCGGATGTGTTTTGAGAAAGTTCGATTTTACCGTTTTTAGTCAAAACTCGATGGCCTGTTAGTGACCAGGGCATGTCATTTCGCCGCTACAAAACGCTATTTTTATACCTCTCTTTATTGCATCACGTCGTTGCATGACATCACGTCACGTGACATTTCAAAATTCCAACCTGTTAGTAAGCTAGGGTTTGCTGTTGCATACAACTTCATTTAAATTTTGAAAGAAATACTGACTATGTTTTTTTTTTTTTAAAAACGGCGAATTTAAATTGTGAATTTCCAGAGCGTGTTACTCCACACTCGGCAATCGAGTCCTACGGACTTTCCCCTAAAGATGCAAGCTGCAGCAGCAACATTTCCGGAAAGGTACTGGCTTGATGAAATTCATTCTGGACTCTCTATACGACCACATAAAGACCTCCGGATACTTCAGTTTGGCTTTAGGACCCTCTACCACGTAAGTGTAATGTTGTTTGGAACTGTAGAAGAGGTATAAAAATAGCGCTTTTGTAGCGGGTAAATGACATGCCCTGGTCACTAACAGGCTAACGAAGTTTTGACTAAAAAACGGTAAAATCGAACTTTCAAAACACATCCGAATGACATGATTTTGATGTCAACTCAACGTATGTACTCTCAATCATCCGTAAATTGATCTAAAGTGCATTTTACTCCGGATAATTCCTTTAAGGGAACAGAGGGACATTAAATGTCTCCTCGGTCTTCCATTATTCACATTATGGCACTGAGGGAAGAGCAACAGAGACTGCAGTTCTCACAGCAACAGCCACCTTCACAGCCATTGGTCTCGCCTGCTTACTGCACTAGAGGCTGAAGTGAAAAAGATTCTAGGAATTGAAAGAGAGAGAGAGTGAGATAGAGAGATAGATGAGAACTTAAAGGGTGAATGGTGAACTCTTTCCCTGGATGTGGGGTATGCAGCCATTCATTTTCTATTTTCTTCCCTATACTGACCTCTTCTTGCTTTCTTGTGTCCCCGAGAGGAAGAGGTATCATGCTGTCTCAATGAGATAAGATCGTCTACAACCTCAATGGATTAAAATGTGTTGGTGTGTGTGTGTGTGTGTGTGTGTGTGTGCGCACGCACGCACGTGGGAGGCACAGTGAAAGAGAGAGAGAGAGAGAGAGAGAGAGTGTGTGTGTGTGTGTGTGTTTACCTAGCCTCTACCCTGAGTGATTGTTACTAATGATTTCCTCCAACCCCAGGATGGCTCAAGGCCTTTGCCACAGCTCAGAGTCCAACCAATCTCTCAAAGGAGCCACTTGAGGAGTCCTGGCCATTCTCTCTTAAATCAATATGCCTCTGGGATAAAACTAAAGAACTTAACTACTCCATCACAGCCCAGGGCTCACTCTCAAAGGAAGGTGCAAAGGGTCAGCTGATTATTGTGTCTTTCATAGTGAAATAAATTTAAAAAAAAAACAATCCATTCAAGTTAATGTGCATTATGTGACATATAAGTGAAATCAATAAAGGCATTAATAATGCTGGCGTATTATTGCCATTATTGATTTGTATATGAAACCAATAAAGCCATTAATAATGCTGGAGTATTATTGCCATTATTGATATTGTATACATTAAATTAGATTATATTGGTTTATCAAATACCAATTTAGTCAGGTAGAACTTTGTGGAATTTGGGCATAAGTGTGACATAAGGTACTAATGCAATTTTTTTGCATAAATTGATAGGTAAGGGGGTGTTCTTTTAGAATCTGACGGGTGCCACTCCGGCACCCTTGAGCATTTTCTTTAAAATGACATCAGCTGCCATACCCCTTTTGGAATCATATAAAATCATCTAAATAGACATTAACATATAAACCCATCATGTATGGTATCAAATTAAAGCTCTTTCATACAGAAATCACCTTTGACCATAAAAAAGTAGAAAAGAAAAGTTTAGGTCCCTCCAGAGAACAAAATACATTTTGCAAAGTGACCTTTAAGGTCAAATTAGGTTCCTTTTTGTTGCATAATAGCTTATACCTCTAAATCGTGTCATGTTTGGTATTAAATTAAATAAATTATGGAACTGCCATGTAGCTTAATACATACAGGAATACAATCATTCAATAGTAATTCATTTTAATATGAATATTATAGCAAGTCTGATGTACCCTAGTTCACCAACTTGCGGGTTAGTTAGCACGTTAACTTTAATTGGGGGCCAAGCAGCGAAGCTGCGAAGGCACCCATTGTGTTTCTATGTTTTCTTACTATTATTATTACGCTTCCGTCATTGAAGTCAATAGCAGCCCAAAGAAACGTCTGGTGAAAAGTTGTGAAATTTGGCACACTGATTGGGGACAGTCTCATGCATAGTCTGTCTGCCTCTTCACCCCCTCCATGTTTGGTACTGGCTGTCCACTAGCCACTTTTACCACTGTCTTTATGCCTCACTGTTTGCGTGCTATATTAGCACATTAGCACATATGCAAACCCCCATGCCACAGCCGAACTGTGGCCACACTTTTCTTAAATAGTTAAATATATAGATATATAGACTTTATTTTACTTTATTTCTGCATTGTTGCACTGTTGGACTTACTCACTTGCACTACCACCATGACACTCATTCACACAGAGCACCTTAGAGCACCTTACCATACCTTACTATGCACAGAGAATCACAGGCTCAGTCCCTGCCTCAGTCATTGCAAGCGCCTCTGATTGATTAATCACCACTATGTGGATACTGTTTTTAGAATTGATTTAGATTAAGTGTTAGTTAGTATAATTTGTATTTTTGTAATTTGTATTTTAGTATATTTTTATATATTGTACTTAAGTTTAGTTAGTATAATTTGAATTTTAGTATATTTAGCATATTCTTTATCTTCTACTGTCCTTATTGCTTAGTTGTGTTTTCATATTATATACTTTAATTACTCTTTCTGCTGTTAAAGAATGTGTTTGTGTTGTCTGTATGCTGCTGAGACCTTGAATTTCCCCTGGGGATCAATAAAGTATCTATCTATCTATCTATCTATCTATCTATCTATCTATCTATCTATCTGATTAATTTCACCAAGTTTCATACCGGCACCTTGAGCACTCTAGCGCCACCAATAGGCCAAAGTTGGACGTGCGTTCACGCACGTAACTTTTGACCCGTTGACCCGATTGTCAAATGGATTTTCCGCCATTTTGGATTTCATCAAAAACACTAAAAAGTTTTCACAGGTCACATAGTTTGACCGATTTTCACGAAACTTAGTACATATGATCTTCAGACCAAGCTGCACAAAAGTTATCCCTTTTCGTCTTCGGAACTAAAACCGATCTCCTGTAACAGCCAATCGAAATTTGTGGCAAAGCCAAACAGGAAGTGAGCTCATATCTCCGCAACCATTTCATGTATCATAACCAAACTTAGTACGTCGACTCAGGACCCCATCAGGAGGATGTTCAAAAACTTTGGTGACCTTTCACCTCTAGGGGGCGCTGCAATTAGGAAAAAGCGTTTTGGCCTGTAGCTGCTGTTATGTTTGGAATTAAAATGTACTAGTGGGGTCTGTTAATACTGTTGGAGGTCTATAGGCTGACCCAAGCCACATTGTGATGTCATCGTAATTGATTCGGCCACCATATTGGATTTAATCAAAAACACCTAAAAGTTTTCACAGGTCACAAAGTTTGTCAGATTTTCACGAAACTTGGTGCAGATGATCGTCAGACCAAGCCTCAAAAAAATTATCCCTTTTTGTCTTCAAATCTAAAACCGTTCGCCCGTAACAGCCAATTAAAATGGTCGGCAAAGCCGCCAAACAGGAAGTGAAGTGATATCTCAGCAAGGTTTTCTCGTATCAAGACTAAACTTACCACATGTGCTCAGGACCCAATAAGGAGGAGGCTCAAGAAATTTGGTACATTTTGACCACTGTGTGGCGCTATAATCACAGGAAGTAGGGTCATATCTCAGCAATGCTTTCACATATAGAAACCAAACTTGGTATATGGACTTGGGATCCTATCCTGAGGACACACAATATATTTGGTGACCTTCATCCACTAGGGTGGTGCTAGAGATACAGGAAATTAGCTCATATCTCAGCAACGCCTTTACGTATCGAAACCAAACTTGGTATATGGACTCAGGACCCGCTCCTGAGGACACACAATACATTTGGTGTACTTTAACCACTAGGGGCGCTATAATTAGGAAAACTTTTTTGTATCGACACCAAACTTGGTACGTTGATTCGTGAACACATCCTAAGGACCCACAATTAATTTGGTGTGCTTTGACCACTAGGGGTGCTATAATTATCAACACTTGGTATGTGGTCTTGAGGACACACAATAAATTCGGTGACCTTCGAATCCAGTCCAGTCCAATCCAATCCAATCCAATCAAGTCCAATCCAATCTACCAAAACACAGTCAAGTCCAGTCCAGTCCAATCCCAACTCCTGCTCAACTGCTTGGCCCCCTCATTGCTGCTTGCAGCTATATTTTCCCTTGAATCAGTCGCTGAATTTCAGACAGCAATGTTCTGAGGTACTTTTTAGGTAGTTAGCACATTAATTTGAACTGTCTTCGGATTTCCCCCCAGAATTACAGAAAAACAATATTTTTCATTTTAATGCTTTAAAAACAGACACCACAGTCCAGGATTGATACAAACTAGTCTGAATTATGAGGTACCTGCCAGTTAGTCAGCACATTACATAACTATAATAGTCCTTGAATTTGCCCCCTTAATTACAGAGTAAACTGCAAAGTTGATTACAGGAGGAGAGGACAGAATCAAGAAAATTATTTCTTCCAGTATTGCAGGGAATGAGATGCATCATTTGGAATTACAACAACAAATATAAATATAGCTGCAAGCAGCAATGAGGGAGCCAAGCAGGCAGTTCAGCAGGCCAGATTTGCCATGTAAGTCAATGCCGTTGCATCAGACATATAGCCTTAAGCAGTCACAGCAAGTTCCATGCCATACAACCCAAGATTGGCTGAGTTACAAGGTCACATCAAAACATAACTCATTTTATGGGGTTGAACCAGGGCTGAGTGTCGCCTCCCCCTCCCCCAGCCAGCCCACCGCCGCAACCGCCCCTGCCCATCCCAACCCGTCCCACCCTTGCACGCACACATTAGAATGAACTAGATGGAACTTGCTGTCATCAGTTTCACATCAAAAATAAAAGATTGACTGAGATATGATCACACTTGCTGTGATTTAAACACAGAGGTCAAACATTTACGTCATAGGGTGTGTTGAACTCGGCTTGGCCCAAGGATTCCAATGATTCCTCATTTTGACATTCGGGTCAACGAGTCAAAAGTTACGTCCGTGAACACACATCCAACTTTGGCCTGTTGGTGGCGCTAGAGCGTTTGAGGAGCCGGCATGAAACTTGGTGAAATTAATTATTGTGCTGTCCCCAATCAGTGTGCTGAATTGTGTAACTTTTAACCAGACAGTTCTATGGGCTGCCATTGACTTCCATTGCAGAATAATGCACATCAGCAACTACTGGCCAAAATGCATTTTTGTCAATTACAGAGCCCCCTAGAGGTCAAAGGTCACCAAATTTCTTGAGCGTCCAACCGATGGGCTCGGAGGTGCATGTACCAAGTTTGGTTTTGATACATGTAAGCGTTGCTGAGATATGAGCTCACTTCCTGTTTGGCGGCTTCGACCGCAAAGTTCGAAAGGCTGTTACGGGCCAATGCTTCTGGCAATTGTTCCAGAAAGCAAAGCACTCATCAGGCATGGTCTGAAGATGGTCTCTGCCAATTTTGGCGAGGATCCGCTGAAATTTGTGACCTGCGAAAACTTTTTGATGTTTTTGATTAAATCCAATATGGCGGCCGAATCAATTATGATGACATCACAAATCGGCTTGGGTCGGCCTAAGGACCTCCAACAGTACTACCAGACACCACTAGTGTGTTTTAATTCTAAGCACAACTGCAGTTACAGGCCAAAAGGCATGTTTAATTACAGCGCCCCCTAGAGGACAAAGGTCACCAGATTTCTTAAGCGTCCCCCTGATTGGGTCCGCAAGTTTCGATTGGATATTATGGATGAACGGTTTTAGTTCCAGAGACAAAACACCACAAATTTTGTGAGGCTTGGTCTGAAGATCAGATAAAATCCAATATGGCGGAAAATCCATCATGGCGGAAAATGACGTCATAGTGTGCGTTGAACTCGGCCTGGTCCAAGGATTCCAATGGTACCTCAATTTTTAACGGGTTTTAATAACGGGTCAGAAGTTACATGCGTGAACGCATGTCCAATTTTGGCCTGTTGGTGGCGCTAGAGCGCTCATGGTGCGGACTTGAAACTTGGTGAAATTAATCATGGGACTCTGCCTAATTACAGTGCCAAATTTCACAACTTTTTCACCAGACGGTTCTATGGGCTGCCATAGACTTCAATGGCAGAGGAAAGATGTGTAATAATAATAATAATAATAGGAAAAGATAGAAACACAATGGGTGCCTTCGCAGCTTCGCTATCGCTAGTATACTTGCATATACAAGGAATTTGGTCTCTGCATTTATCCCATCCATGAATTAGTGAACACACAGTGAGGTGAAGCACACAATGAGCACACATGAGGTGAAGCACACACTAGTGTTCACTTGCTACAGTGGCGCTCAGGGAGCAGTGAGGGGTCAGGTGCAGGGGTCTTGCTCAAGGGCACTTCAACCGTGGTGGTGGGCATGGGAGAGCAGTGCTCTTCAACCACTCCTCCCCCAACATTTCTCCTACTGGTCAGGGATCGAACTGGCAACCCTTTGGTTTCAAGCCCGAAGCCCTAACCAGTAGGCCACGGCTGCCCAAGTATACTTACATATACCAGTACGGGAGCATGCCTATGTTCCCACAGCCCTATGTCCCCTAACCCTAGTCCTAGAAATGTGGGACACCGATACAATGAATATGTGCTCTGCACTTCCATCATCCATTCGGGGGTAGTGTACAACACACCCACACAAACAGTGTACACCCATTCAAACACACACCCTAGAGCAGTGAGCACACTAGGAGTACACATACACACCCTAGAGCAGTGAGCACACTAGGAGTACACACCCTAGAGCAGTGAGCACACTAGGAGTACACATACACACCCTAGAGCAGTGAGCACACTAGGAGTACACACCCTAGAGCAGTGAGCACACTAGGAGTACACACCCTAGAGCAGTGAGCACACTAGGAGTACACATACACACCCGGAGCAGTGGGCACACTAGGAGTACACATACACACCCTAGAGCAGTGGGCACACTAGGAGTACACATACACACCCGGAGCAGTGGGCAGCCCTTGATCCAGCGCCCGGGAAGCAGGGATCAAGGGCACCTCATCCATGGATATGGATATGGGAGAGCGCTCATAAGTCACTCCCTCCACCTTCATTTTTCCTACCAGTCGGGGATCGAACTGGCCACCCTTCAGTCACAAGTCCGATTCCCTAACCAGTAGGCCATGGATGCACAAAGTAATTAGTAGACAAATGTTATGATTTGTTGGCTGTTCATGTATTGTTTGGTTGTGACAGTGTGTCATATCCATGTGGCAAAGGGAAAACCTCAGCAATCAATTTGATGCTCAAGAGGAATCTTGATTTTAAGAATTTTACAGATGTACTGTAGAAGCTGATGAGCATGAAGGCAGGAATGGATTTCCTTTCTTGCCTCTATATGGAAAGACTGTTGAAAGCCTCAGTAACTTGAGATACATGCTATTCACCAAGAAAAGAGACCCTCCTAAAATAAAGAGTCTTCCTCCAACAAGAGAATATGCAGTGGAACACATCAAGCATGCATGGCTGCAAGTCTTTCTGTGGAGAGCAGCAACAACAAAAAACACCTCCTGTGCCTGTTCATGGCAACACTGATATTGCACCCAAAACAGTTCTACAGCTTGTTGCTTGTAGATGCAAGGCAGTGCCAGCATGCTCCAGGGCCTCTTGCTGCTGTCAGTCAGATGGACTACCATACTCAACCTACTGCCATAGCAAAGGTGGTGAACAGTCTGCAAAAGAAAATCGAAGATGGTTACACTTTCAGGATGGAGGATACTGATGACAGCGAGGGAGAAATGTCTGATTGAATGAATGTTTTTTGGAGGAGACAATTGATGTTTGTGATGTGTACAAGGCCAGCCTGCCAACATGTTCTGTATATAGTTGCTTTCAGAATCTGTGAGAAAGTTCTACTTTGTTCCTTATAACTTTGTCTATTTGACTAATTGTTGAGGGTTGATACAATTTGTTGCTCAGCCTACCATTTCATCGGTTTGACCGTACCAGGCTTTACAGTTATTAGGTTCTCTGGAGGGACTTGAAATCATTTTTAGCATGTTTTTATTGACATAATTGATTTCTGTTTGAGAAGAGCTTTCATTTGATACCATACATGATGGGTTTATACAGTAATGTGCATCTAGTTATTCTTTTTATGGTCAAAAAAGGGGGCGTGGCAAATTATGTCATTAAAAAAAAAACGCTCAAGGGTGCCGGAGCGGCACCCGTCAGATTCTGAGTCTACGCCCCCTAAACTATCAATTTATGCAAAAAAATTGCATTAGTACCTTATGTCACACCTATCCTGGGGTTCTACCTGACTAATTGCAGATAATCACCATTTTCTTTAATGACTACATTATTATTACATGACTTCCTGACAATAGATTGATGAATGAGATGATATTGTCACTATTACAAAAGACCCTTTTCTGCTTGTGCAAAATTGTTCAGTCTTTTTTTTGAGAGAGAGAGAGAGAGAGAGAGAGAGAGAGAGAGAGAGAGAGAGAAAGAAAGAAAGAAAGAGAGAGGGAGAGGTGTGGTTGAGTGTTTGGGCATGTAAGTGTGTGACTAAGTGTGTCTAAGTGACAAACAGAAGTTTGTGTGGGTGTATGTACGGCATGTGCACATATGAGTGTACGTGAGTGTCTAACTGTGAGAGTGACAGGTAGGAGTGTGTGTAAGTGTGTGTGTGTGTGTGTGTGTGTGTGCTTATGGTTAGCGTTGCTATGCACCGAGGCACCCTACCTGTGGCTCTCCCGCAGGGCCTCTTTGCCCCTCCTCCAGGAGATCATCCCCTGGGGGGACATCCTGGGCCGGCACTCGATCAGCACGTCGCCCCCCTGCCTGGCCAGAGTCTGGCTCGCGACTCAGCGACGAAAACCAGCCCACGGCTGCATCGGGAGAGACACCCACCAGGGTTTCAGCAAAAAAAAGGGGAGGCAGAGAAAGAGAGAGAGAGAAGAGAAAATAAAATGAAAAGAAAAAGAGAGGGGGAATGGCACAGGAGGAAGGCCCTGCCAAAACTGCTCATCAAATCACACTCAGCAACTGTTTTGATCATCAACATCAATCAAGGATTTTTCCCACCACATGCCAGTACAAGCCCACGTGCAGACTGGCCCCAGCAGGAAGAGTAATGCAGCAGACAGCCTTTAATAACACGCGGTGTGTGTGCGCAGCGCCTGTGTGTCTGTGTGTGTGTGTGTGTGTGTGTGCGCCGCGGTCTGTGTCTGTGTGTGTGTGTGCTGCAGCGCAGGCGCAGCGCTGCGCGCTGCAAAGCGGTTCGCGCAGGCCCGTGTGTGCGCAGGCGCAGGCAAGCGCTGCAGCGCCGCGGTCTGGCGCAGGTCTGTGTGTGTCTGTGTGGCCCGTGTGTGTGTGTGTGTGTGTGTGTGTGTGTGTGTGTGTGTGTGTGTGTGTGTGTGGTGTAGCGCTGCGCGCGTGTGTGTGTGTGTGTGTGTGTGTGTGTGTGTGAAGCGCAGCGCCGCGCGTGTCTGTGTGTCTGTGTGTGTGTGTGTCTGTGTGTGTGTGTGTGTGTGTATGTATGTGTATGTATGTGTGTGTGTGTGTCTGTGTGTGTGTGTGTATGTATGTGTGTGTGTGTGTGTGTGTGTGTGTGTGTGTGTGTGTATGTGCGTCTTTGTCTTGATGTCGCGTGTCTTGTGACGATATTAATGTGTGTGTGTGTGTGTGTGTGTTTGTGTGTGTGCCTGTGTTTGTGTGTCTGTGTATGTGTGTGTGTGTGTGTGTGAGAAAGTCAAAAGGAGTGGTCCCTGGGACCAAAGCAAAAAAGAATCATATGGAACGGAAACAAAACCTCTATGACCATGCTGCACTGGCACTGCGGTGGCAATAAAAAGACATTCAGTTGTGTGTGTGAGAGTGTGTGTCTGTGTGTGTGTGTGTGTGTGGGTATGTATATATGTGGGCGTGTGAGAGTGTGCGTCTGAAACCTGGAGGATGCCTTTCATAAGACATTCACATAAGGGGCCTACTGGGTTTTTCTTTTAACTGTCTCTCCTGTGGTCAAATTAACATGTCTGCTGAAAAATGTGAGACAAGCAGAGAGAGAGAGGAGGAGTAGTGAGAGAGGAGGAATGGAGAGAGGAGGAGTAGAGGGGAGAGAGAGGAGGAGGAGTGGAGAGAGAGGAGGAAAGGAGAGAGGAGGAGTAGAGGGGAGAGAGGAGGAAAGGAGAGAGAGAAGGAGTGGATAAAGAAGAGGAAAAGAAAGAGAGGAGTGGAAAGAGAAGAGGAAATGAGAGAGGAGTGGAAAGATGATGAAGAGAGAGAGAGAAGGAAGGAGTGGAGAAAAGAGAGAGAGACAGGAGGAGTGGAGAGAGAGGAGGAAAGGAGAGAGACAGGAGGAGTGGAGAGAGAGGAGGAAAGGAGAGAGAGGAGGAGGAGTGGAGAGAGAGGAGGAGGAGGAGAGAGAGGAGGAAGGGAGAGAGAGGAGGAGGGAGAGAGGGAGGAGGAGAGAGGGGAGGAGGAGTGGAGGAGGAGGAGGGAGGAGGGAGGAGGAGAGAGAGGAGGAGGGTGGAGAGAGAGGAGGAAAGGAGAGAGAGGAGGAGGAGGAGAGGGAGGAAAGAGAGGAGAGGAGGAGGAGTGGAGAGAGAGGAGGAAAGGAGAGAGAGGAGGGAGGGGGAGAGAGGAGGAGTGGAGAGAGAGGAGGAAAGGAGAGAGAGGAGGAGGAGGGTAGAGGAGGAGGGGGAGGGAGGTGGAGAGGAGGGAGGAGGGAGAGGAGGAGGAGGAGAGAGGAGGAAAGGGAGAGGAGGAGGAGGGGAGAGAGAGGAGGAAAGGAGAGAGGAGGAAAGGAGAGGAGGAGTGGAGAGAGAGGAGGAAAGGAGAGAGACAGGAGGAGTGGAGAGAGAGGAGGAAAGGAGAGAGACAGGAGGAGTGGAGAGAGCATGAGACAAGACGTGTCTCTCCCCACAGTGTTCTGCAGTCTTTCATGGCTGTGCTGTGGTGGCGCCACCCAGGCCACTCTGCTTCACTCACTATGCGAACCCAGGCAGCGCAGGCTTCTTCAAGACACGCTGGAGTTGAGCACATACAATAGCAGTGTGTGTGTGTGTGTGTGTGTGTGTGTGTTGTGTGTGTGTGTGTGTGTGATGCCACGCTCTTGTTAGTTTCTGTTACCCTCTGCAAAAACAAGGATGAAATGTCGTCTCCCTTAATCTCGGCAGTGACAATAGGTCTGACAATTAAAGTTGGCGACAGCCGCTCTGTCTCTCTCAGGAGGGAAAAGTGCTAAAACTCCAGAGAAAAAAAAATACAGCTCTGGAAAGAATGTTTTCTTCTTCCGTAAATGAGTTACGACACAAGTGTACATAAAGTAATTACACAGTCAAAACAACTCGTGGCACCTCAACAACAGAATATCATTAAAATGATATGTAGGGACACGCAGAGCCTATTAGAGGAACAGTGTTGCTTTCCCCCCAAACTTTGCCCAACTCCCATGAGAGGGTAGGGAGGGGCAGGGAGAGCTCCCCACCAGTACAAGGAGGACGAGGAGACTATCTCCAATTTGGTCTTGATTGAATGACTCCTTGTCCATGGCTATATCCCTAACACAGGCAGTGTTGAGTATAATCAAACAGTAGAAAGTCTCAGGGAAGAAAAAAACCCGTCTTACCGATGACCCTGAGCTCGGCATTGGTGAATACCCTGCCATGCCGGTTCTCCGCCACACACTGGTACATTCCAGCATCCATCAGGGTCAAGGACGAGATGGTCAGGGCTCCGTTGACAACCTGCAGTTTGTTCTGGACAGAAAGGACAGAGAGACACACATAAAAGGCGGGTATGAACCACCATTGTGTAAAATGTCCTGCTATTATGGAAGATGACTGCATCTTAAAAATCTATAGAAAATCTTGGACGCAATTTTCAGAGCCTCTGCAAAGATAATGAAAGCATATGGATTTACTGTAGCTGTAAGAACACTATGGGTAAGGTATGAAGAAAGATTTGAAAAAAAGGAACACTTAAGGAAAGAGTCACGTTGTTTCCTGAAGAGCTGAAGAGTGGCTACAAAGCATGCATAGTCCTAACTCACACTAGCATAAAATCCCTCAAGAGCCCTGTGTATAAAGGTGCTCCCATAAGTGGATTTGAAAAATAGCATTCATGTAGTCATGGCCAATCTTGATGACTCAGAGGGAAACAATATTGTGATTAATAAACAGACAAATTAACAGACAAACACACAGACACACACACGCACACACACAGAGACACACAAACATAAACACACACACTATGCTTTTAGCATTAGTTTTTGGAGGCTTAATGACATTACTGTCATAATAAGGTACTACGTCATTAAGATGGCATCCAACCGCTCCCCTTGCTTTGATGTAGAGGAGCTGAGTGTTTGATGTCTTTACAGTCAGGTCCTTTGGAGGAGCATTTTGAAAGAAACTGTCGTGTCTTCTCATCTGACAGGGATTAAGCCTCTGGTGATGACACATGAAGAGCCCATACTGAGCATGAATACCTGTGTGTCACGCAGAAGAACCCTTCTTCAGCCAACCTGCTGATTCCACCTCCCACTGAGCAGAAGGCTTAGGTTATGGCAGTAGTAGCATTAACAGCCTAGTACACTTCAGAGGGACGGGTGAGAGCTGACAGGTGATTACGTGGTCTATGTAAGTTTGTCTTTGTTCGGGGCAGGGACAAGGCCTTGTCTATTTATGGAGTGTGTCACATGTCTGCTTTTCATGATAGATTGCTTCAGATGATTTCATAATTATGACAATGTATTGACATGTAATATGCAGCTTTTGTAATAATATAACTGTAGAATGTCATCATTTTTGGTAGTCTTTATGACAGTTCTCTGACAGAAAATGATATCATAAAAGCTGTGTTAAAATTGACTGATAATGGTCTCATGACAATGTTATATCACTGGACAAAAAATAGTACGGGGATTAAAGCCATAACATGGTATATGTAATGACATGTATATGACATGCTTATATCCATCTTATGACAGAGGGTTGAGTTGTGTGTGTGCTGCATTGCAGTGAATTGTGGGATGGCGGCTGGAGGACTCCGTGGGGATACTCAAAGATCCCCTGCTGGCAGAGGAGACAAATGGTAGCATAGATCAGCTTTATGGCTGTCATTAATTAGGCCTGACGTTCCCCTAAAATCAGCACTTTCTTACGTCGACCACAGAGGCCCTTGTTCACGCACCTTATGCTGAATCGCTTTTACTGGCGAGGCGAGTGCCCATCGCAGGGGCTTCAACACAAGCTGGCAGCTGTTCCGCACACACGCCTATATGTTACATGTGGGAGCACTTAAAAAACAGGGGGGCAAAAAAACTTGACAACAGACATCATTAATCCATCTCGGTGACAGTCTGGCCTAGCCAGCAGAATCGCTCCCAGGTCTCAGCGCAGTGTGATGAGAATGATATTGTTGAAGTTGCTGTCGGTGAGGCGGCAGGTATTTCTGACACGGGGTCAGATTAAGAGAAGAATAAAGGGAGGCCTTTCTTTAATGGGAAATAACAAAACCACTCCACCTTTCTCATTCCTCCTACTCCTTCCTGTCCTTTTTTTAACATGCTTGACCTTTGGCGCGGAAAATCGATTAAATTCTTTCTGGCAAGAAACAGTGACATTTTCAGAATGGTAACACTATAGTTCATTAATATACTACACCTTTTCCTTTGTCAGTTATATCCAAATACTTCAGCCCAGATAACTAGCTAACAGTAAGAAAATGAGAATTGCTCGAAAGACATGACTTGTTTGTTCTATTAAGTAAAATCTACATGAGAAAGTACATAAAAAAACAAACAAACAAAAAAAAACACACATTGACATTGGAACACATTGTCATTTACAGTAGAATGTCTACTGTGATATCATTCAATACCACTGAGCATTTCTCAAACCACTGAACACGTGGAGAAGTGTGATACAGTGCATCTGCCCTGAGGGGAGAACAACCTGCAGTGGAGTCAACCCAGACAGCCAGCCATGTTTAATCAATAAATAAAGCAGCGTGGCATCCACCATCTCCACTCTTTTGAGACTTCACATGAGGAATTGTTGTGAGTATTTGTACTAGTAGATGTGCTATGAGACACTATAAGTGTTAATGGCACCACATTAATAAATTAAGTCGGACTGCATTATGGCGAGACACGGCAGGTGAAAACATCGTTTTTTCATGCACTGGTCAATTTCGAGATTTTGAGCTAGTATGTTACCTTAGCATGTATTCTATCACACTACTACAACAAAAAAGTCCGATTTACACATTTAGGTGTTTATTTCATTATATTGTGTCTACTCGCGCCTGTATATTTCTCCTAAATTCAGCAAAAGTTAGCATTCTAACCTTGCATGCACTCCCGCGACCGTGGTCCAAAACATAACATGTGTACTACCGTTGGAAAGCTCTGTTTTTCCTGTATCACGCTATGTGATCCATATATGGACACTTCCTTTGTATCAGCAACCAATCGCGAAAGTTCAAAGGCGAGTCTAGGCTGAGAACGGAATCTCATTGGCTGTCTTTCAAGGCTGTTTTCTCAAAATGAGTTTCCGCTCACACTCTGAGCTCAAAAACTCCACTTCAGAAGCACGTACATACACCAAACTTTCTGGATTTATGCCTAACTATATGTCGAAGATTTCTACAGAGGGGTTTGTTGATATATTATTCCTAGCCTGACTTAGATGACATTTTATGCCTAAAAACATGGAAAAAAGCGATTTTTTTAGGGCTAGTGACATAATTTTCTGATTTACAGGATAACAAAAGTAGATATTCATAAAACCCTCTGTAAATGTTTTCCCATCTAATATCTGAACACAATGAAAACATAATTTTGAACTTGGCTGTATCCAATGCTCAGGTTTCGTGCCTTAAAATGTATGCAAATTAGCACATATTTAATTAGATAATGCCTAATTTGCATATGCAAACATTAAATTACAGCAAACTTGTAATACATTTTTTTCTCATATTAATGTAAGTAATCAACTGGGGAAGTTTCATAGTGATATCTGCTTGTTAAAAATTTTACCCTATTCACCTGTAGTGTCTCGCCTTAAACTGAACAGAGCAGAAGAAAGCTAGCAGTCCATGGACGCCATGGGCCGTGGTCTCAGAGCTGCTCTCTGCCTGACCCTGTTACTGTCCAGTGACCTGCACCGGCAGCATTCACTAACTGCCTCCAAACCAGGCTTAGAATGTCATCTACAAACATAAACACCTATAAACCAGTACATAAATGGCGAAGACTGTGTAAAATCACTAAATGTAGGTCAACTTAACATTTTGGAGCACAGTGCTACTGCGCTCAATCTACTGAATAACCAAAAAAATATGCTCTTCATTCCCAGCAGTGTCTAACATCAAAGATGATTCCATATATGCATGATTGCCATATTCACCACTGACAGACACTTTTTTATTTTTCCCCTGATATGCCTGCAGTCACAACCCGCCTCCATGACGGCTTTGACTTCCACCTTTAAAGCATGCAGGTCTTGAATATCCTCCCAATTACAGCACAGAAGGGCCCATTACCATGCAGGAAAGTTGCTCTTTCAACTGCTGGATTAGTCGTAATACTAGGAGCAAAAAGGGAGCTTTGCAGGGAGATTACTGCAAGGATTTCTGTTTTAAGAACAACATTAAATCGCCTTGCCTGGCTTCTGTCTGTTAAACTGTAATAGAATGAAAGGCTTCGGTCTACTGCCACAACCAGTCGGACTGACTGCCCATGGTACAGTATGTGTGTCAATTCTTACCATGAACCCACATTGTGGCATTACAATGTCTGTGCTGCTGTTGATATTGCTGTTATTTTTTGTTGTTATTAGTAGTAGTTGTAGTAGTAGTAGTAGCTGTAGTTCTCCCTACCGAGGTACTTCAAGGACTGGTTATTTAAATATGAACAATTAGAGCAAGTGTTGAACAACTAATTTACCGATCTATAGGAAAGTGTGCTCTGCATTTAGTTATTAAAAGCATTCATATCTGTTGTACATGTTACAACATAATACAACTTAAATCATACAAGTTAAAAGAGCATAACTAAACTATAAAAAGTGTGAAACACTTTTTAGTCCAAAACATTACTCAAGTTAATATAATCCCCTCAGTTGAAGTCTCTTGTGTCACAGAAAACAAGAAATCCTTCCGACACTCACAGAAACTTATACAACACAGGGTTGACGTGTGAAGCTCGTCGAAAGGTGTTAACAACACAAGGTCAGGGTTCCATTCCCCACTGAGAACACATACAGCAGAACTACCCGTCTCACCTGTATGTCTGAGTTGCTTGGGATAAAAACAGCTCAGACAGAAAGGTTTGAATAAAAGTAACTGGATAAAAGGCACAGCTTTGGATAAAAACCAACTGCTACATGAATAACTATTAATGTGGATTGCAAGAAACATTAACTGAGTCACAGGCTTTCCAATCCCCTCAGGGAGTACCTAGTACTAATGAATCAGCATTGGACCAAATAGGCATCTAGAAGAACTAAATCCAACCTTAGTGCAACCTCCGTGCCCTCTCTCATGACATCTGCGTTCCTCTAGACTAGAGGCTGGATGGATAAGAATAAATGGATAAACATGCAAAGTAAAGGAGGATTAAAGGGGAATTCTGGTGATTTTTCACATAGATCTCCATTTCTCAAAGTCACTGAGTACTTTCGGTACAAAAAACCCTGAAAACAATGGGTTTTACCTAGCTCGAGTTGCTACAGCCAACAGTTAAAGCAGCCAGGCAGCTACGGCGCTACACTCTGTGGGCATGAACATGGGGGCTCATGAGAATGCCCCCAGAGTGTAGCACTGTAGCTGCCCGGATACAGTTGCCTGTTGGCTGCAGCAACTCCAGCTATGTAAAACCAATTGTTTGACAGTTCTCGGTGATCTTGGGAAACGGAGATCTATGTGAAAAATCGCCGGAATTCCCCTTTGTATAGACGGGCTCACCACTGCTACTGCTGCTGCTGCTCCACCACACTCCTGATATGTGACTATAGGTCTTCATCGTGGACTGTCAGTAAAGTTACAACATTACCCACCCATATGCACCCATCCCTGTTGTGTGTACCAAATACTATGAACTCAATACCATTCAGAAAAGGGATCTAGAAGAACCCCTGTGACTTACTCCAGTAACTTACCTCCAGTAGCTCATTCTATCGCCTGCAGCTGCATGGATAGGCGTTAATGAAGATGAACATGTAACTTTGGGAATGTAAGGATCATGCTATATCAATCACTGAACCACTAATTGAACTGAACCAGTTACTGAGAAAAGTAAAGTCTACTGTATCAGTACGGGTCAGAAAGACACCATAAAGAAAACTGTTTCCAACAAGATTACTGATCTCCCACACTCACTGTGCACTTTTGTTCTATCTACTACTATATCTCTTGAATAAACCCTCTGATCTGTACATAAGCCATCATCCTATTGCTATAAAGTATGTCTACTACACTGTAGCTTGAATGTTACAGTACTCATCATTAGTAAGTGGCTTTGGATGAAAATGTCAGCTTAACGAATACATGTGAAGGTAAATGTTGATCTATTTCTCCTACCTCCATGGGTTCCAGTGGTTCCCCGTTCTTTAGCCACCTATAGGAGGGTTTGGGCTTGGCGCTGGCTTTGCACTCCCACACTACCGACTCGTCGATCGGCCTCTGCAGGTCCTGAGGCTTCTCCGTCAGCTGAGGCGGCGCTGAAAGTGCACAATACAACAACAGATTAAAAGAAAAAGCAAAACAATACAAAACAAAACAGAAATAAACCCACAAAATGACATCCTCACCTTCACGCTAGGCCCCTGCCTAGTGAAGAGGCGCAAATCAATAAATTGTTTTGATAAATCAGTGAGGCAACCAACCATTGAATGAGCCTATTAATGAATAAACCAAGCCATTAATCAATCGGCCCCTCATTAGAATCTTCAAGAGCGGCGGTTACATTGTATGCATTATTCAATAGGGATTTGCCTTTACAGTTAAATGAGGAACAATGCTTTATCCTCTCATGGAACATACATTTTCCTTTTCAACCATATATGTCCAGTTGGCTTCCCTACACCATTAACAGCTGTCTGTTCACTCCACATCATGCACAGCTAAAAATATATACTGATGTTACATCAGATTTGTCTCCTTATGTATGCAACTGTGCTTCAATAGCAGTGATACTGGACAAAGGTTAGGGATACTTCATTCAGTTTTTTTTATTATTATTATCATTTAAGGTTGATAGACAGGGCTGCTCACAGGGCAATTGATTTAAGTTAGGCTGAGTGAGATTGTATCGGACTGGAATCTCTGTAACTGATCTTATGATTGTCACAATCTTCTGTATCAGGACTAGTGCAGCTGAAGAGAACACCTGATGTCATCTGCCAGTAATGGATAGCACAGTCTACCCCTCCGTTTGAAAAACAATAGTGGCATAGCAATTCAGACTTCAACTGTAGCATTTTACATACATCAGGCTATGGTTTATGTCTTTACATATTAATGATGAATGCCCTTAAGACTTTATATGGGTCAACGTACAAAATCCATTTTAAATCAAATGATGACATAAACAGCTCATGATGGAGGATATTTCATCATAACATTAGGATTCACAAATAATCAGATGGGACAAGTCGCCCTGGTAAAACAGAACGGCTGCGGACCCAAATTTGAAGGACGATAAAGAGCAAAAGCGAAAGAAAAGCATCCATATAGTTTTAGTGCCAGCTGGCTGCAGTCTGATAAACAACCCATCCCTCGTATTGATTCTTTTATTCCACCACGCTGCTGATGGATGTCCCACAAGCCCCAGTCTGTGGGAAACTACAGATTTGTATCACCGGGCGCAGGGCCAGATTAAAAGAAAACAGACTACAAACCGCTGGGGGCAAACAAGTCGCTCATAATCACGTATGGCTTGTCACAAAACAGACAGACTAAGGCTGTCAGCAGGAATGTGTCCTTTATGCAGCTACGCCTTGGATAGATCTATAAGCAAGCAGGGGCTGCTTCCTCCCAACAAGACCTGTATATCTGTCCTGTCTGTCTGTTTAAAAAATAAACTTTTTGCATACCTTTAGCAAGCTATTTCAGTAAATGGGACAGTTGTCCTTGGGTTAGTCTGAGGCCTGTGTAAATATATCACCTGCACCTAGGGTGGGATGGGGTTGGGGGGTGGGAGGGAATTATTATTCTGTGAAAATAAGAAACCTGTGGTTTCCCACTGGCGCTGTTAGGAGGATGCAGAGTGGATGAACTATTTAGTCTACGCTCATTTATATTCGCATCCTACTGTACACTCACGGCACATGCATCTATTTATATGAAATAAGGTTAGCTATAAATAGTCACATACAAGAGCTGAAATATTGATAACATTAGGCGACCACGTACGGCAGACAGAAGTATAGTGATATCATTTTAATAATAAAACACTAACTCCGATGTGCCTAAGGGATGTAGGCAAAAAAATATAAGAAATGATTGCTATTGTGAACACAAGCCAGACTCATTCCTCTACCCAATCATTTAAACATGCAGAACAATTTTGTTTAGAGCTGGTACACATACATTAGGAGAAACAAGGAACACAATCACAAACACAGAATTTTAATGAGCACATCTTCTTAGTTATAATATTGACAGGCATGGGCAGATTCACACAAAATTGACACTAGAAAAATCTAGCTACTCTATATATTTGAGAGGAAATTGTTCTAGCCAGGTCCCACACTCACACCACTTTTAATATTAAGTGTGAATACAACAACATTTAAAAGCATTTCATGACTTCAAGTTAGAATATTCAGAGAATCATCAAACAGCCAATTGGATGAAGTTGCATATGTAGCAGGCATTAGCTCATGTCTCAGATATTAACTGCAAAAACACATCCTTCATCTTTCTTTAGGAATAAGTGGCATCCAATCACACCACAGAAACCTCAGAGCATCTTCGCCAAGTTATGTTATCGTCTTATCTCGCATGAAATTCATACAATTTATTTATGTTGCATGGAAGTCATACACTCAAGTATGCATGCAGATATAAACAGAGTGGACGTAAACACTAATTTAAAATGTTGCCATCCTCTGGCCTCAGTGGAATTGATGGGTTTACTTCACTCTTTTGTGCCCTTCAGATCAATGGGAACCAGCGAATGAACCTGGAAATCAAACAGCTCCAGGCAGCTGGCAAGCTAATTTGGCTTAAAGCATGACTCTGTTTGTTTATCAAAACAGTTGGTGAGCAAAAACACAGTGAAGCCTTCAGACTGCATCTTACCAAGAATACAGGAGATATTTTCCATATAATTTCAGGCTGCATCTAACCACAACATTCGAGACGGTTTCATATATTTTCCAACAGATTGCTGACCAAGTACTACTGAAGCCAACTTGTATTCATAGGGTTTCAAAATAGATTTTTTTCTACCCAGCTTCTGTTTGCAAAATGTCAAAAGTCGGCTAGAAATGCAAGGTAGCACGGTGTCTGCTTGTGCAGTTGAAGAGCTGCTGCACTGACTTACCATAGTACGCGAGTTTCCCCTTCACTGCATTTTTGCCACGGGCGTTCTCAGCGACGCACTCGTAGACGCCGGCGTCTTCTGGCTGAAAGTAGGGGATCTCGAGCACACCACTGGCCTTGTTCACATCCACCTTCCTGGGGAAGGGAACTCCCTCCACCCTCTTCCAGCTGATGGAGGGAGCGGGGCTGGTGAATGGAGTAGGACAAAGGAGCGTGACTCAGAGGATGAAATAATATTCAGCGACTCAGAGGATTTATTAATGCTTGAATGACTACTCTCTCTCTCTCTGTGTGTGTGTGTGTGTGTGTGTGTGTGTGTGTGTGTGTGTGTGTGTGTGTGTGTTTGTGTGTGTGAAAGTGGGATTGGGAGAAATTGAACTTGTCCATGTGTGTGTATGTGTACAACCCCAAAACAGTTGGGACGTTGTGTAAAATGCAAATAAAAACAGAATGTCATAATATACAAGTCTCGTAAACCCATATTTAGCAGCATAAAGGACATAGACAACATATCAAATGTTGAAAATGAAAATTTGGACTATTTCATCGAAAGTTTATGTTAATTTTGAATTTGATGCTAGCAACATGTTTCAAAAAAAGTTAGGACGGGAGAATGTTTACCACTGTGCTGCTTCACCTCTTCATTTAACACAATTCTGTAAATGTTTAGGAACTGAGAAGACCATTTGCTACAGTTTTGATAATGAAATGTTGTCCCATTACTCCCCGATATAGGATTCCAGTTGCTTCACAGTATGGGGTATTCTTAGTCATGTTTTTCATTCTGTTATGCACCTAATTTGACAATTCTGGATTGCAGACAGGCCATCTTAGCACCTGGACTCTTCCTCTATGGAGAAATACTATTTAAATATGTGCAGAATTCATTCTGGCATTGTTTTCCTGAAATATGCATGGTCGTCCCTGGAAAAGACATTGCCTGGATGGCAGTATATGTTGCTCAAAACCTGTATACATCATTCAGTATTGATTGTGCTTTGCCAAATGTGCAAGATGCCCATGCTGTAGGCATTAATGCTCCTCCACACCGTCATAGATGTTGGGTTTCGAACTGAGCACTAAAACAAGTTGGATAGGTTGGATACTTGGATAGGCCCTCTCCTCTTTAGCCTAGATGAGTCCATGATTTCCATGGCAAGAATGGCAAACTTTGATTGGTCTAACCACAGGACCTTTTTCCACGTTACCTCAATCCATTTTAAACAAGCTCAGGCCCAGATAAGAGGGTGGTATTTTCTGTATCATGTCTCAATACCATTTTAGCTGTTACAATTTTGGCTGCAGTTTTTGAATTGAGTATCACACTGGGCACATAAACAATGGTTATCAGAGGTTTTCCTGAGCCCATACAATGACAGGTCTGGAAACAGGTCTGGTGTTGATGCAATGCCATCTGAGGTCCAAAAGACCACGGCCATCCAATTGTTTTTCCGCTATTTCCCCTGTTTGCAAAGATTTCTCTGGATTTTCTGAATGTTTTAATAATATTATGTCCTGTAGATGATGAACTCCCTAAATACGTCACAATTTCATGTTAAGAAGCATTAAAATTACATTGTTTTATCATTTGTGCACACAGGTTTACACCTGTGTGCACACACTTCTAAGAGACCCTGCCTCTCTGGGATGCTCTTTTTCATACCCAATCCTGTTGCCAGTTACCCTAATTAGTTGTGAAACATTCTTCGTTTTGTTTTTTTTATCATTACATAACTTTTCCAGCATTTTGTTACCCCTGTCCCAACTTTTTTTGAAACATGTTGCTGGTATCAAATTCAAAATTAACATATATTACATATATTATATATAATAGTCAAATTTGTCATTTTCAACATTTGATATGTTGATCTGTGTCCTTTTTGCAACTAAATATGAGTTTAAGAGATTTGCAGATGATTACTGTACATTCTGTTTTTATTCACATTTTAGACAACATCCCAACATTTCTGTTTTGGGGTTGTGTGTGTGTGTGTGTGTGTGTGTGTGTGTGTGTGTGTGTGTGTGTGTGTGTCAGTACTGATCATATTCTCAGTAAACACTTGTTTTAGACTTACTTTCCCAATGCAAAGCACTCCAGCTTCACGGTTTGTCCTTTTGCCACAGAGATGACTTCAGGAAACTGCACTTCAATCTTGGGCTCATATTCACCCATAATACCTGGAGGCAAAAATGCTCATTATCATTTTAATCTTCCAGAAGTGCTGCTTAAAAATAGAATAACTCACAACCCTTAAATCAATATTTTAAGTCCATATTGAAGTTACAGATCTTATCTTGGCTGTGTATGTGAAGTGTACTTATACTTATACAGAAATTGTATATTTCCCATCAATGTTAGTGTGTACATGGATAAAGACCAATGATGTTGACAGTGCCATTGAGTTGCTGAACTACAAGGCTTTCAGAGTGGGAATATCAGTCAAACCACTGAGGTATTTATTACCTTTAAAGTAACCTATAGCAAAGACAAGCAACAGATTCTAAACCAGTATAAATCTATTAGAGTTGAAGTGCCACTGTCTCCTCAGAGAGAAGAGCTGGTCGGGAGAAGAAAGGAAAGAAGTGAACAAAACTGATGATTAGAAACCATCCAGCCAAGTTACAGTCTCACACACCACAGCATCCAGCCAAGTTACAGTCTCACACACCACACCATCCAGCCAAGTTACAGTCTCACACACCACACCATCCAGCCAAGTTACAGTCTTACACACCACACCATCCAGCCAAGTTACAGTCTCACACACCACACCATCCAGCCAAGTTACAGTCTCACACACCACACCATCCAGCCAAGTTACAGTCTCACACACCACACCATCCAGCCAAGTTACAGTCTCACACACCACACCATCCAGCCAAGTTACAGTCTCACACACAAACAAACCACAAATTGGCTCGTTGAGAAATTTAAGCTAAGATATGATAAATAAGTGGCTTAAATGTGCTAATATTAAACTTCTGTGCCAATCCAATGTAAACCCTCTATGACATGTCATTCCATTTTGAAATAGCACCAAAACTCAATTTTCATTGGACAGTGCAGGCCAAAACAGGCTGTCATGTCAAACTCATTAAGTTCAATTTCCCTCCTAGCTTTCAACATGTCCATAAGGAAAAAATATTAAGGACAAGCGTTTGTCCAGGCTGAGTGAACAGATGACAGCCTTTACGCAGAGATTTGAGTCTGCTTTGCCACACATGTTTAACCCTTGTAAGGTGTTCAGGTCTGTAGGACCCGTTTTCAATGTTTGCTAAAAGAAAAAAAATATGCTATTTATTATTTCTTCTAATTCAAACTCATTGGCCTTGGCTCATTTTCTGTGAAGAACATAAAAAAATGTATTTCAATGACTGCACACAGTACACCCCCCTACACATAACTATTACATATGAGTGTGTGTGTGTGTGTGTGTGTGTGTGTGTGTGTGTGTGTGTGTGTGTGTGTATCTGTGTGTCTATGTGTGTGCGTGACCAAAGGATTGTCTCACCATCGCTGCGCAGCACCAGTGGTGTGGGGGGGCCCTGCACGCTGCTCTTGGTCACTGTGTTGGTCACCACGCAGGTGTAGTTGCCAACGTCCGAGGGCTCCACTTTGGCGATGTACAGGTTACCTGTCTTCTGGGACACGAAGCGCCGGGTGTCCTGCTTCACAAATGTCGGGTACGCGTTAAATATCCAGGAAAAGGTCAGGTCTGTGAGAGTGGACACAAAGACACACACACGGAGAGAGAGAGAGAGAGAGAGAGACACACAAAAGAAAGAGATGAAAATCACAGCTTACAAAGAACAGCACTCTGGGATGCAGGGCTGTGCTGGCTTAGATTCAAAACAGCACCGGATACGCACAGACTCTCCTCATGCTGCATAGCCTTTCAAAATGATTTCAACTGGAATTGCTTATTGAAAGGTTAGAAGATGTGCATTTGTGGTGTAAACACATTTTGAATCCACTGAATTTTGAATTACTCAAATACGGATGTCCTCGGAAACAAAACAGGGATTAAATGAATTTTTGAAGCATGGCATCAATTTTCATTTAAATGTTGATCATATTTCATATTCCCTTTATTGTTTATGCATTCTGCAGTTGTTTAAAACATCCTATGCTTGAAGTGAGCAGAAAGCCAAGCTGTATTTACCATGGAGTGAAACTCCTCAACAATGGATGTGGCCTCCTCCACAACACTTTCAGCATCAGCCTCCCCATCTCCCATTAATAATACATTCAATTGCTCAATCTGACAAGAGCATGCATTTTTAATGGTTGTTTTTCGAATCAATCTCATCGAAATCAAAGGCGCACACATTGATAAACAAAAACGAGAACAAAAAGGCCCCTAATAGATCTATGAAACATTAATAACCACCCAGGAGCCTGACGGTGGAAGGCACCCTGGTGGTGGCGTAAGAACTATGCTACACACACTTGGGAGATGGGACATTTAGCAACTTTATCAAGACAGCAGAACTCTGTGTACTTTGAAGTCTGCGTGACTCAAAGAGATGTGCTTAGGTAAGGTGCACTGAATGCAGATGACATTAAAAACGCTCAGACGTATTACATAAGCCATCAAAAACATGTCTTGCACTGAGATGTGTTGTTCTCTGTGACTTTGTGGGAAGGAATATACAAAAGGTGATTTTACCCTTAATTGAAGCTGAAAGGTTCTGTTCCATTAGAGAAACAAGGTCAGCTGCATTATGCCAAGCTCTAAACACAATAATCAAGACATAGAAAGACCAGCCGCGAGCCATGTGGGCCTGAACACAGGCCTGTAGACAGACCAATAGCAAATGTAGACAGCATGCAGTGCGATCACATCAAGGTACTTCTTAATGTCACAGACCCCCTCTGATGAAAGTGGAGAAAAAGAAGAAAGTGTGAGACATAGAGATAGAGAGAAGTAGGGTAGAGAGGAAAAAGATTGACAGAGAGGGGGGGGAGAGAGAGAGCGAGAGACAGACGAAAAGAAAGAGTACAACAGTGAAAAAGAAGCAGCCAGCCAGTCAGAGAGAAAGAGACAGTGAACAAGAAGAGAGAGGGGAGATGGAAAAAGAAAAAGAGAGGAGAATGGGAGAGAGGGGGGAAGGGAATGAATGCACTACCATGAGATAAAGGGATTTAGAAGCTACACTGTTCAGTTCTTGAAATGGGGGGGCAGCATTTCAGAAAAAAAAGGTTATGAGATAGGTGGCTTCAAAGGTTTGCAGATAACACTGCGTCACAGATAACAGTACATTCATTGCTTATGAAGTTTGAGTTGATATATCCAAAAACCAAAAGTCTTGCAGTGTGTGCAGATGACATTCATTTCACAGCGCTTCTGCCTTCCTCCCTCTCAGTGTAAAGCATTGCTCTTAAGACACACAGATAGAGAGGTGTTTTACATGCTGTAGAACAATTAAATTCTTAATATATCTCCCTGCATGGGAATAAACACACAGCAACATGATAGTCTTCATGAACATTTCATAAACATTTAATTGGAGTGTAGCACGCTATTAATGAATAATACAACGTAGGGATACATCTTAAAACGTTTTAATGTGTCCTTGTCCCTACTAACTTCCTTAGTAAGCAAGCACGTTTTAACATGCTCTACCATTAAACTCCATTAATACTTGCAGGTCTGGAACAGCACTAGCCTTAGGACTTCAGAGGCGTATTAAACTGAGAGACATCAATTTACTTGCCACATGCACACATATGGATGCTGAAACACTACTTTCTAAAGGTTTTCACTTAGAGGTGTGGCAGCGTATGTGTGTGACCAACTTATGGGGTTGACATGTGCCTATTAAAAAAGTGGCTCCCCAGTGGACCAAGCTTTTTCAGATGGGCCTCAGTAGGTTCACAGACAAAAAAAAAGCCAGCACCCTACCATCTGACATTAGCAATTGCCACTTAAATGTATTAAACCAGGAGAACTAAAACACACTGGGAGGGCAAAAAAGTGTTATATTCAGTGTAAAGAAAGAGAGAGAGAGAGAGAGAGAGAGAGAGAGAGATGGGTGGAGAGAAAGTCATGAAAAGCCTTTCTGCTCCAGCCTCTTTAGAAGCTCTTGACAGAGGAGGGTAATTGCTGTCTGAGCAGTTGCTGTGGTGATTGACAAACACCCAGCTGTGGACCTGCGTCGAGATGCGACGCCCACAAAGCTTCTTTCACCAACCCCGGGGGGCATTAAGGGCGAGCCGAGATAAACGACTCCTCACTCACAAACGCTGCCCTGGAAGGCGAAGGGAAAAAAAACGCTCCCAAGACCCCAAGACTTCAAGGAAAGCCTTATTATAAGGGCTAGTCCTCACCAACTGGACACGCAAACGGCAACTAAAATAGACTGCACAGACTGTGATTGACTTCTGTGATTGACAAATTTTGCTATTGCCACATGGACATCAGGTCAGAGACAGGTGAAGAGAAGAGAGTTGGGGACAAGAGACAGGGACAGAGACAGGTTCACCATGAGAGACAGAGAAAAGTGCAGGGCGTAAGACAGAGAGAAGATAACGGTAACGGTATTACCTCCCATGTGGGCCGGAGGGCCGCACAGTAGAACCACTCCTTGGCCATCTCGGACTCGAACCGGACTCCTTTTCTGCGTCTTGAAGTTGTCCAAATCTGCCCAGACAAATGAAAGGACAAAGAGCGCCACTCAGTGAGATCACACCACTCTGAATAGGAGGGAACCTTGGAGCATAAAGTTCCACTATACATAGCATGCCTCTGCTGCTTAATTGCTCTTCGCACTTTGAATAACAACAGTGAAAACACTTCTGTCCACTGTCCACTGACGTAAGGCAAAAGCCTTCATACCCTTTACAAAAGAGCCTGCTAAGGACTTTGCAGTATTCCAGTTTTTCTGAACCAAGGCTGAGGTCTCAGGAAAGCTGAACTAAGATGTTTTCCAAATCAATGACATTTGAGCTGATTCTGGCAACCTGATATATTATAAGGAAAACTTTTAAAATTCCCCTGACAGTTTAAGTTTAACAGTACCTCATTAGTTCATGCCACAATGACACCTGCTGAAACATTTAAAATGTTTATTACTTTAGATTAATGCTACCCCTTCTACTGTATTTTAGTCAATGTTAGTCAGAATTATTTCAAATATTAATCCTATTTTCTAATTAATCCAATTTTTCCTGGAACAGAAAATCAAACATGACCAGGACTTCCAGGACATAATGATACCATGACAGTTGATGAGATCACCAACAAGGCTATTGCAGTTTAATTGGGGTGGTTAAAATTGCCATCTGTTACGTGGAGTTTTTGTCGGTTATTATCTGACCTCAAAGTACAATTTAAACTTTGCATGATTCAGCACTTTATTGCTATATTTAATTGATATGTAGAAATAGGGCAAAATGTAAACACACACACAGACAGACTCACTCACACACACACAGAGACTCACTCTCTCTCTCTCTCTCTCTCTCACACACACACACACACACACACACACACACACACACACACACACACACACACACACACACACACACACACACACACACACACCTTGTAGGAGTTGTACTGTATGTACAAAGCATTTCAAGTATTAAGTCACACTTGAACGACTTTAATTGCTTTTACAGTTATCAGCAGGCCGCAGTGTTTCAGCCTGTGCTCTCATCATGCCTTACAGCACCCAGCCTTTTATATATTACCACTGAGGTTGAAATTACATTTGTACAACAAAGAATACACTTGCGACTGCTGCAATAACTGGAAATAGATCAAACTGGGCTCTGGCTTTTCTTGATGTGGTAATGGATCTTCAGGAAAAGAGCGCTTCCCAACATACACGTCAGAGCATATAAAAGATATCCTCTTACACTGGGATTAATTGAACTGACACTAAATTGGCAGCTTACCTAATGATTGTTTTTTAACCAGTCAGGATCAGCACTTCTCAATGAAAAACAGCCCATAATGTCAGATTGCTAATATATCTCAGTGGCCAGGCTATGGTAATGTGTGTGTGTGTGTGTGTGTGTGTGTGTGTGTGTGTGTTTTTCACTAGCGGATTTCTGCACAGCAATTCTCAAAGAGAAGAAACTGCTCTCTGAAACAAGACTGCTGATTGGTTCTGCCTCAGGGACCAATTTAAATGGAAAAATTATAGGGCTCACTGATTTATGAGTATGGGGCTGAGGTCAGCTAATAAATGGGTTATTGCCAACGAGATAAGTCTATTAAGAAGATGGCTTCATTGATTTCCAAAAGCATAAATCTCTGTTTAACCCTAGGTAAGACTCCGAGCTCTAAGGCCTATTAGGAGAACACATTTAGCCTGTACACCTGTTGGAACAAGAATGCCAATATTTATAACTTCATCCACAACAGGTAATCCAACGCTACACCTCGCTGAAGCTCAGACTGAAATGAGTGCAGTGTTGGCTACATTTGCAGCTGTGTGTGAAGGAAGTGAGCATTAAAATGCTCATTATTCCTCTGACGCTATTAATCCATTCTTTTAAATGGTGAGGCTATTGAACACTCATCTTAGAGGGACAAAGAAATGTAAAGTAAATTACTCTTGAGTAATGGTATTCTGAGAGTTGCCAGAGAGTTAACCCTTAGGATGCAATGCTTATAGTCTTAAACATGAGACTTCAACATGTTATTGCCTCTAGGGATGTAGCGATTACCGGTATAATGGTAAACCGCGATAAAAATGTTGACGATAACAATTACCGTTTTCATTTCAAATATCATAATCATCGCAGTTGATTACCACGGTGTGGAAACCGTGTGTTTAATCCTTCCCAGCTTCATCTGAGCCTGCTTTTGACATACAGTAGGCCTGGTACAATGGAAAAAAAACTGGTACCCTACTGATTTGGTTGTCTACAGTTTTCCTACCATTACATCCCTAATTGCCTCCTTTAAGAATGATGTTGTATTGTTTGTAATGTATGTACTGTAATCTATTTAGCTCAGTGGAGCATTGCGGTAACCTGACCCTAGCCAGATGAATGTCGTTCCGCTTAGCTCCTCCTAGCTTCACTCACATCCATCTGGGACCTCTTCCATTGAGAGTGATTTCTCCAACCAACTTTATGGTTTAGCCAATCAGGACGCTTAGGGCGGGAGTTTCATAGATGTGACATAAGGCGTAGAAGCGACTGTGAGTCTGTTATTAAGCGTCACGGGGTTGGCTTCATGTGAGTGGTTGAAGTAGCACGTGAATAGATGACGGACAAGTGGCTTATTCAATCATATGCAAGCATTTTTTGATTAGGCCCAGCCTTCTGAAGCAACACTTCAATGGATCGGTTCCAGATGGATGAGTGGAGCTAGGCGGAGCAAAATTCATCTGGCTATTGCCAGGTTAGCATTGCGGCCCATAGGTTTAGGAAATGCAACAGTATTGTTCATAGCCTAATTTAACATTTCATGTGGTAACTTTAGGCTTCAAGAACATATAGGGCAACTATTTCATGCTTCTAAATTAATGGGCTGGCTATTGTGATAAAGTATCACCCTTCTGTTTGCAGAGGTTATAAGCTAGGTAGAGTGCAAGGCTTTAATAAGGCCACTAAACCTACACTTATTAGGAGACTGCAGAGCTAATTAGCATAGAAAAAATTACATCCCAGAAAGCATACTTCAGTGCAGCTGTAATCATTAACCTGCCTTCAAGGCAGATGTTGAAACAGGGAATACACAATATTACATTATTTAATTTGAGACTGATCAAAAAAGCACATGTGCCATCTTATCAGCATTTGGTCAGCCAGAAAAATCACTCTATGCAACCAACAACATCGACAATGTTACATTCAAACAGCTACTGTGTCTCCTCTAAAAAGCACAAATACTGTAAACGGAAATGGTAGTTTATTCAGTACACACACTGGGTGTTGGTCAAATAGCGACGGATTCCATCCAGATTTGGGTCTACCGTCCAGTTTACCTTTCAAGTCCTCTGTCCGGCATTCAGAATGCAATGATAAATAAGAACTTGTAAGTGTGCAAGTACTCCTATAAGTGTGGCGAACACAGAACAAAATGGTTGGCAAAACAAATACTACTTGTAGTCATAAAATAAGCAATAAACATTTTTCTTACACTTAAAATGACTGTGAACCTGAGCCATCTAACCATCTACTCTATAAACTCACACTAGAAACATTTCAGAAATCTTAAGTATGCCTATGCATGTAAAATGGCAAGTTGCAATCAGACTCAGGCATCACTAATTGTTTGATTAATTTTTAATGGCTGTTATTTTTGTTTTCCTGGGTGCCAGAGGCCCCTGGGGTCTGTGAAGAGGAGAATAAACAGTTTAGTGTGTTGGTATTAGGAGGGCAGAATAGCGTGAAAAAGCCCTCTCTGGGAGTCTCTCACATCTAATGCAGTTTATTTGTTTGACTTTTTTCCATGGAAATATAAACAGCATATTAGAACAGAGAGACTCTGGTAGAGTGAGAAGTGTGCACAGGCAAACTCTGCAACGTTCATAGATAAGCACTTGTCCTTTTTAGTGTTACAGCAATTTCCTGTGTATTAGCCACATCGCATATAATCCATAGGACAGTGTTTCATAGGAATAAAAAAAAAAAAAAACATGTCCTGACCGCACTGGTTTATTAGCTACATGTCTAGGAGCCCAAAGGATGAGAATCAGATTGTGTTTTATTAATAGAGAAGAATGAAGAAATGAAATGTAATCCCATGTATAGCCCACTAATTGAGTATTAACCTCATAGCTGAAGAAAAATAGAAGAAAAAATGTATGTATAAACGTATGAACGTGTCAATGTATGAACACTCACCAAACTCCTTTTACTCAATTTGTTCACTCAATAAATGAATTACTGAAGTTAGTTACTGTTACTTTTAGAAATGAGTCTACTGTTGCCAATCAACTGAAAATAACACTCCAAGCCAAGTTGAGTGAGAGAGGCTATATGAATCTAAACATTCACCCTAGTACTCAATACACTATATTCCTGGCCCTTGCTATACCAATGCACTCTTCTATTTATTTTAGCTACAAAGGCCTTTTTCTCCAGTGCACTTTAATGTGGCATTGTGATGCTTTTCATCTGCCATGCTTTTCAAGAACCCTCTAAAAAATTCCATTACATACCATGTACCAAAACACAACAGGAAAAGCATTTCATCATGACGTGTGCTCTCTAAGACTGAGCCCCTGGTCGTAGCTGTATGAACACCTTGTCCAACAAGCTGAAGTACAGTTCCCTCCTTATCCTCACCAACTGGACTTCAGAACCCCACACTCTTACCTGCCAAACTACACTTCCCCACACCTTTATCTGCGTGTGAACCCATGGCTAGAGCAGAGTGCTCTGTCGGCAGGCAGGAGTTTTTTACGCTTTGCTGCTCATTTACTGTACGCCTGTTACTCAGCTGGAGGTATCAAAGAAGCAGGAAGACTTTTCAGCGATTCTGATTATGACTGTATAATCACTGTATTGCACAACTGTATGCTCTCTCCTCTTGCAAAAGCCAAGTTCACTCAGTAGTACTTACATCTCCACATCTTGGATCACCTTGGTGTCAATATAACCACAAATGAAATCCCATCCCAAGTCAACTACAATAGAACTCAATTTGCATCAGGTATCACAATGGGAAATTACCACAACAACCCCTTAAAAAAGAAGACATATTTCTGAGAGTAACACTCAGCCAACCAACACATCCTTCCCGGTTTACAAGCGGTCGAGGTCTTGCATCTGAGCCGTGAGCCCGAGTGCGAGGGTGTGCAAGCCATTTTAAGTGCTCTCAGAGCCATGAAATTGGAAGTGAATTTGCATGGCGGCATGCCTGTGTGCTGTCTGATGGCGAGAGAGTGAGACGCTGATAGGCTAGTGCGCGTGCACACACACACATACACACTCTTTCTTTCTCTCTCTCTCTCTCTCTCTCACACACACACACACACACACACACACACACACACACACACACACACACACACACAGAGAAGGAGCACATGCACTGATGTATAATGAATGTGGGGGGAGAGGCAAGCTCCTGAGCTCCTGAGCCTGGTCGGAAATGGCAGCTAGCTGCTTAATAACAACCATTAGGGGTGAGATGGATACAGAGCGACGACACAAACCAAAGACTGATCATCTTAAAATCAGTCTGGACTCAAGCCCACATAGCTCTCATGCTGCTTCCTTCCTTGACAGACATGTGTTTTTTCCTGATCACTGATATAATTTTAAAAGGTTATTGCCATTAGTCATCATATACCATACAGGATGACTAAAGAGCACTGCCAATGTTCACTTCCTTCAGAGAGAGAAAACATCTTTACTGACATCTCCATATGTGTCCATCATAATGTATAAAATGTAAACACATCACATAGATTGGCTTAAAGTGGAGCGTTAATTGCTTCTGAAGTGATTAGTGACTAATGGGGAGATTTGTCTCACTGAGATACTGTATTTCATGACTAGTCCTGTGACAAGCAGTCACATAAACCATCTCTGAGGGCCAGGCTACAGCACAACACAACACTTTCAGCATAAACTATTTGACATTTGTGGGTCATCCTCACACAGATTTTTGTCATTTTTTTTTTGACAATATGCTCTTGCTGCTTCTCAATCCCCAACCCCTCTGTTCCCCCCTTCTGAAGTGAATGAGACACCGAATTCCTACAGGTGAAGAGTGTATTTTCCCTCCGTCTGTCGCAGCATGAAATTCAATAAAAAAAAATGCTTGTGGAGAAGAGTGAGCCATGGGGAGCCGTTTTCAGAAAGCCACACGCGGGCCAACGAGAAGCGGTGCTGAAAAAGCTCCTCTTCGGAGGTGTGAGAGGGATCAGACTCATATAATGGCAAAGTAATTACCAAGATAAGATTGAAATGCCACAGCGGCGCTACCGAGAGGAAATGCTAATCATGCCTAATTATAAGATTCACAGAGACCTCAAATGAAACAGCTGATAAGGGATATGAAGCTCTCTACACCAGAGCTGATAGAAGCTCTCATGCTCTTGCAGTATGCTGCAGATTGCTGCATTCTCCTCCTCATAATACTGTACTTGGTGTGTGAAAAATAAATTCTTGGGAAATCATCTATGGGCATAACCATAGCAGTACTAATAGACTCCACTCCTTCAGCACAGAGGTAAACGACGCTCTCCATGCATGCATTTTTGTTCATGAGAGAGATAGCAGAGAGAGAGGGAGCAGAGAGAGAGAGGGAGAGAGAGATGTGCTACAGATATGTCAACTGAGAATAACAAATACACACTGCACCATAACAAACATGCCAGCTGTAACTCCATATAAACATGGGATGATCTGAGCGCGTTGCATCATGGACACGTAGTGTTGAGGGACAGCAGAATGTTCCTGGAACAGAGTTGTCTGTGTGTGCCTGCGAGCCCCATGGAGTCAAAAAGGCCCAGTGCTGGGCTCTGAGCAAAAGCAAGAACAACACTGTGTGATAATAATGAGCTGTCTTCAACTCCTGCAGGAGAACAGCTTGGCTGCCGTGTTAAGCAAGTTCACACCTCACAAGAGCTAGCACAAAGCTCAGTTCACACAGATTAAAATTAACAATTTTGTGTTATAGTTCGCGATTTCTAATGGAGCTAGTTCAAGTTCCAGTTTTTTTCTTCCTCATTAAAATGACCAACTCTGAGTTTATCTTTGCTCTTCTTTAAGTTGCCGCCATCTTGTGAGGAGAAAGTCTGTATAAGTCGATTACCAAACTCTCTTCCTTTTTCGTCCATTGAGAGGCTTGTACTGCATTCGGTACAACGACTTGTAAGGACTTTCTCCACACAAGATGACGGTGACTGGAGGAAGAGCAAGTCATTATTTTACACCCTTTCTTTACAATTACATACTCCATAGTAGCGTAGACGTTTAATGATTTTTCGAGCCTAGTGAATGACTTTAAAAAGTGATTTATATTGACATAGTGAAGTTGCCCCCAAATGCTATGGTATAAGCTATTCAGTTGTAAATGCACATTCCAGCCTAACTCAAAACTACACCGAAATTTACAGTCGCAATTTGAGCTAATGGAATTAACTAACTGCAAAGGCTGCAATTAATCGTGTAGCTCCCAACTTTGTCCCACATTCAGGAATAGCAAGCTCCAGCATTGAATTACAGATACATTACATGTTCTTTTTTTATAGGCATCTTTACGAAAATGAACCTTTGTATATTCAGATTTTAAACTTCCATCTAAAGGAAAGCTAGACATTAAAAGAAACCAAACTAAAGAAGATTTGCTCTCGGGGTCCCCCTACAGTTGAGAAGCGCAATAGTAAACAATCTAAATATGCATCTTTTGCAACAAAGTATGAACATAACTCCGATATAATATAGAGGGAATGCACAAACATTCCTAGCATAGCAGCTCTTTTGCGATTTCGGGGGGTGGGGGACTACAGCAGTTCAAGTCTCAAAAATCAGCTACTATTGGCCAGCCCTACACCATCAATAGGAAAAACATTTTGCATGCACAAACGGAATCTACTGTTTATCAGCAACAGAGTTCTCCTGTCATATCTGTGGCTAATAAAAGGCAATAGATCCCAGAACACGTGGACAAGCGATCCGAGCAACGTGTCGTGATTCCCCTTTGGAGGCTGCATGTCATTTATAAATGACAGGACACAGGCTTTAATAATACCAGTCACTCTCTGAATTATCCCCTGACCCTCTGCCACTCAATCACTCCCGCACTCTTAATTAAGTTACACCAAGACTAATAAATAAGATGGGGGGGAGAGTGGAGCGAGAAAACGCTAGCGCCAGTCTCCCCATCTCTCTCTCCGCTCCACCTGCCATCCACCTCTCCACTCGTCTCACCAGGCTGGAGTTTCGGGTCAGAGGAGCATGACCGATGAGAGCAATCAGTGTGACTTACAGCATGGGTCAGAAAGGGGGGAGGGGGGGCAGGGTCAGGGGGCAATCCCTGGTTGGAGCCAACTCATTGGGCTGAGAGCGCAGGTGCTTCCCCTTGGGTGCAAATGCTGGGGCTGGATCGGAGAACCCCCCACACACACACACACACACACACCCCCCTTCGCCTGTTGGCTGGTGTGGGGAAAACAGACATCAGGATTCAATCGGTCTGGCCAGTCAGTCACGGCCTGTCAATGCTGTCGTTTGGGGTGGGCGGCCGTCAAAGAGGAGCTGTCCACACCAGGTTCACCAGGTTCCCATCAGAGATGGCGAGGAATACGGCTCGTAAAGATGACGGATGGATGCCGTAAAGCATTAGTTATACCACAATCCGCCAAGGTCTCATACACACACTTATAGCCGGTCTGAAGCCCATCTGTGGCTGCATCTATGGATCATTCCCAGCCCAGGCCCAACCACATCATTCACCAAAGCCATGATCCACCCAACCCCTCTACAATTCCCTCCAAACCACACATATGTCTCACTGTTTACATGGGGAATTATAACTTTTAGTTAAAAAGATTCATAGGCAATATGTACACTGGCTTCTTTGGACAGGATAAAAGCATCCTCCACACACACACATATAGGGAAACCCAGACACCCATAGACAGATAGACAAGCAATAGAAGACACACACACACATACAACACACACACACACACACACACACACACTTCCCTGATTGGGAATAACCTTTAAGAAAAAATAATAAATTCACCAGCAATGAGTAAAAAACACTGCACCGCCTTGCCGCATGCACGCACGCACGCACGCACGCTCGCACACACACACACACATACATACACACACGAGTTTACACGGAGAATGACAACCGATATGATAAACCGGACTCACAGGCAATATGCAGACTGGCCTCTCTGCTCAGAATGGTCCCTAAGGAATTGGATGCCAGGCATTGGTAAATCCCCACGTCCTCCTCCTTATTGAGATGGCTGATCTGCAGGTTTCCTCCAGAGAAGCTATATCGAGATCCCAGCCTGGGCGCGATGAAAGAGTCATTTAGCCTCCACCTGCGGATGGGGAACACAGGATTGGATATCAGTAGGGGGAAAGTGTAATGCACGATAATGGACAATATTTATTTCAAGGCCAATAATGTTTTCTTATCTTCTTCTGTTGACATCAAAAATATAAGACAGACCTTCTAAAACATTCAAATAGCACAAAACCACCTGTTTTGGAGCTGTGTCACCATGTGGAGAAACAAAAATGTCTGAAGCACCTGCATTACGACCCAAAAATGTTTCCCCGGGTTATATTTGGACACAGAGAGATGCCAAGCATTGTTTCATCAAACCCACACGGTCACTCAGCATAATCAAATGCTTTCATCACCATCAAGCTTTAATTGCAGGAGAAAAATCAAGGTGCTTTATCACCGCGAAACACAAATCAAAACAAATGGGTGAGCCTGGGGTACGCCGCAGCAGACAAAAGTGATTATTATTGATGTAAGAGGCAATTACAGAGGAGCATTATTCATTCGTGATGGTAACGCACGCTCCTCTCGCTACAGGCCACCCTCACCGAGGGGGTTTGGGAGGGGGGGCAAACCCAGCGTAAATCAGGGAAGATTAATACTGACATTAAATTCAGAAGCTGTGAACCAATCAGCGGCTCCATGATCCAACAGACAAGCTGCCATTCACCTTGCCTCCAGCAGATTTTAACGATAACGTTAAAGCAGCCAGCATACAACACACCTGCTGCAGTGTCTCTAAACTAACACATACTACTCGCGTCTGATAAACTTGTCTCGACGTGAGCGATATTGAGTCAGATGTTTCATTTGAATGCATTCTGTGATTATAACAGATGGACATAGAGGGGGATAATGAATGTGTTTTATTCAAAGCATTCAATAAAACATCAGAAGACTACACTTCTTCACTTGTGGGTAGAGAATAGCATTGCAAAATGGGTTCTTTTTCCTGGATAAGACTGCTGATGGTGTTTTAACATTTCATGTGTTCTAACCCCCTTAAAATCCACTGAAAAGGGATTAAAGACCCATTAGCAATTATCTCCCAACATTGGCTCAATGTGTCTCTCTATTTTGCCTTTTCTTTCTCCGAGTAGGCTTTTCATCTTTTGAGCAAAGTGAGTGATTCTCTTGATTCTCCCCATGCCCCCATTCTCATTTCTTCTCAATCTACATGGCTGGGTGGCGATGAGGAGCAGTGAGATCGAGATCGAGACGGAGAAAGCGAGAGAGAGTAAGAAGGAGGGAGAGAGAGAGGAAGAAGGAGAGAGAGAGGGAAAGAGAGAGAGAGAGAGGGAGAGCTGATCTGCTGAAGCCAAGCTCAGTGGCAGGCTACCTGATTAGATTGATTTAGTGATTTGGAGCTGCAGCTGGAATGGGTCGGAGCTCGCCAGACGAGACAAATCAAGGGCCCGCGCTGACAACTCCGAGAGCCTCTCCGTAATGGCAGTCGTTGGAGAGGGGTGGGCTGGTGGGGGTGTTGAGGGGGAGTGGGAGGCCGTCCTAGATAAATTAATTTGTCCTTGGCTCCTCGAAATAGACTCCCCCCCTCTCTCAACAGAAAGCTTGCGACGTGGGTCGGAAACTGTGAGAAAACTTCCAAGGTCTCCAAACTTTGCTCCAAGTCGACATGGCAGCGCTGAAACGCTGGGAGGACACTCCTTCCCTCTGCTCATTTACCATTCTGTTGAAATTAAACCACTTTGTACTGAACTGACAAAACACAGAGTAGAGCGCTCCCCTTCCCACAGGTCATGTTCCTGCACTACTTTGCCCAACTCCTCAACACTGACACTTTAACAGGGACATGTATCCTAGAGACCCGCAATGAATATTTATCAATAAAACAATACATGTAGGGATGACACAAATACTAACATTACCTATTTTTCTCTTTTCAAGTCAGAATCACTGCATGTGTGTGTGTGTGTCTGAGTGAGGTGTGAGCATGCTCCGTGTAAGCCCAAATTGACTTGGTTGATAACATTAGTTCAAATTAGCAACCAATTAGGCACGAACTCTGCCATTTCAAGATACATTAATCGTAATGACAGCCGGTGGAGTGTTTTCAGAGTATCCATGGACATCTTCGGATTCTGTGCTTGACCTGAACTTCATGGAAAGTTGAGTTCCAAACTGGCATTTCAGTTGTTTGAAGTAGATTTGTTTTCTTCTATACTAGTCTGTAGTATCACCAATTCAAATTACACTGAATCAGTATTATATTTTTTTTAAGTTCTGTTCTTCACTTAAAATCTGAGCATCTTGTCCATGGTGGATAACCTCAATTAAATCAGCACCTTGGTTTATTCAACTATTCAACAAACTGAATTGTCTGAGCAAGGACTGAATATGTTTTTTTTTATATAGACAAGCAGATACACAGTCACACACACACACACACACACACACACACACACACACACATTCTCAGATGCCGAGAAACACTGCGGCATCTGAGAATCTATCCAAATAAAAAATAAATGTCAAATAAAACTGTCAAAATGCAGTTTGCCGTTTACATAACATTTCTTATTTTGCAACATGTTGACATTAGAGTGTCAAACTTTCTTTGACAGTTCAACTGACACACGTAAAGACGTAATACAAGTTGAGATTTGTGAGGGGGCTAACAGACTGGGACTTGGCTTCTTGCTTCACTTTGCAACTTCACAGTCTGTGATCAGAATGGGAAACACAGTGCCTGAGGCATTAGGCACACAGGGACGAACAGAAAAAATCTAGGGCAGCGAAATGAATGGATAAAAGCTGTATACTATTCCATCCCATCTCATCCACACAGGGGGATTCACAAAGCTGTTTGTTTGTGTGTGTGTGTGTGTGTGTGTGAGTGTGAGTGTGAGTGTGAGTGTGAGTGTGAGTGTGAGAGAGAGAGAGAGAGAGAGAGAAAAGATCTGACCTGTAAGAGGGTGGTGGGTATCCCTGGGCTTCACAGCTGAACGTCACTTCTCGTCTGGTTTCGGTGGAGTGCATGGGGAAAACAATACTGCCAGGCTGCTTTACGAATACAGGCCGGAGCGGCGTGGTACTCTCTGTTTGGAGAAAGAGAGAGAGAGAGAATGGGAGATAGAGAGGGATGAGGTGAGAGCGGGAGAGAGGATAAGAGAAAAAGATAGAGAAACAGAGAGAAGGAAAGGGAGAGAAATGAGAGAGTGCAAGACATAGGAGACAGAGGGAAAAAAGAAAGCAAGAAAGAGTGAGGCTCAAAAGACAAAGGCATGACAGAGATGGATACAGATCTCACCTTACTCTAGAATACTGATCTCACCTTACTTTAGAATACTGATTCTCTTTTTTTTCAGGTGACACAATCCACCATGTCTGTAGAATTGAAATATTAAGAGTGATGGTGTGCATGGGCTCTGCTGAGATTTCACTATTGTTTTTTTGGAATTGTTTTGAAACGTAATGTAGTGATTCCCTTTCAACAAAACTTTACAACAAGCCTTACAACAATCTGTTGAAAGTAATCACTGTAACAATGTTCTCCTCAAAACAAAAACAACAAAAAATGTCTGTGGTACTGCTCTTCATTCAAGACTATATCTCCATATTTTCAATTGTCACACTGCAAGATAAAAGAAAAGATACACAATTTCTTTTCCAGAAACAAACCCTTGATTACATTATGCATTTTATGACTACATAACTACTGTATGTAAAATCCACATATGCCTGTGAGAAAGACTTCAAGTAATAATGCACTTGGTGATTTTAGCTCTTTATTCAGATTAGTATATACATACTCGTTTTCTCTCTTTGTGTAGGACTATATGGGTGATATAAAGCGCAATATATCGGGTTTAATATGAAACTAACATACTCATGAGGAAACAGACCTATCCTCCTGAGTCCAGCACATTAATTCACATGCAAAATGGCCCGTGGTTACAGGGAAATGTGAGAACTAACACACACTGGCATGCAAATTGAGGGAGGGCTTGCTGAAAAAAGGCTTATAAGCAAAGCTTGAGACCTCCAGCATAGTGTATTGCTGTCAAATGCTGTTCAATTTAAATAGGTTAGAAAGGCAAACGTCTTTGATTGAATTCAGAACTTATTTTTTTTTTCCTTTTTTCTCAAGCGCAGCAGCAGTCATGTTTTTTTTTTTATTGAGTTCTTGTATCTGGCCGTTTGGAGCTAATACCCCTCACATGACTCGGCAGGGCTCGGCGCACGGGCGCACTCCAGAGCAGCATTTCCATTTCATTAATCCTGGAAATAGAGCTGGGCCCGTGGAAAAACGGGTCTCTGTGGGAACGGAGCAGAGCAGAGAGGATGTCTGCATGTAAAAATACCTCCTCATGAGAAGAGCGGTAAATTGAGCTACCTGAGAAAAAGTAACTTGTAAGTAGGGGGTGGGGAAGAGGGGGGTGTGTGTGTGTGTGTGTGTGTGTGTGGGGGGGGGGGGGTGGTATACTCTTGCGGAAGCACATAGCTCTATATCTGTGCTCGTCTTAGCCGTCAACAGGAGTTGACGCCTATTTCAAGTAACAACACTAAATAAGAGTTTACGTATGCAGCATTTCTCTTATTGATGATTAATGATTCACTTTAAATAGTTCCTGCTGCATCAGTGTATTCACTAACCTCCAACCTGCACTTAACTATTAATCCATGTGTAGTCTAATGCTGACTGGCACACTGGAATAATGAGCATGAACTTCCTGCTCCAAAAGTCCTATCAGGCCATGGCCTTCTGCATGGCCCTGCGTGCTTCACATTACTGGGTCATGGGTTGGCTGCAGTGCGGATGAGCTAAATTGGCAGGAACAAGCTCGCCCGGGTGAGAGATTCTGCTAAGACAACAGCAGTCTCTCTTGAGGAAACGCACAGTGGGAGCAGGGGCTCCACAGGCAATGCCCCAGGTTCTAGAACAGTCTGACGCAAAGCCCTGAAACCCACCGCTCCTCGTTATCACAGGGTAAACATCTCATGCTACCAGCTGAACAATGGAGGATAACTTTTAGGTCTTTGCTGTGTTTCTCTGTAGGCCCAGATCTCTTAGACTGACTGTGTAGGCTTTTTTTTGGTTTAAACATTCAAAACATGAATAGATATAACAAGACAATGTGGAAAAAATGACCATTTTGACATATTGTCAAAATTGTGTATTCACTGTGTTGCACATACTAAAGCTAGCATGCTTTCCAGCTAGCTTCAGACAATAACCTCACGTAATTCCACTTTGTACCTCAAGAGGTTCTGTATCAAATACATGAAAGTGTGTAATGGACAAATGCCATCATGGATGTAACGGTGTGTTCAACACAACTTGAATACTAAACATATTCTCTTCTGCTGTTAATGAAATTCCCATCTATTGGGCATAATCACATACTGGAATGTCCATCCCTAAATAGGAAATGTAAGAGGTCCACTCTGATTATACTGACTAATTAATTGAAATTGTAAACTCGCTTTATTCCAGCCAGTCATAGATTTCCTGCAAGGGCAGACGGACCATCAGACAGACAGACAGATGAAAACCAATATTTCTGGGAAGCATGGATTTTGAATACTAACAGGGAGTTTACAACAAGGCTAACAGGTATTCTACAACAAGGAGAGAGTGTGTGTGTGTGTGTGTGTGTGTGTGTGTGTGTGTGTGTGTGTGTGTGTGTGTGTGTGAGAGAGAGAGAGAGAGAGAGAGACCTGCTGCACCCCGATATGTGAGACACGGCTCTGCGGACACACACAATACAGCCCTACTACACACGGAGCGCTCCACAGGACCTGCGTCCAGGCACACCAGAATGGGGCCGAGAGAGAGAGCGAGAGCGCCAAGCACTTTGGGGAACGAAATAAAAACTAATCTCAGATTCAATAGCGCCTGACAGCAAATGAATTTGCTGAGCTTACCTCAGCATGAATAAACAGCCACAGAGGGAGGCTACTGCTGCAAATGTGTGTGTGTGTGTGTGTGTGTGTGTGTGTGTGTGTGTGTGTGTGTGTGTGTGTGAGTGTGTGTTTCACTGTGTGTGTATTTGTATGAGTGCATACGTGTGTGTTTGCGTGTATGTATATGTGTATGTGTATATGTGTGTGTGTGTGTGTGTGTGTGTGTGTGTGTAAGCGTCTCAGTGAGTGTGTGTGTGTTTGTGTGCGTGCGTGCATGAGCGAGCGTGTGTGTGTCTCAGTGTGTGTGTGTGTGTATGTGAGTGAGTGAGTGTGTGTTTGTGTGCGTGCATGAGTGTGTATGTGAGTGAGTGAGTGTGTGTGTGTGTGTGTGTGTGAGTGAGTGAATGTGTGTATTGTGTGCATACGTGCAGAGGTGGCGAGGTGACTGCACACCGGGGTTTGTGTTGCCTGCAATTTATTGGATTCAGATTCAGAGGGTTTATGCATCAAATAAAAAAGCCAATCTCGCTTTTTAAAGCACCTCCACCTTCGCGCCAGCGCAGATAAGGCACACGCGTCCCCAAAGGTCTCTCTCTCCGAGGGCTCCCAACCCTATTACAGGAGGCCGGCAAAGGACAGGTGTGAGACAGCAAAACAATCTTTTGCACCACTTAAGCCCCAAACTCATGAAGGCTCACCCACCACATACATACACCATTATGAAGGCTCACCCACCACATACATACACCATTTTCGGCACAGACCGAATACTGAGAACACCACATACCAATTATCCATAGTTTAGATTGTTAGATTTAAAGTGTTTTCATCCATCTAGCTTTTCATCCAATTAAACATGACAAATAAAATGACTGCTATTGGATTTGTGTATAATGAATAAGCATAAGTGAGCATATGGCCTTAGGGGAACTAAAACTCCCCATTAATGAAAAAGGGACTGTTGGGTGATTAAATGTAACAACACCATCCAGCATTTAATTAAATCCAATTCATGATCACATCACAGCAGTAAATGTGATTAAATTACTTAATATGCTCAGAAACGAAATGCATATAAGCAAAAAGAGATTCTGTCCTACAAAATACACTACCATGCAACAATCGGCCATTTCATTTCAAACATCATGACCTACACTGACTGCCTCGGAGGAAAGATAATTTTTCATCTAATGACTGGTGTGGTCTGCTTGGATGGTCACAATTCGTCTTGTCTGCACAGCACACACATCAAACAATGCTTCATGTTGGCACGATAAACAATTGAACAAATGAGTGTTGTTGAGAGCTGTTGTTTTTCTGAAAGCCATGGTTGTTTCAAAGTTTGATGGATTTCTGATTCATTTTATAGATATGTTGATGTTATGAAACCACCTCAAAGACACCCACAATCGACTAACTTTGTTGTATAGGCAAGGTTTTAACATTTAGTAAGATGTAACTGTCAGGTAGCAGGTGGAAATATTTTTTTTTAAAAACTCAAGAAAACAACCACCAACATACATTTCTCTTACATGACGCAGACAGTGGGTGAATACATTGTCTGCATAATTTGACAGTCTCAAAAGTCACTGTTTTTTAGTACCATGTATACAGCCATAGTTCACAAACACCTTGCGGTCAGTCATTACTCCATAGGCTTCCTCACCTATTGATTATGACCACAGTAAGGGCCTCCTGAAAATCACCCAGAAACTTAACATGCACTAAATTGATGTCAGGGGGATGCACAGCCTACATTATTCACTTGCTTTCTCCTGATTAGCAGCAATATCGCCTTCGCCTCAGACGAGCCCATCTGACACGACACTTTGACTGCTCCAAGCTTGATGACATCTCACTGTTCCCCTCTAGCTCCACCGGCTTGGCCCCTGTCCCAGCAGCCAGGAACCTGTGTGTGTGTGTGTGTGTGTGTGTGTGTGTGTGTGTGTGTGTGTGCTCTCGCTCCTGTCCCCTGCCTGCTGCTGCCTCTGACTCTATCCAGCATGATCTGAGCATGGGACTGAGCATCAAGAGGCCATGCCCATGGATGTGGTGGACTGGTGCCAAATAGCATTCATATTTCATCAGAGTCAAAGAGTGTTTCCAACAACAAAACACACACACACACACACACACACACACACACACACACACACACACACACACACAAACAGGCATACACACACACACACACACATTGATAACTCAGTGTCATGGATTTGTTGGCTATAACTGATGATGGGAAGGAGGTGAGTAGAGAGACTCTTGGAGGAGCTGAAACAGTCCCCTCACAAGGGAAGAATAGGCAGAGTTTACGCTTCAGCTGTCCCAGCACTTCTGGCTGGCCACCAAAAGATTGTGCCCACATACACACACACACACACACTCACTATTTCTCTCTCTCACACACACACACACAAACACACTCTTTCTCTCACACACACACATACACACCTGTGATATTCTCCCGACAGGTTGAACTTTTCAATCTCGTCCATGGCAGCAGACACACAGACACACACACACACACACACACACACACACACACAAGCGCTGTACGGCTGATTAGCTACACCTTGCCCATCTGGGAGCAGCAGGCTTTCCCTCCTGGTGAACTCACTCAGGGAACAGCGAGGCTGAGACCTCTCCTGGGCCGTGGGGAATACTGTACACCTCGCCTCACCTCGCTTCATGCTGTACCTCCCTGCATCTCTGTCCAGTTTGCTGCTCTTGCACTGAACTGCTGCTGAACTGCAGGTCTCCGTGCCTGCCGCATAACCTATGCATTATGCAGGGGCAGCTCATTCACTGGCACTTGACTGGAGCTAGCACTAGTGCACACTTCAACCATGAAGCCACAATTGGCATAATGCATTCACTGACAACACCAATAACTGCCAGGGAGGGGTGGGAGCTCTTCTCAGTGAACGGGTAAAAATATGATTTTTATTTATGTACATATACACATATTATATTTCATTTGAAAATATTCTTACTTGGATATGATGCACTTAGGGACGTTTGGAAAGCAACAATATTAATATCACCTTAATGCCCAGGGGATGCTCATTATGGCAAGACCATGAAGCCAGACGCAAAGCAGACAAGGTTGTTTTTTTTAAATCCCTCCTGTATGTAAATTGTTTGCTTTCGAAAAAAAGTAACGCGGAGCGGTGATGTTTTGTAGCACTCAAATTCCCATCAGATCATCACCCGTATGCATTTTCTCTTTCCAGACACCGCACTTCTGATTTAGGATGTGAAAGCATTCCCATTATCTACACAGAAGAGCAAACAACAAAACAACAACTAAAATAAAATCGGCTGATCCTTGTGATCTCAGCACATTTATGACAATGCAATGAGAGAGCCCCTGCGTTACGACCTGACGATGTTAATTCAGAGTTAGTGCCTAGAACAGCCATTGTGAAGTTAATATGGTGATAAAAGCCAAGCGAAGTGGCTAAAGTGGTTATCGCAGGCTTCGGCGATCATTTCCTCCTGGATGTAACGATGGCAACATTGGACTCTGAGGTGTCGCAGTGAACGTCTGCACTGCCTCGACAAGTAAGTACCTCGACATGGTAATTCACACGTAGCCTAACCCTGGAACCCCACACACCATCTGCAGGGGTAAGGTGCTGGCAACACCGAGACATATGACAGATTCCCAGGAATCATCACACACACAGATAAACAGGTATTCCTGTTTCAGGCAACAGTTACAATCTATGGATGTAATCTACAGATAACTGTTATACTATGGCTAATGTGTGCAGATAATGTATATTGTGGCTACTAGTGACTAATCACTTGAAGGTAAAATGCTGCATGTTTTTTTTTTTACATCAAAATGCACTGACATACTGTACATTCTGTATATTATGTACATCCACTGTTTGCACTTTCACTGCAACATCCTACTCCTTGAAAACCCTTCGCTTTGCGCACTGTGATAGGGACGTTTCCCTGAGCTGGGTCTATTTGTTTGAGTAAACAGTGTTGTTTGTTGTGGGTGCGACGAGGCGGTGGGGTGGGGAAGGGAAGGAAGGGAAGGGGATGTCCAGATAATGAGCAGTCAGAGCAGAGGTGGCCGGAGCGGACGCCCTCACACACTTACCTGCCAGACATCCGATGAATGACTGGAGCACAAGCAGTTTCCATAGCAACCCCATCTTCATAGTGGGAGGTCAGTGAGAGCTTACATTCAAGCAGAGGTGTGTGTGTCTGTGGAGGGGGTGGAGGGTCCTGACTTGTCTCCTTCCAATGATGGCCAGCCCCTGATATTTCAGAGAAAGAAAGGAACAAAAAACAAAGGAAGAAAGAAAGAAAGGGGAGAAAGAGACAAAACAGAGAGGTGACATTTCAGATAAACAGATGCGTGCACACTGGCTGCTTAAACAGAGCCATTGTCATCTGTGAATGAATCACAGTTAAGTCAGATATTCAGAGAGGGTCAGGTGCCTCTAGAGGGATGAAGATGGCGACATCCAATCACAGGGAATATATAAACATCCACACGTGGAAAATGGCAGGAGAAAAATCAGTGGGATCAAAAGAGCCACCAGAGAGATAAGACTGCCATTCAGCTTTCAAACATCAAGGTGGTGAGCTGGTAGAGGGGAGATGAGAGTGGTGGTGGAGCCTGACACCGATTTAGAGAAAGAGAATGAAGAAAGGTATTGAGTCAAAACTTACACCTGAATTAAATAGTATGTATATAGTATGTGTTCTAGAATCTTTTCAATACCTGCCTCCTTCACACATTACATATTTACACATGGACAGGGAATGCAAATGTCAGTGCTGACACTTGGTAGGGAATATAAGATTTTTTAACATTTACATGTATTGATTTGGCAAATCCCAATCCCTGAACACTTGACCCAATCAGGTATTGAGCGAGAAGACAGACCTGGCACTAGACTAATAGCAAGGAGACTTGTATTAGACCAGGGACAATACGCTTCAAAGGAGAAATGGGATCCTGAAAGTATTTGTGTGGTCAGACACAAATTCCACACAGCAATTGACTCTGGAATAGATCCAAGCTAGACAAGGGGCAAAATCTGCTCCAGTCAATTGCTACCTGGTGTGCCAACTGAATGGTAAAAAAGAAACACTAACAAACAAAAAGCAAAACAACCAAAGGTGTTTAAACCTGCAGCCTGCAGTGAATGTTTTCCACAACAATATCATAAAAGAAAGAACACAGTCTATGGAGCATATATCACTGCATTCCTTGTGTTCTCAAAGCCAAATGGCCATGAATACTTAAAGAGAACTTGCCAGTAACAGTTGAGGTGAAAAAAGTGCCCAACAGAGTGTTGTGTCTACGCACATCGTGCATACAATACAACACTGTGTATTGTTTGGGTGGAATAATCCACAAAAGCAAGGTTGCTGGAGATAAGCGTATCTGCTAAAACGCGGTGCATGCCTTTTCACATCCCCACCACACAAAGGTGTAAAACATATATAGTGCCATGCAGCTGAGGCTAAAGCCAAAGGTGCTTATCTTGGTCAGTTTGCATGCATGCACATGGACACAGGATTGGAGGAACAGGGCAGGGGAGTAACTAGTTACACAACATATTATGTAATTCAATTACAAAATAAATATAATTGCATTCTTTTATAGTTACTGAAAAAATGTGCAATTACTGTAAATTGCAGTTTCTATGCAAAATCTTGGTGAATTCAAATATATATTACTTTCGAATAGTTTCTTTTCAGAAAAAAAACTGTAAAGCATTGGCATCTTTTCTCCAGCTAGACAAACTCAAATCATTTGGCGATACATGCACAAAGTTTTAGCATTTTAAACTGTTTTTTTCTTGTTTTTCTCTAGTATACCAAACATAAAGTCATTAAAAGTAGCCTAATCAAATGTAATTGGGTACATTACTTTGATAAGGTAATCAAAATAGTTGCATTACTTATTTAATTTTTAACAAGGTCGTAATCTGTACACATTTGATTAATTAATTATGTGTTCTGTCTCTTAGGGCTCCCTCCCAGACCAATGGATGAGAGCTACCCAGAGGCTGGGCGGGTGAAGTCAAAATGCCAGCCTTGATCAGACTGCAAACACAATGTGGGTGGACACGCAATGACTCACTGACTCTTTCAAGCCTCTGAAGTATTTCAGACCAGCTAACATTAAAATGACATTGGTGAGGTAATTAAACCCAAGGATAAGCCCCACTTATACCACAGGTCTGCATTCAAAGGAAAAGTCAAAGACCAGCTCTTTTTATGATGCTTTTCAGTGATGTGACCCTTCTACCAATGTCCAATGATGAACCTTCTGCCTATTCAATCAAACTTTTACCTCAAAACTTGTGAAAAACAGCTTGGTCCTAACCTACCACTTCCATCACAATCCACAGTTGGAGAAATAAGCCCTATGAGCCATGGGGAAAGCTGCACATCTGAACAGAATGTCTCTTGAAATCATTACACAAATACCCCAAAGACCCCTAGTGAGATTATGTGTATGTCTTTAATTATTTAACATGCTTTTCTGCAATTGAGTTGGAAGGACATTAATGATTTGTGATGCATGGAACAGAACATGGGCAACTATGAAGAGCTAAGAGGCTGCAAACAGACCGGTTTCTGTGAGGCACGGATAACACAGTAGTAGCTGTAGATTTACCCAAACTCCAATCCACAACAAACCCACCATACAGTACTAGAGGGAGCGGGAGGACAGGTCAAATGACTCAGCTAATCTATTCAGAAAATGATATACACTGTTCATATGATATTAGCTGATCACTAATGAAGCTATAAAAACAATAAAAGTTTTATCATGTACCTATGAACAACTGTTTTAATGTTCACAGGCCTGTATCCCTGTGGCAATAATAAAGCAACTTTATAAATCATCATCTACATGTCAAGGTGGCAGGTAATACCGGTCCTATAAATTGTCTGCATCTACAGTATATGATACAAGCACACACAAATATATTTCTATTTTTCTTTTTATGTAAAAAATTAGATATGGAAAACTGAATTGTGAAACACACAATGTATTGGAATAGGAAAGAGACACATGAAACCTTTTACCTCATTCTTCAAAGTTGCTGTTACAACCAATGCATCTACACTAGTCCTCATATCTGACAGCAGGTCTATTGAAATATTACTGAATAACTGCATTACAGTAACTGCAGTAGCTGTATGCACTGAACTATTCACACCCAACTTAGATGTACAATCCAAACCTATTGTGAGAGATATGTCGCTGAGCTTTTTCATGTTGTGTGTGAAGTGAATAGGCTATCCCATTCACACCTGCTTGCATTGTGGAGAGATATCACAGTGAGGTATTTTGGAGCATATTCTTTCAGAATGAAATACATTAGACCGAAGTAGGATCAAAGCCGGCATATAGTTTTCTATGAAGCTCTATTTTGATCTCCCCATTTCTATTAATCTGTATACATGAAATATGCTCCAAACTGCAAGACTACAGTAGACTGGACAGTTGTTCACAAGAACAAGATGGTAGAAATGAATACTTTTTTTCTAGACTGCATCTGTTATATTTGTCAACCTGTTATTTTCTCAAATATCAGGAACATATAGAGTAGAATATAAAATGGATTCCTAGTCCAGACTCAATGGAAATATGTCATTAGCTAAGCTTACACAGGAATACATAAAACATGACGGCACACCAATACCATGGAACACCACAAACTGTGTATGATCTAATGGTCATACATGAAAAAAACATGTAAAATGATGACATGAAACATCAAAATAAAACAGAATAGTCACATAAAACATAATCCCACTGACACATAAATCCCACTGTGTACAATAGAGAGTAGAATCATTGCACTTTTCCATGGCACAAAGTACAAATGGAGACAAAGGCAAAAGTCAGAGGGAGAAAGCGCCTTGGGCATACGACACAATATGTATCACCCTTCTGTGTGGCTAGGCCTTAAAAAGCCCCACATGGCTGCCAAAATCTCTTGAGAGAATATGGTTGATAAATGGGCTTTTCTGTCCTTAGGCTTTTATTCAAGAGAGCAGATACATATCCATTAGAGTCCCTCAAACACACACACAGACACACACACACACCACACACACACACACACACACAGAGAGATAGGGAGAGAGGGAGAGAGAGTAGTTTGCGCCACTTCAGGTCATCATAGCTCATCAGCCACAACAGTGTGTGCCTCATCTGAAAAAAAAGATAAACACACACGCGCACACACACACACACACACACACACACACACACAAACACACACATCCCTGAGAGATGCTACGTGATCTGGCTCAGATCTGTCCCTGCTCTGGCTCGGATTCAGATAAGTATCGGCTCCGCTCCAAAGGCAACAGCCATCTGGGGATAATTCTGCAGTCTGACAGCTGAATGAGATGGAAACAAGAGCACTCAGGCAGAATGTTTTTCAGATGAAACGAACACAGCAAACGTGTCAAAAACTGTTCCGCCTCCCATCACATGTAGGGCCCCTGCCTAATCACACACTGCACACAGAAGTATGCATGCTCACTGAAAACCTGACGTCCACAGTGAAAATAGTGGCAGAGAGACACACACACACACACACAAACATACCCGCCACTTGACTCTTGCTGTAACTTTCAATTTACAAATGTGGAATGTGGTCACAGATTATGGCTGCTAGGCTGACCTCTCCCCTACCCCTGTCTCTGGCATCAATATTTCACCAAAAGCCTGAGTATTAATAGAACAGGAGCGCTCCCCTCCTCCGCTGTTCAGGAGCGCTGAGATGATGGCATTCACACTGAATGCACAAGCCCGAGCTCTGAATCATGAATGAGACCGTCTCTCACACTTTCGAGCTCAGACAGGGGGAGAGGCAGGAGTAAATGGAGCAACACGGTGCATCTTGCATGCGACTCTCTTGACATCGCTTGATCCAAAGACACCATTGTTACAACTCTCTCTGCTTCTATTCTCTCGCTCTCGCTCTCTCACCTGTGCTCACAAAGAAATAGTGCTCACGATGAGTCGAAACAAATAAAAATCAACCTGTGTCGTTTCATTTGAATTGATGATGGAGGGGGGACATAAGAAGTAACTTCCTGTCCTCTGATTGAACCTGGTCTTCTTTGGCATGAAAAATTCACAATGACAAAAAAGTCACCGTTAAGTGCACTATGTGTCGAACAGGACCGACCAGCATGGAATCGCGGCTCGGGCTTTTCACAATGGATTTCAGATATGGCACTATGCCACTATGCTCCCTGATCCTCCCGCTCTTCTCCTAGACGCGCAAAGCTGTCAGTCACAGAGTGTGATTTCCAACAGCATAAAGTGTGTGTGTGTGATGGGGGGGGGGGGTTACTGTCACATCAGCTGACTTGACAGTAGGACTGTGTGTGGTGTGTGTGTGCTTGAATCTTGAGTGCATATCCCGCAGGCGTGACATGACACGCCCCACAGGAACCCTGTAAATAAACACCCAGTGACTCACGCATGGAATGGCCAAACGGGTGAGAGAAAGAGAGAAGATAAAAATGACAAAACATCAAAACGCACACACACACACACACACACACACACACACACACACACACACACACACACACAAAGCAACTTCACATGTCAGAGGAAGACATGCAGTGGAGAAGCATAGAGCCCTGTGCACTCGGAAGAGAGCGGAGAGCTCAGTTTCTCTTTTTTTCCTTTCCGAAGCCAGTAGAGAGCAGCAGAAAACTAGGTCTGCTTTACTTTGGCTGGAAACTCAGAGAGTCGGCAGACAAGATTCTTTCTGTCTGCATTTCATTTCTTTTCTTTCTCTTCTCTTCTGACCTGTCCACCTCCGCAGACCTGTGAAAGTGCTTCTTGCTGACCGCTAACCTTCTCTGAGGCTCAGAGGAATCAATTTCCAATAGAGGGATCTCAGGACAGCTGCCATTCAACTCCGTATGTGTGTGTGTGTGTGGGTGGGAGAGAGCTGTGCATGAGTCTGTGGAACACACACACACACATGTCGGAATTGAAGTTATTGTCTAGTGCTGATTGGCTGTCTGAATTCATCTTTGGGCTCCTTTAATCCTCATCATTTTTTTTTTCTAATTGTCATCGTAATTGAGCTTGTGGTGGACTCAGATTGGAGCTCAGTCAATCGCACACTCAGAGCAAATTAATCTGCTGATACAAAATTACCCAGAGTTACTTTTTTATATCGCCCAAAATTCAGACTCTCATAAAGAGGAGCAGGGAGGAAATTTCAAGCAAAGATTTTTTTTCTATCATAAAACTACCTGTTTTTATCTTTCTCTCGTGTGTGTGTGTGTGTGTGTGTGTGTGTGTGTGTGTGAAAAAAAATAATGATATTGCATAGAGTCGGTCTGGAGTTTGAGCCATGCCACACATGGAATCATACTCAATCCAATCTCAGGCAGAGTGACAGATGCTGTGATTTGGACCAGCCAAGCCGCTTGTTTACTTGGTAAATTGTTGCAATGCAATTGGCAGCTTAAGTGGGCCAGTGATTATAGAAACCTTTATAGTAACCCCCTGAACGGTCTCAGTACACTCATACTGACAGGATACCTAGGATATAGTTTCTATAGCGACCCACCTACAGACAAAAAATGATTGCCTTCAATGTGCCTAAAGAATGGGACTTAATGTGAATAGATGTGTTCTTGATCTGCTGATGCACAGGACGTTTCTCAAATTGCATGCAGTGTGAAACATAGTACAAGTGTAAAGGCATTAGTGGTCTGATGATGCTCTTGCATCAGCATCATTTTCCCAAAACGAATTTAATTTAGAGGCAATCAGACATCAAGACGCACTTAAAAACAAGGTCTGTTTTCTGACAAACTACACAGCACACTGTATGAAGTCGTCATGAAATATTTTAGTAGGGAATCTTTTTTGGTTTAATGCTGACTTTACCGATTCATGTGCGATGTATGTAGGAATGTGCAATGCATGGCTATTAATTCGGAACAGTGTAGCAAAAATACAAGCCTCGTGTTAGTCTGTGTCTGGTAGACCAAACTCAACAGAATGTAAGAATAAACAGTAAGGAGACGCCACTTGGGACTCTGTAACGACGATTTCATCAACAAAAACAATGTTATACAGTCAACTACCCAACAAAGCACGTGGATGCACTTAAAGACAAGAGTAGTAAGTTACCTCTGTCTGACGTCTCTCCTCTCCTCGGTAGGCTATCCGTTATAGAGTTGGTGTCTGAATGTATTGGGAGAAAACACGGGAAATAACGGTTCAATCGTGAGTTTTGCCTTGCTTGCGGGGCTAGAGCTAGACAGCAGCCGAGCTTCCTCTACGTATTTAGTCGTCCTCTGTCTGGTTAAATCCCCCCGGAAACTTAGGCGTGATGTACGCTAACATTTCATACAACAGTCAACTTGCAGTCCTCTGTCGGAGAAACCAAACAAATTGGGGAGCGATAAACCGTAGCTTCACGCACGACAGAGACGAAATCCCCCGGTTCTCAACCCGCGCGACTGAAATAAAGATTCTTGGTTTACGCGAGTCCGGAGGCGCACGCACGCACGCCGAGAGCTGTCATCTCACTGGTTTGTTCATAGCGCGGCTATGCATGGGTCGTGTGACACACCTCAGCGCATGGGTTCGCTTGTCATTGTAGTACTTCAGGAGATCCTCCCACTGCAAAGTTTAATTAGCTTGTAAAATGTATTATTAATGACTTATGGGTGAGGTGAGTCAGTTATAGGCCTTCATATTCTACACCGTCTCTGGGCACCTGAAGGCGACAATAGCATTGCCCTGTAGATGTTGTTCTTGCTTTCCAGTCTAAATACTTTACAGCAAAGGAGAATTAATTAGACTACTAAATAGGAGTATGGACCACTGAATAGACTTTTCGACTACCGTACAATGGACAATTAGTGACTGAATTTGAAAGACAGACATTTAATGAATTAGCACACAGCAACGCAATTCAAAATTGTGAACACCAAACAGCTTCTGTTTTACAATTAAAAAAGATAATTATTGCAATAAAAAGGACAGCACAGTGGCTGAACAGCCATAGTTTTCACTCCTGTGCTCTCCTTTCAAAGGTGTGCTGCAATTCTCTCAGGTACCGTCGATAATAGGCTTCTCATTTCTGTTTCTCATGTGGCCTCCCAAATGCCATCTTGATGAATTACATTGTTTGTGAGCCAAGGGTGATTCTTGTATTTTTTTGTTCTAGAGTATCATTGCCTCTATTGCGAGATATGAAACAAAACATTTTGTATTATATGGAGGATGTGGAATCATATTGATTATTTTAATGTGCAGGAGCAAATGTCTGAGTCATGCCACCGAAATGGCCATCACTCTGTGGATGGCATGTCCTGGAATGGTGCCCCAAAAGGCCACCCAAAAGTTTCTTGGCGAGCTTCATACTCCTAATGCACACTTAGACATGGTGATTGGCAAGCATAAGCCTTTTCCTGGAGGCCAGAGAAGCACCATGATTGACCCCTTCAGCAGTTACAGGAGCGGTTAACAGTGCTTGCTGATTGCACACTAATGACTGCTGGGCAGGTCATTTAACCTCATCTGTCTTCCCTAATAGAAGAATACACCTCTTGAACCTTGAAATTGAGGTGCTAGACCCCACAAAAAAAGCACGATCTGTCTGGGGCAAAAAACACAACAAGAGCAGGTGCTTCATGATTCCAGGATATTTCAAATAGCAGGTGACAATCATCCCTTTCTCTAAAAACCTTTTACTTTTTAAAGATTAGAAGCAAGGAGAAGAGATGCTGATAAAAATGTTAGTTGTGATGTTCTGATAGTCTTTGGCATTTTAGCAAATCAATTCCAATATTACACATTAAGAAAACACTTAGTTTAATAATATGTCCATGTAATATTCCATGTAGCTCAGAGGCAGATTAATAATCCATACACATTTGCTCTCTGTGTATTATACAGACAAGGCAATAAAAGTGTAAATGAAACGTTTACATTAAACCCACAATCTTAGTCAAGTATGCAACACAAATAACATTCCTGTCACACTGTGACAATCACAGTCCTAACAGTTAATTGTGCGTTAAGTGTGCATCCCTCTTCCTAGTCTTTCATGTACAGTATGTGATCCTAACAATTAATTGCTAAGTGTGCAACCCTCTTCCTAGTCTTTCATGTACAGTATGTGATCCTAACAATTAATTGCTAAGTGTGCAACCCTCTTCCTAGTCTTTCATGTACGTATGTGATGCTGATAATTAATCCAGCTGTCTTTTTGTTGTACATTTTTCTCCCCAACAAAAACAACATATTGTGAGGCATGAGTTACATCTTGCCTGCTTTAAACTAAGAATGCTTTTTTGAAATTCTTCATTGGCTTTGACACCGGCAGAGAAATGTTTCTCCTTCGGGTGTAGTTTGACTGGATGATGTAGTAGCAGGTTGTCAGGTCGGAGGTGTCAGCGAAAATCGCTTCACACACCCCTCCTCAACTCTAACTTCAGGGTTTGGCTATATGATGAAACCCACACAACACAGCAGCAACTGATCCTGGGAGGAGACTGGCCCAGATGTGGCCTGGAGCTGGCGCTGACCACACAGAACATAGCAAGGTCAAAGCCCTATCAGGGCCAGACCAAGACCGTATCTGGGCCAGACCAAGGCTATGAGTCCAGGAGTGAACTTCTATCTTGCAATAAAGGCCAGTGGCAGTAGCTGTGCAATATAACCTCCCCCACTGACGCCTTAAAGAGATGTGCTAGCGACAGCAATCTGAGCTGCTGCAAGTTTGAGGGTTTGAGCCTCTACTCTTAACGCCTGAGAAGATTGCTTATCATTCCGTATATCTGCCAACTGCAAGTGTAATTTGTGTCAGCAAACATGTGTGAAGGTAAGTTAATTACAGTAAATCATTATTCATTTGAGTACATCTTGGTTATATCCATCATAATTAAGAAGTACAAATGTTTCCATAATCTTGTTTTCAAAACTGGTCATTCTAAGAAATGTTCATCAAATTCTCAAAATACTTTTTTACACTAACTATTACATCTAGCAGATGATAGCAGCTGTTCTTTCACATAGAATTTTGAAAATGTATTTATGACATGGTTATGTTGCCAATTTGTTGGAGAAAATGGGCTTTTAATGGGCTTTATTTTTGAGTACACAAGGCAATGAAAAATTCCAAGAAAGCGAAAGCAGAAAAGCTCACAGATTGTGGCTATTCCAATCGATGCCTCGGTGGAAAAGTATAATTGGTGACTCACTGTGTTGGGCTCCATTCTGAGATTGTTACATTGGTCTCCTTGCCTTGGCCTACTGGAGCATGATCTCATGCTGAGAATACAGGAGTTCTGTTGCAACAGAGAGGATGAGCGCTCACAGGCTAATGGATGGGACTGCTGGATTAGAGCTCTGACTGTACACCATGACAACTCAGGGCAGCACTGAAGGGTTCGTTCTGTAAAGAAGACATGTATATTTATATACAGTATGCATTTATGTGTTCACAGTACATGTATATGTATGTATATTACAGGATTGTATGTAACCAATCTGGCTGTAGTCAATTCAATTAAATACATAGCCTAATCTCAGAAGTTGCCCCAGTTTTTTCAATGATTAAAAAACAAATATGAATTTTCCTTGGCAGTGGCAGAATATCTTGAAGGAGGAATCAACAATGGTGGGGTAACGTCATTTCTGTTGATGTTTAATCAAAACAGAGAGCTAGCACGTTACTCCCTCCCCCTCCCTCCCGTGCAATTGAAACTCTCCTGAACGCGCATCTCGTCGGTTATTGGTTGGAACACTTTATTTTGCTTTTGAGTGGTTGGCAACACTTGTTGTTAGCAATTGTTTTTGTGTGCCGATCTTAGAGCCTAAACTGCCTACAGAGACTTTTTTTGACGGCCTGCTTATGGGGCGGGCAGCTAGCGGATCGTTAGAACAGATTAGATGACATAGAATCTAATCTGATTCTTAAGAAAGAATTTATGTTTGGGCCTTTTTTGGGCCTGCAATCGCTGATACAACCTTTAACAAGGCATAGGGTTTACACAAATACTATATATTTTGTTATTTACAGTGATGGACTACATCCTGGTGCCTGATCCACAATGGAGTTGTATGACCTGGCCCTATCTCTTTTGGTTTCGTTTTTTTTTTTTTTGCCCATCAAGGCCGTGGGCTGTGGACCAGGCCAATAAATGCACTCTGGGTGAGTTAAACTGATAGAGGGGCTTCATCACCACAGCTGGTATCTCTAACAGGTGTTTTACAGGTGAGCACACAGAGTCCCTCTCAGCCCCGTCATCTGCAATGGCCCTCGGATCGCGGCCCTGTCCCTGACATTTTGGTGATAAACTTCAGGGATTGCTTTACCACTGTGCCGAGACTGGGGAGATAAGGTGCAGCTTTCATATTTCTGTCTGACACCTCAGGAGTGTGTGTGTGTATGTGTGTGTGTGTGTGTGTATTCGTGTTTGCATGCATATACATAGGTATATGGAGTGTATATGGGTTTGTATTATGAATATATTAAGCATATGTGTGTTTGTGAGAGTGCCTGGATGTATGTGAGTGAATACACATGTCCATGTGTGCGTGTGTGTGTGTGTGTGTATGTGCATGTGCTGTGTCTCTCTCTGCTGATGAATAATTCACTAGAAGGAGCCCTCCACTGCTCAAGATAAAACCCCTCTCATCCCTGTTCGAGAGCATTGATTTTTTCCCCTCTAAACTCTCTCTCTGTCTCTCTCTCTCTCTGGCGAGCGCTCATAACCCCTCGTGTAGAATGAGGGAAGATGGGAGGGGGGGTTAGGGATCGAAAAGAAGAAGGAAGAAAGAAAGAAAGAAAGACACACAACACACATGAGTGGCAAATGAAATGCTTTCCAGGCATCCAGCCTGGAGTTCACAACTATTTTGTGGAGCTCTGGCTATCGACATTCTGGCTATCGACATTCGGTTGCCTGTGCATGGAGAGTTCACATGGCATGCAGAGACAGATTTACCATTTACTTACCACTTTACATTTTACTGACCTGAGGGTCCTCCTGGTATGAATGATCCGAACATGAGCGCTGTTGAACCCCGCAGTCATGCCCTTGGAAGCTGGATGCTACTGCACAGTATGCAGAGGAGAGGGAATCAGGCCGCACGATGGAGAAAGAGAGTGAGAGGCCATGACGTGGGGAGGTTTCACTGCACAGATGTGAAAAAACACAGGTTTACCCCTGGCTGCAGCAGCCTGCTCATCTACACATATACAGTACACTTAAAAATGGGAAGTGGGAGAAAAAGTTTTTCATTTTTGAAGAAACATGATTTGATCTTCTCAAACTTCTTTCCTACAAACTTCTTCCTACAAAGTTGCAATTTATTTTTATATAATGTATCAAATGTAATGTATTATATTGCCGTAGTCTCACTATGCAAAATAAATCACTCCATCAGTTTTTCATAACATTATTGATTTGATTGTGATCTGGCCCTGAACAAAACATTGATTTCTAGAAAGATCCTTGATGTTAATGTGGAGATCTCTGTGAACCCACCCTCACCTCTCTCCCACTCTAAATGGTTGTCTTGCATATCTGATCAAACTTGCCAGTTGTGCCCATGTAAAAGCCCGGGCTACAACAGAAGTGCTCCGTTCGCATTGGGTAAAAATAGTTTTAGAAGACTGTTCTAATTTTTGTTCTGTTCTAACATATGCAACGCTATCATGTCTGATCAGTTCCATTGATTATATGGAGGCTTATTGTTGCAACAGACGCTACGTGAACTGAACTCTTCACTTACTTGCCGGTATAGCCTCCCTGTTAGATTCATTACCCTAGGGCAGCGGTTCCCAAACTTTTTTCCCTGCGTATCACCACCTACATCCTGACTCAGCTTGTGTACCCTCACCATCCGACACATAAAAATGTAACACATTCTATTGACGCATTCCAGTCATGTTTAGCCGCCCTACACTACATGATAACATAACAAAATTAAATTGTGCAACTGGTCTATGAGCTCTCACACTATAAACAGGGTGGAGAACAACATTATGAAACACAAAGAACATAGAAGACAAAATGTATGTGGCTGTGTCAGCAGTGTAATTTAATGCAGCATACAAAAATACATTACTGTAACTTGTACATATACTGTACCATACATGTCACCTTACACACAGACATTTATAGGAATTATAGTAAACAGAGTAGCTCCTACCAAAGTCAATTATATTTTTAGTAAAACACTGTTAACATCAAGCATATCATTTGAAAATATGTGTACCAGTATGCAGCTAAGGTTTGGAAATGTGCCAACACACATCTGTGAATGTAGGAACATAAACGTGTTTTTGCCCTTGAACAAGCAACAGTAACCCAGTTAGTAACTAAGCAGCAGAGCTTAGCTAAGCTCTTGTTGTTATGTTCTTTTGCAAACATCTCTGTGTTTTTTGTTTTTTTATTTTTGATAAGGGCACTATGTATTAATTTGGCACGATTTGAAATGTCAAGACAAAGCTTTTGCTCACCAGTGTGGTCTGAAGGTCAGCAGTAGCACAATAATGCAGCTGTGCAGTTAGCAAATCTTACTCTCGGCGTCAGTCAGAGCGAGAGGGACGGAGAGGACCGCCACATGTCACATACTGTTCCCGTGTAAGCTTATTAAAAATCAGGGCTGGAAATAGAAAATTGTTTTCATTTGCACGGTTTTGAAGGAGAGGAAAGAAAGGGAGGTTAGTAAAGGCCGAGGAAAGGAGTTTGGGGGTGGGGGTGGGGTTGTGTGGGAGAGAGAGAGACAAGAAAGAGGAGGCTCAGAGGATTATAGATGTCACAGAAATTAAATTTTAGGCCCTCCTTTCCGACTGGGGTCACCATCTGCCTCCTATTTGACAATTTGAGATTAAATTAAAATGAACCCTGTACTGAACAAACTGCAGCTCTGCCCACATTCAACACAGAGAAACTCAGTCATATCAGGCAATGGGGTGTGGGATTTAGTCGGCAGTCTGTGGTGAAGAATTCACCATTCATTCACGCAATGGTATTTCCCTGGCTCAGCCCGATGGGGAGGAACCAGAGAAATCTCTGAAATCACCAGACTGCAATGAAAGAAATTAGCAATTAACATGCAGCACTGTCTGTTATGACTGTAAGGTTCAGATAAGGCCCCCGTAGCTTAAAGCCTCATTTTCTTATTGTTAAATGAAGTTTGCAACTTCTGAAACAGTTTCAAGAAAGGGAGTTTTTAAAACAAAGCCTGAGTCTCTCTGTTTTGAGAGACTGTCACAACATGTTTAAAGAGACCGGTTCTAGTCTTTGGTAAACTTGTAGGTTCAACTCTTGTCAGATACCCTGTGGCTACATCTTGCACAGCTTCTGTTGTCTGGATTCATATTTAAAATTACAAGTGGTGAGATTAGTTTGATAATGGAGACCGTTCGTTTAGCTCTTGCTGTGTTTCAAAGAGTAAAGCGTCCACAATTCCTTCCTTGCACCATATGCGGTGAGGCGTTTTGTAGACTGGAGTGAATGTGTGAATGTTGTGTACTGTATGGCAGTGAAACTGATGTGTTTCTGCTGTTATTCTCTTTATTCTGCAAGCTCACCTCAGGAGGCCATGGAACAACAGTACTTCTCCAAGGTCTATGTAACCTGTGGCATCATCAAGCATACATGGCACTGAACCTGCATCCTTGGACAAGGGAGGTGGAAGGGGTAGCAAACATTTTAAGCGTGTGTGGAGTGTGATCTGTGAGGCACTGAGGATTTGAACCATTTGAACTAGCAAGCAATATCAATGTCTTCAGGCACTGGGCCATGAGGTTTGCAAACTGCATCGATCTGGACTCACTTGCAATCATCACACATGAGTGATAGCAAATGGCATAAAGTGTTGGGCAAATACACTTAGATGCTGCATTACACTGTACTTGTTGGCTTCCACTATGTTGTCAGATGAGAATGAACTAAGAAGTTTCAACAGATTGATGTTTTTGCACCAAATATGAAATATCTAATTTGACTTGATGTAAAATTATATTATTTAACAATACTCTATACTATATAATTTGACAATAACTCCATATCTGCATACTAAGACTCCATTTCTCACCTCACACAATGGTGCACTGACAACTGCACCATCAACATCAGTAAAACCAAGGAACTTGTAATCACCAACACCAGAACACCATCTGACACAATCCAAAACCCCACCTGCATCAACAACGACACCATAGAAATAGTGGACTGTTTCAAATACCTTGGACTCACCCTGGACAATAAACTCAGCTTTGAGCAACACACCACTGACATACAAAAACGCAGTCAACAGAGACTCTATGCCATCCATAAGCTCAGATCACTTTCTGTTGCCCCCTGTCACTTGCTCCTCCTGTACAAAAGCATAGTCCAGCCCATACTCCTCTACTGCCTTCCCTGCTTTTTCAACATGCTAACTGCTGCCAACAGAAACAGACTCACACGCATCACCCATACCGCAGCCAAAGCAATAGGCCTCCCCACCCCTAATTTATCAGACCTCAACAGCACACTCACCAAGAACAGAGCCTGGGACCATCGCTCATGACCCCCACCCACCCCTCAATCCCTTCTTCATTCTGCTTCCATCAAAACGCAGATATAGGGCTATGGGGTGGAAGCGAGTACGCTTCGGGAAAAGCTTTGTGCCCTCTGCAATAGCAGCACTTAACAACAGATCACAGCGGTGATGGATCACTGCCGCCCTCATTCCTCTATAATGTCAACTGGTGATGGTTTTCCTGTTTGTATCTGTGTAAAGTGATGTATATGTGCTGTTTGTGTGCTGTTGTGATATATGTGGGTGGGGTATGTGGTGGCAGGGTGGTGGGTGAAGAACCGTGACTGTGTGTATCTATGTATTTCATGTCTGTGAGGCTTGTATGGTATGTGAAAACAAATTTCCTATGTAAGGACAAATAAACTAACTTAATTCTTCATAATTTGCATATTTCAAAATATAAGTATAAATACTCTTTTGATCCCTTGAGGGAAATTTGGTCTCTGCATTTATCCCAATCCGTGAATTAGTGAAACACACTGAGCACACAGTGAACACACAGTGAGGTGAAGCACACACTAATCCCGGCGCAGTGAGCTGCCTGCAACAACAGCAGCGCTCGGGGAGCAGTGAGGGGTTAGGTGCCTTGCTCAAGGGCACTTCAGCCGCTTTCTACTGGTCGGGGTTCGAACCGGCAACCCTCCGGTCACAAGTCCGAAGCGCTAACCAGTAGGCCACGGCTGCCCAAATGATAATAATCAAATGATAAATCTCAAATAATTATGATATTTCATGGAGTGGCAGCCATTGTGGATTTGCAATCATGTTTCCACAAAAATACACATGAACCTTGTATAATACTCACTATGTTGTCTCATAGAATGTGTCATCCCACATTCAGTACATGGGTCCAGTGTCCAGTGCAATGCTCTCTCTCTCTGTCTGGTGTGTGTCTAGAGGCACAATGTGTCTTTACAGCACTGGCTGATGGTGAGGGGGGTTTGTGTTTTAGTACAACGATGATGACTATACATTATGCTGTCATTGGACTGAAGCAATAATTAGAACTAGGCCACACATTTTCTTTCATTAGCGTAACTTTGTTACGTGATCATTGCTTGTAACAAGTCACTGGAAGAACTGTGCAATGATTAGAGTAATATGGAATGTGCACATATACACACACACACACACATTACTTGAAGACTGGCTTCATCGTTCATTTTCACGGTGGCTGGTGGTGCCAGGGTTAGAGCTCCAGCATCTGTTGAGCACAGTAAAACTGCAGTGGCCAGAGATTTACTGCCTGTTGGCCTCTTCACACCACACGCAGCCATTATGTCCTTCTTGGAGGAGAGAGAGACAGAGAGAGAGAGACAGAGAAAGAGAGTCAGAGAGAGAGAGAGAAAAAGACGTAGAGAACGAGAAAGAGTGAGAGACCGAGAGAGAGAAAGAGAGAGAGAGAGAGAGAGAGGGGGGAAGAGAGCGAGGCCACTGCCCACTCACATTGCTGTAATATGACAGCATTTTTCATTCAGCCCCTAAAATGTGGAAAAATCAATATTTAATCAAAGACACATCATGTTGCCAACAAGATACAATATATTTACCATCGCAGGGATAGCGCCACTTTTTGTCTTGGGCCAAATCGAAAAAATCACCAGGAGAAAAGGAAGAAAGAAAGAAAGAAAGAAAGAGAAAGAAAGAATGAACATGCTAGACTTATACCTTGGTCTCCTGTCCAATACCATGGAACCTGAGTCTCTCTCTCTCTCTCTCTCTCTCTCTCTCTCTCTCTCTCTCTCAGCAGCATGTGTGGGATCATTTTTATATGACTCTCATTGAATGTTTAGTATACCTTACATACATGTAGTGAAATCTAATTACCATCCTTTTACTCTGACCCTTGTGTCATCTGAAACCCCTATGTTGGAATGTTTTGACTTAGGAAAGTTAAAGAAGCCCTATGCAACAATTGTAGCAAAAATGACCTTAAAGGGGTGGTTCAGGATTTTGGACATAGGACCTCATTTCCAAGTTAGCAAGTGTGATCAGTGGAGACCGTTTTCAACACGTTTCATCCAGTCCTTCTAATTGCAGACTTCGCAGGTGCTAGGCTAGCGCAAGTCATCGGTATGTGTTAGCCTGCTACTAAAAACAGTCGACAGTATACTCTGCAGAAGAGAGAGAGGCAAAGGCTATACAGAAGACATCATGGACCATGTTATGAGACAGCGTGTTACTTGGAGTACGGCAGCTCTAAATGAACTGAACAATTGAAAACTATGAAAGGCTAACCAGATGAGGCCACTTAGCAAGCCACTGTGACAGCAGCGCTCTCAAACTCCTGTCTGGTCTCAGCATGACAAAAGCTGAATAGGACAGAGAGGTCTGAACAGGAGACCCTGTGGTGACACTTCTGATTTACAACTTGAACTGTTTTCCTCAACTCACTCTGAATGCAACAGCACAGCCTACCCAGCCAACTCTCTCTTTCTGTTAATGGGGGATACCCATGGGTAGTTAAATATAAAGAACATGTAGTAAAAACAGCATTCCTCAAAAAATACTAGACTGTGACTTAATGTGAAAATTATATCTTATAATTTCACACACACATAATGCATAATGGGGTTGGTTTAGAGCAGGGGTGTCCAAACTTTTTGAGTCAAGGGCTACATTGGGTTTTGAAAATTGGCCGGCGGGCCACACAACAAAAAATAATGTGTATACAGTACACACGTTTTATATAATTTAAATGACAAAGTAATTTTGTTGTACACTCAAATGATTCATGAGGTTAGTAGATAAAACTTAAAATGAAGAACATTTTCAACATAAAAAAAATTAAGTTTGCTACTTGTACATGTATAGGTGAGTTGACAACTTATTTTAAGGAGTTTGTAATACTGAAAAAGAAAGCTGTCTCAACTTATTAATATATGGATTTTCAACACACATTCTTGCTTTCACCTAACAATAGAAAGTATTAAGTTACTGAAACTTGTAAATCTCGTGACCAAACTTATAAAGCTGAAAACAGGACTGAACGTTCAGGACCTTCCAGACCACGCCTGAGAAGTAACAGAAATTATGGCACAGGATCCTGGAGCCTGCATCGAACATCACAGGTACGTGCAAAGTAGTCTAGCCTAGGCCTACTATTTTTGTGTTTGTTTTAAAAGCAACAGCTACTGTATCAAACAACGGCACACAGTGCATCAAAATCTTTGTCACGTGACACTACAAATGAAATTAACGCTACAGCTTGCCCTTTTGCTAATTTGAATATTTGAAAAGATGACTTTGGTAGCTGGCGTCTTCAAAGTTACCTGCAGCCTGCCCTTTGATCATTTGGAGTTAGTAAAGGTAAATTTAGCTGTCTGGTGTCTTCAAACTTCACCGTGGCAGCTGTATTCAGCACTTAACATTTTAGCATTTGGTCGTCCTAGTTAAGCCTAACATTGTCACTATTTATGTGGTTTGTGGGCCATTTGACATTCTTAGCTTAACCTGAACATAGGCCTAATAGGTAGGCCAACATTTATTTATTTTTGAAGTTTGAGAAATATTCTGTGTCAATCCCTGCAAACCACGTAGATTTTGTTAATTTTGTTGTTTGTCTTGAGGTAAGTTTTCTAACATTGTGCCTTTCTTTTATACAGATAAATGACGAATTCAGACGGATCTCTACATTCATTCATTGCACAACTGGACCAGTTGCCATTGCTTTAAAAATAAACAATGCTTTCAGAAAAATTAAATTGCTGTGTGCTTTTATTCAGACAGAAGTGAAGTAAGTTACTATAACTTAAAAAGATCCATGCAAATTGTTACCTTAATTTTTTTAAGTAATTTCAACTCAAGTTGTTTTTTGAGTAAATATTGTGAGACTTTTATAGTGAGAAGAACTCAATTAGTTTAGCACAATCAACCTGATTTGTCCTCTAAAAGCTTAATTAAGTTGAACCAACTTAATTATATTAATTTGATCATATAATATAATTCAGTTGTTCTAACTATATAAGTCTCACAATATTTACTCAAAAACGGCTTGAGTTGAAATTACTTAAAAAGATCCATGCAAATTGTTACCTCAATTTTTTTTAAGTTGAGCCAGTGTATTATTATTTAGAGTGTAGAAAATTAATTTCTTAAGAAATACTGTTCATTTGATGTTGTTTAATTAATTTATAAATGGTGCACTGTCACTTTAAGACTCTTTTGCCAGCTCCACTAGTGCTGTGCGTCACAGTTTATAAGTGGTCAGTAGTGGGAACTACTGTTGCCATCGCGATTTCCTTTTAAAAGTTTCTTATTTAAAAAGTAGATATCAATTATCAACAATTACAAGCCAGCTGGAACCTGCCACGCTCTGTCCCTCTCGTGCATGCACGCTCAAATGCGTTCCCAATTAAATGGAGTAGCATAACGTAGTTAGATCTGCTGCAAAGGAGATAGGCTACTATGTATCTCGATGTAACAAGCTGTTTTGACATTGATATAATCGCTCTCTAAGAAGAGTGTAAAGCAGTTTGCAGTAGCCTAAAGTTACTCACAACGATGTCTATCGCTGGAAAAATAGCGGCCTATGATAACCTAATTAAATGCTCGGCAGGCCGGATTAAAGTGCGTGGCGGGCCGGATCTATGATAAACTAATAAAAGCTCGGCGGGTCAGATTAAAGTGCGTGGCGGGCCGCAGTTGGCCCGCGGGCCGTAGTTTGGACACCCTGGTTTAGAGGGACCATTAGTTTTGTTTGGCCAAATAACTTACTTACCAGCATGGATGCAAACAGCCTAGTATTAACTTCTCCAGTCTCAGTCCAGGAAGATAAGGAAACTCTAGAGTGCTTGCATTTTGTGATGAAATCTTTTTATGAAACCCCGGATCCGGAATACTTAGAAAAATGGTACCAAGTAGGACATACAGTTAAGACTGTTGAAATAGCCGGCGTAATTACAAGTAAAGCTACTCTGCAGGTATAGTAAACCTGTCACCTGGGGCCTATTGCACAAAAGCAGAATTGAGACATCCGGGATAAGTTACTGAGCTGCGCTCAATGAATCCAAAACAAGAGCGTACAGGCTTAATTGGTTGCACAAAGACCAAGCCAGGATGAGCAGACACGGATTCATCAAGCCAGATGAAACCTATCCTGGATAAGTGCGCGCTCACGGCTCCCTCAAATAGACCCCACCACCGATCACAGATTCACTGATTCACCATGGCAACTAGCGGTTTCATTGCTTCTTCTACGGTGTGAAGTAGGTAGCGATAGCCTTTTCACAACAGCAACGAACAGCAACACCTCTGTTTAGGAAAATATTGCAACTAGTGCCGCAACCACCACGCGCGAAATGGTTAGGCACTCCCGTGACGTCACATTGTCGCATGACAGGTCGGGAATGGCGATATGTAAAAGTTAATTAATGATCACAAACGTTTAAATAATGACAGTGGGTCTAGTTATATGTGATAACAATGTGTAGTGGGCAGTGGATTAACTATTGGTTTCCGTTTGTGGTGACTGCTGACTGAGATAAGGGATGAGATTAAATAGATCCTGGAACTTAGCCTGGTCTGGAGCAGGCTAGCTCCACAGAATAAATCGCCATGGTAACTTATACCATAACATATCCTGCTGCCCCCTATCCCGCTTTTGTGCAACTGGATCACGGATAAATTGAGCCAGGATAACCAAGATATCCTGGCTTAATCCCTTATCCTAGTTTTGTGCAATAGGCCCCAGCTTTCCTCCTTTGCACAACAGAAGGAGTTTGTGACTCTTTCTCCCTAACAAAAAGAAAATCTTCTCTACTTGTCTACTGCTCAGCCACCAACTATAAAATCATATTATTCGTCTAAGGCACAATATCATTATTAAAAGAGGCTGAGCAGGGGATAGGGCCAACATGCAAAGCATTTCTTGAGGGAGGAGTGATTGGGCAGAACCCCAGCACTATTCTTTCAAGTTTGCCTCCAAATGCAAAATGTTCCTCTGTAATTGATATACAAATGCATAATTTACAATTAGAGCGGATCCATATTGTTAGGTTTGATTTGCGTTTATTTTCAAAGGCATGGTAGACATGGTACACATTTTCCACAAAGATACACAGAGTCAGCGTCTGTTTCAAACAAAGCTCTGGTATCTTGCCTCTCAAAATTCATTCTGCTGTTATCAAGCCTATTATCTCCTATGTCAATAATGTTTTACTAGCAAGTCCGTCGAGTGAGGTGTGCCAAATTGACACTGTGGCAAAATTAACATTCCTGGCCAGTGTGAGACTGAAAGTCTCTAAACAAAAGTTGCAACTCTGTCAGGAGAGAGTGAAGTAGGCTACTTGGGTCATATACTCACTCCTGGCTGTCGGGCCCTAGATGCATCTCACATCTCAGCAATAGCTGCTTGTCCCAGACCCAAGACAAAGCAGCAAAAGTTTTGCTTCCTAGGAATGATTGACTACTGTCGTGCTTGTATTCTAAATTAAACAGAGAGGGCACAGCTTCTCCAAGTGTAACCCTTTTTTTTCTTTTCTCCCCTATGTATATACTGTATACAGTATATACAACATATACTGGAGTCACATTCATAAACAGACTAAACATAAACAGGATCCTAGGTTCTCAATTTGCTGGACTTACCGTCTACCATTTAAGTTAGGGAATAGTAACACTAGTAGAAAAAGGTAGAAGGAAAAAAAATGTCAATAGAATAATTAACTGTTGCGGTGCCTCCACTGAAGAATTACTATACCAGTGCCCTGATATAAATGTGTAAATCCTCAGAAATGTAAAGTGATTAAAGTTACTTCTACCTGTATGGCTTATCCTAAATGAAATACTATGCAACCATGTAAGGGGACTTAAAACATAAAACATTTATTGTACCCTTTATCTTTTAACTTTTAGAATTCAGTTTAATATGACATAAGAAAATAATATGGCAAAAAGTTTAAACCCTTTTTAAAAGTTCAATCACTATCTTTCAATTAAGTTTTAATGAATTATATTGTAGCCTTTCCTACAGCATACTTCTAAATAGTAATGTATGGTAATTCAATTCAATAATAATTCGAACTCTATGCAATACCAGTTAGTTTACATTAATTAAACTTTTACCCTGAACAATGCTACATGAAATACACCATAATACTGTCAATGACAATTCGTGTTACTCAATATGTGTCTTTGTTGCACAACAAGTGAAAGTTCAAATAGGCCTATTAGTTAAAATAGTACCATATGACACTAAACCAAGCGCTTGATTTGAAAACTAACGTTAGGGCCAGTCGTCACGTTGGTGCACATAATGTATAATCCAAGTAATGTCAGTAATCCATGTTAGTAAAGAAACGATTAACGCAGGCTGCTTTTACACAGTCCCATGTCGCTATCTTTCCTTGGCTTCACTTTGGTACTCACGCAACCTCGAACTGCTGCAAAATGGCGTGACCTCACACGCTGGCCAGTAGAACGAAGTCCCAGCAAGCGTTTGGTATAGCTGGTTGAGCAGGCTACCTCAGCTTCACTCGTTGTCTGTCCGTTGCTTTCCTCACACACACACGGGAACGGTAGTCTCTGGCGAACCACAGTCCAGGCACACAGCAAGTCAGCTACTTAACTAGCCTCAGCTTCAAGTTAGCCTCAGAACTGAGTGGTAATGGAGACCACGCTGTTGCCGTTGGTCGAAGAGAAACAGTCTTAACTTCGATATAAAACCGAACTTGTTGGACTAAAATGCATAAACAACAAACTAGCTTTTAGAGTTATTAACTGTATACAATATTTGGGCCGAACATCACAGTTTCAAGTCTCCAAACATTAGTTCTCCTCCCGAGTAGAAACGTAGCTCTGCTTCACTTCCTCTAGAGGAAAAATCCCAGCTTCCTCCCTCCAGCGGAAACTATTATTTTTACCTAAAAAGGTAATCTAATGTCTTATTGATCTCTAGCCAACCACCATGAACAACATGAATTAGAGATTGGTTTAATCATAGAAAGAAAAATATATATCTAGTGCAATTAACTGCTAGAAAAACTAAATTAGGGATTCTGGGAAATTGAGTCCTACACCTTAAAATGTAGAGAAATAGGGAAATAGTGAAACGGGTCCAGTAACACATATTTCTAAAGGGTCCTACACAAGCATGTGCAAATACTTGACTTGACTGACAATGTGACTTGGACTGACAATTATGATAAGACCTTTACATATTTGAAACAGGCATTAGCCTCAGCTTCAGCTCTTCCCTACTATGACTTACTTGACTTGTTGACTATGATTTATTGGTGTGTGAAAAGCAGGGTACATGTCAGGGTGTTATGTCAACAGCATGGGGGTCAGCACAGACCAGTGGCTTATTTATCTAAGCAATTAGATGCAGTAGTGAGAGGAATGATGTAGCAACAGCTGCAAGTGAAGTGTTAGCTGTGTTGACGTTGTGTTGTTACATTCACTCACTGTACATGTCCCAAATGAAGTACACTCACTGCTTCTACAAGCACAAACTTCAAATCCTACATCTATATATCAGCATGTGTTATTAACCCTGTGACTCTTGCATGATTGTGGTGAAGTTGTCTCTATGAAGACTAAACCTAGCTAAATTAACACCTTTGTCAAATTTAATGTTTGTTGATGGCTAATTTAAAAAATTATATTTACTTTTAAAATATTTTAATCGGTAACCAATCAGCATTTAGAAATACCATAGAAGAAGTGTGGAGTAGATCTGCACCGGAAGTTGGAGGGAGAAGGGGAAGATAATGGAGAGAGAGAAAAAGCCGTAACGCAGAATGGCTGCGATAGGAAGATATAATTAAGAAGAACGGTGTTAATGTTCAGTATTAGTAAAGTTTAAGTGAGTAGCGCAAAGTTCTGTTTGCCTCCTGGCTTTGGAGTGTGTAAGCTTACGCGGGCGAGTGTGAGGCTCAGTGCACCTGCCGAGGGAAGGAGAGTTAAACTATCGCTTATGATTTGGCTAGCTGATATTGGGCTCCCCACGCTGCTAAGTTCACGGTTCCCCTGCCAACCACAGACTGCTCCACGACGTCAGCGGCCGGGTGAAAGTTAAAGTGACAACGTGAGGTGAAGTAACCTATTTTGTGTCATTTGCCAGCAACTATATTGCGAGTGGATTTTCATTTTTGTTTATTTTTGCTACCGTGGAATAGCTCCTGCTAGAACTGAAACGAAGGATTTTTGCTATTTGTTTTGCTACTTTGTTAACGGCTACAGACTGTGTAAAGAAGAGGAAGTTAATCTAATAATTTTTGTTAAACCATACAGACTGAATTACAAGGAGCTCATTTGAACACTTTCGTTTTGAATTGGGTATTTTGGACTGAGACATTTTATGCCCAAAGCAGTACATTGATTATTGTAACACGTTATCTTTGTTATTATGGCAAATGTTATTGTACAATTTTGCTAATAACTGTTAGTAGGCTACTTCAAGGTTGAATAGTATATTCTGACATTTGTGACATTGAACTGAAGGGTTCCATATTGAATTCATTGAACATTAAGAATAGCATTATTGAGCGCTCGGCATCTAAAGGTTGGCCAACCATTTTGTGTGTGTTATACATTTGTCAAGAGTGAGGGGTAAACTCATTGATTGTTTTGATTGACAAAATATTTTATTTCATTGTATTTTATCTCATATCTTTCTACAAGTGCGATAGTATAATAAACCAGCACTTATTTTCTAATTTTCAAATACTGTTTCGCTGGGGGAGTTCTTAATTTTGATTTCAGGTAATCGCCTCTGGAGTAGGGCGTCCTCATTCTCTGCTGTCAGAATAGTGTAGTTTGGGGACAACACAGGGTAAGTGACACTTAACAAACCCACACTTATGAACGTGTTATGCTCTTTAGGTCATCACTGTGACACTGAAATCCTGAAGCCTAAACTATTCTATTCATCTAGTGAAAGCAGCATAGGTCTGAGGCTAGAATTGACTTGGGGGTTAGGGACACAGATCTTGTAATTTCCAGTCATCCGGGGAACAGGCGTAACCCTTACTATATGGATGTAGATTCCGTCCCGCTACATATTGGCGTCACGAACAGGATTAAATCCTTAACATTGAAACATTGTAGTTTATTGGCTATTTCATAATGGACATGGAAGAGTTACAAAAAGCAGTTTCAAGATCTTCAAACAACGGTTGCAGAGCAGACAGCCCGCTAGGGGAACAGGCAGCACTCCTTGATCAAGCTAGGCAGGATCAGAGAGAGGCGCTTGTCGATGGCAAAGACCGTTATTGAACAACAAAACAAAACTCCAGCAGCCTTGTATATTCCAAGGGAAAGAAAATGTTCTGATTTCACCGGCAGTCCGTCCCAGGGTGAACCATGTGTAGAGGGAGGGATAGTGTCCATGAAATCCTGCTTTAAGATTTCCAGGGTCCCTGAGGAAGATAAGATTGAGTTGCTAAGACAGCACCTCAAGGGTGAGGCAAAGCTGACCGTCAAGTTTATGTTGAGGGAAGACACTACAGACGTACAGAAGGTCTTTGAGGTGCTTGAGAAGACATATGGAGACAAGGTCCCCATTGGTACCCGTCTTAAAGAGTTTTATGATAGGAAGCAATTGCTTGGTGAGAAGATACGTGCGTATGCCTATGATCTGCAGGAAAAGCTGCGTAGACTGAAACGGCGCAGACCCGAGCGCATTCGAGATTCTGAAAAATGCTAAAAGAACAGTTTGTGCTCGGCCTCCGAGATGATTTCTTTACCGCGGAAATGAAGAGACAAGAAAAACAACAACCGGCTGAGACTTTCCTCGACCTTATGCATGCTGCCATTATATGGTCTGAGGAGGAAGAGGCCCCTGCAGCTGGTGCGGCCAAGGGTCCAGTGCGAGGAGCTGTTCATTCTACAGTTGCTGAAGAAGCATCTTCCCCACTGACACTTAATTCGCTCCATGCAGCTATTCAAAGTCTTGCTACCCGCCAAGAGGAGCTCTTCAAAATGGTTCATGGCATGGAGCAGGCTACAACGCCTAGTAGATCTAGCAGGCCACCACTAAGGGATGGTGAAGGAAGACTTGTTTGCTACACCTGCAACCGACCAGGTCACACAAGCCGCACATGCAATCAGGCCAAGCAAGGTGAACATAGAGTGAAGATGGCGGCCCTTACTACAACAGAAGTGGGCCAGGTCGAGGATATTATACAAAACCCCGGTGCCTCGACTTCTGCTGACATCAAGACAGTGTCTCAAACAAATGGGAGAGGTTCAGTGTGTTCTTCTAGTAGTGCTTTCGGTGATTGCTTCACAATTGATGTTTTGATAGATGGGGTGAAGACCAGTTGCCTTCTTGACACTGGTTCTGAGGTTACCACCATCCCTGAAAGCTATTTCAGGGAACACTTTGGAAAAACAGAATCTTCGCTGTCGCCAGCTAAATGGGTTTGCCTCACGGCAGCTAATGGCATTGAAATTCCAGTTGTTGGGTGCCCTCAAGCAGACATTGAGTGTATGGGTAAGGTGTTGAGAGGTCGATGTGTTTTCGTGCTGAAAGACAGTTGCAGTAGTGCAAAGGAAAGGAAGGCAGTGCCTGGTATTTTGGGTATGAATGTGGTAGGAGAGCTTAAAGGCCTTTTCACTGATTTCAAAGGTATCAAGAAATTGGACCGAGGTACAGCCAAGACAGGGGAGGCTAGTCTTAGTCGTGTACTGGCCACTATTGAAGAGGGTGAAAGGTGTGTGGGCCCAAGCGGTTGGATTGGATATGTAAAGGTGGCAGGGAAACGAGCCGTTACCATTCCTCCTTTCAGCGAAAAAGTAATTGAGGGGCGCTGTAGGATACCCCCTAAGGTAAAGTGTAAGGTGCTGGTTGAGGCCTCTACCAGGATGAGTCTCCCTCGTGGTCTACTAGTGGCAAATGTCCTAGCTCAAGCTGCTGAAGGGAAAGTACCAGTACGCCTACTCAATTCAAGTGAGAAGTCCATCACATTGTTCCCGAGATCCAGAGTGGCAGAGCTGAGTAAACCAGATGAAATTGTACCAAGGGAAGTAGTGACTGTGGAGGAGGTGGAGGGAGGAGTCTATGTGAGGGAGATTAGACACGGAAGTGTCCAGTCGACAGAGGGAACTGGACCACTCTCTGTGCCGGTGCAGGCCAATCTCCAAGGGCTGACGCCACCTCAGGTGCTGAAGTTAAACAACCTATTGGAAAAACATCAAGATGTCTTCTCCCAACATAACAGTGACTTTGGATACACCACCACTGTGACTCATCATATCCAGACTGGAGATGCAAGACCAATCAAGCAGAGGCATCGACGTGTTCCGCCACATATCTTTCAAGAGTTCAAGAAACATGTGCAGGACCTTGTGGCACAAGGGGTTCTCAAGGAAAGCTGCAGCCCATGGGCCTCCCCTGCTGTGATTGTCATCAAACGAGACAAGTCGGTACGATTCTGCTGTGATTATCGAAAATTGAATAGTGTGACGTTGAAGGATGCTTACCCTTTGCCGAGGGTGGAAGAGTCGTTAGATGCCCTTGGTAAAGCAAAGCTCTTTTCATCCCTTGATTTGACAGCAGGCTATTTCCAAGTAGCAGTTCATGAAGATGATCAGGAGAAGACTGCCGTCACTACGCCATTTGGCCTATATCAGTGGACTCGGATGCCATTTGGCCTATGTAACGCCCCCGCCTCATTTCAACGGCTTATGGAAGTGGTGTTGGGTGATTTAGCATTTGATGTCCTACTGATATACCTTGATGATGTGTTAGTGTTTTCTAGTGACTTTGATAGCCACTGTGAGAAACTAGATCTTGTGTTCAGTCGCCTTAAGGAACATGGGCTTAAGCTGAAGCCGAGCAAGTGTTTCTTACTGAAGACGGAGGTTAAATTCTTGGGCCATATTGTGTCAGCAGCAGGTGTTCAGGTAGATATGGAGAAGGTTAAAGCGCTCCAAGAGTGGCCTACTCCTAAGAATGTGAAAGATGTACGGCAGGTTGTTGGATTTATGTCATACTACAGGCGATTTGTCCCAAATTTTGCTCAGTTGGCTAAGCCGTTGCATTCATTAATGGGAAAGATAAAGAGGGGAAAGGGAGAACATCCTGTCCCTTTTGTTTGGAGCGGAGAATGTCAGGGGGCTTTTGATAATCTAAGGGGATGTCTTATGTCTTCTCCAGTACTTGCATACCCAGACTTTTCGCTTCCCTTCACCCTTACTACGGATGGAAGTTTACTTGGATTGGGAGCGGTGCTCAGTCAGCGGCAAGATGGGGTAGAACGCGTTGTAGCATTTGCTAGTCGGGGCCTCAGGGGTTCAGAGCGAAATGACAAACATTATAGTGCATTTAAGCTCGAGCTACTAGCCCTTAAATGGGCAGCTACGGAAAAATTTCGGGATCTCTTAATGTATTCCAAGTTCACTGTCGTGACCGATCATAACCCGCTTCGGTATCTGGAGACTGCTAACCTTGGTGCAGTAGAGCAGAGGTGGGTCGCTCAGCTAGCGGAGTATGATTTTGATGTGCATTATAAGCCAGGAAGGGAGAACACGAATGCAGACGCATTGTCCCGATTCCCCAGACACAGGAGCCAGAGGTTGCTGACAACGACAAAGACTTCCTGGTCATACAGGCTGATGAGGTACGCGGCCTGTCTATGGCCTGGACAAGAGGTGGGCACAAGAGGGCCTGATGTGCATGCTGCCTCTCAAGCTGCCGCCACAGCAAAAAAAGTTTATGGACATAGCTGGGAAGAGCTCCAGCAACTCCAGGCCGATGATCCTAGCGGGCCCACTGGCAATTGCGGTAAAAAGAAATGCCCGCCTCAATAGGGCACCAACTACAGGAAATGCCACCTGCACTGAAAAGGTTATCTTCTCAATGGGAACGGTTGAAGATACGCTATGGTGTGTTATTCCGCTGCTTGTGTGACCCGAGGGATGGAGAAGAGGTGCACCAGCTGGTGTTACCGGAGTGTCTGCAGAAACATGTGTTCAGTATGGAGCATGAGCACGGAGGTCACTTCAGTGACAGAAGCACACTTGCACGAATGAGACGGAGTTACTACTGGCCTTCGATGAGCAAGGATGTCCAGGGCTGGGTAAAGCAATGTAAACGCTGTGCATTAGCTAAGGATGTCTTTCCAAAAATCCGAGCCCCAATGACATGCACCAATGTGACCACACCATTAGAGGTGTTAGCCATGGACTACACCTTCCTGGAGAGGTCGGTGGGAGGCTTTGAGAATGTTTTAGTTTTAACTGACATGTTCACGCTGCTTTTACCATTGCTGTCCCGACTAAAGATCAGTCTGCAAAGACTACTGCCAGGGCCATTGTTAGACACTGGTTCGTGTATTATGGCTGCCCAGCCAGGCTTCACTCAGACCAAGGGCGCAACTTTGAAGCAAGCGTCATCAAAGAACTCTGTCGCATTTATGGCATCTCCAAAAGTCGCACCAGCCCGTATCACCCCCAGGGCAATGCTCAATGCGAAATGATTTAATAGGACGATGCACGATATGCTTAGAACTTTGCCATCAGAGAAAAAAAGCCAACTGGAAGGAGTATCTCCCCGAACTAGTGATGGCTTACAATAGTCACGTTCATTCCTCGACTGGATACTCCCCTTTCTATCTCCTCTTTGGAAGAGACGCTAGGTTGCCCCAGGATGTGTTGGGGGGAAAGGACTTGGAGCAGGGTGATGTTGATAACCTTGATAATTGGGTGTTTGACCACCATGAGAGGCTGAAGGTGGCGGCAGAGGCAGCCAGAACTGCCGCTCAGGATTCCTCTTGGCGGCGCAAGCGGCTCTATGACCGGACGTCCCGTGCTGCACTTGTCAGGCCAGGTGACCGGGTGCTGCTGAGGAACCACCGACCAAGAGGAAGGAACAAGATTCAGGACAAATGGGAATCAGGGGCTTATCTAGTTGTCAAGCAGAATCAGCCTGACTTGCCGGTGTTCACAGTCAAGCCAGAAGCTGGGGGTCCTTCCAAAGTAGTGCATCGTGATCAAATGAAACATTGCACCTTTCAAACACCAGTTAGAGAGAATATTGCACCCAGGCACAAAAGGGTTGAATGTCATTCAGACACTGAACCTGTAGATTTAGTGTACATTCCTCACACACTTCAGGACATACCAACACCGGATGAGGGTACGGGAGGTAGTCTGGGGGAATTACAGGATGTAGGGCAGGAAGCAGTTTATGATGCTAGTGGGGGAGAGGGGTCCGCACCTGGGGATTTACCTGGGGACTTATCTGGGGAAGCAGATGACTCAGGGTCAGATAATGAAATTGACAGACCGAGACGCCCACAGAGAAGCACTAGGGGTCAAATACCAGTGAGGTATCGTGAGGGATATGTTATGAAGTGAAATACTTTTTTTTTTTTGGCCTTATTGATTTGAGACTTTACGTTTGTTTTGTCTGAAAGCATACAGTAACTGAAATGTGTGTGAGAAAAAATGCTTATTTAGACCCAATGTAATCCCTACATTTCTGCTGTATTGATTGACTGAATTCTGTTCTATTCTTGTAGAGTCCCTGGTGCCGGTGGAGAAGTCTCTGGTATGGCAGGGTTTGAAGGGGGGGAATGTGACAGATGTAAATTATATTTACTTTTAAAATATTTTAATCGGTAACCAATCAGCATTTAGAAATACCATAGAAGAAGTGTGGAGTAGATCTGCACCGAAGTTGGAGGAGAAGGGGAAGATACGTGGAGAGAGAAAAAAAAGCGGTAACGTGAATGGCTGCGATAGGAAGATATAATTAAGAAGAACGGTGTTAATGTTCAGTATTAGTAAAGTTTAAGTGAGTAGCGCAAAGTTCTGTTTGCCTCCTGGCTTTTGGAGTGTGTAAGCTTACGGCGAAAGTGTGAGGCTCAGTGCACCTGCCGAGGGAAGGAGAGTTAAACTATCGCTTACGATTTGGCTAGCTGATATTGGGCTCCCCACGCTGCTAAGTTCACCGGTTCCCCCCAACCACAGACTGCTCCACGACGCCAGCGGCCGGGTGAAAGTTAAAGTGACAACGTGAGGTGAAGTAACCTATTTTGTGTCATTTGCCAGCAACTATATTGCGAAAGTGGACTTTCATTTTGTTTATTTTTGCTACCGTGGAATAGCTCCTGCTAGAACTGAAACGAAGGATTTTTTTTTCTATTTGTTTTGCTACTTTGTTAACGGCTACAGACTGTGTAAAGAAGAGGAAGTTAATCTAATAATTTTTGTTAAACCATACAGACTGAATTACAAGGAGCTCATTTGAACACTTTCGTTTTGAATTGGGTATTTTGGACTGAGACATTTTATGCCCAAAGCAGTACATTGATTATTGTAACATCGTTATCTTTGTTATTATGGCAAATGTTATTGTACAATTTTGCTAATAACTGTTAGTAGGCTACTTCAAGGTTGAATAGTATATTCTGACATTTGTGACATTGAACTGAAGGGTTCCATATTGAATTCATTGAACATTAAGAATAGCATTATTTGAGCGCTCGGCATCTAAAGGTTGGCCAACCATTTTGTGTGTTATACATTTGTCAAGAGTGAGGGGTAAACTCATTGATTGTTTTGATTGACAAAATATTTTATTTCATTGTATTTTATCTCATATCTTTCTACAAGTGCGATAGTATAATAAACCAGCACTTATTTTCTAATTTTCAAATACTGTTTCCGCTGGGGAGTTCTTAATTTTGATTTCAGGTAATCGTCTCTGGAGTAGGGGCGTCTCATTCTCTGCTGTCAGAATAGTGTAGTTTGGGGACAACACAGGGTAAGTGACACTTAACAAACCCACACTTATGAACGTGTTATGCTCTTTAGGTCATCACTGTGACACTGAAATCCTGAAGCCTAAACTATTCTATTCATCTAGTGAAAGCAGCATAGGTCTGAGGCGAATTGACTTGGGGGTTAGGGACACAGATCTTGTAATTTCCAGTCATCCGGGGAACAGGCGTAACCCTTACTATGCGGATGTAGATTCCGTCCGCTACATATGCGTTTGGAGTCCGGAGAGGTAGGGACTGGCTACTCTTTAGTGAATCAATTTGATGTGTTTTTTTCTCTCTCATATTATATTTCTGTCCAAGCAGCTGAATTGGTAGCCCAATTCAGGGCATGTATTTAAGCAAAGGGGAATCGATTTGTATTTATATATATAGTAATTATAACTGGGGAATTGTGCATGATCACATCTACAGGCAAACCCTACAACATAAAGATTGGATAGCAATATTGTGGAAAGCTAAGGCTTTAATGAGAGATGTTGTGCCTAGATGGGGCACAACAGAATTGACTAAAATCATAGTGTCAACAGGGATGATTGGGTGACAGCTCTTCCTTTGGCTCTCCTCTACATTAGAGGCTGTTCATCAAGATCTACAGGGTTTAGCCCTTTTAAGATTTTGACCGGACGTCCCTTGCCGGCTCCAGGGCTACACCCACCTAACCTAAGAAGATGTGGATAGGACAATGGTTACATGTGAGGACTGACTGCTGCTCTGTCTTCTGTTTCCCCACAGGTGGCCTCAGCCCTTCCACAAAACTTCCAGAGGACACACCCAGCCAAGCCAGGCTCCTGGAGACTCATCAAAGGAAGAAAACACTGGAACCTCATCAAGTGTTCTTAGCAACACCTACAGCCATGAGGATTGCGGAAAGAGACTCTTGGGTCCATTTGTCATATTGCAGAGTGGTGAACAATCCAGAACAATACATGGACTGAACTGAATATTATAACCAACATGTGGCTGCACGAGTGGGTTGACAAACACTTTTGGCAATAGGCTGAGGAATGCAGACTTTAGCAGGATTAATAAAATATCACTATAGCATCACATCAAAATATTTTTTCTCAGTTTGTTGTTTTGGTTTAATTTTATTTGGACAGTAACCTGAGGAGGATCTAAAACACCCAAGTCAGCTCTGCTGTTGAAGACTAGGATTAGGTTTTATTTTGGGTTTGAATAACTGGGAAAACAGAAGATGTTGGTGTTTGCTTTGCTTAGTATTCACCTGAAGGGTTATATCATCTTCCTCAAGAAAGAAGTTGTGGTAACAATAAAGTCTGTGAGTTAGCCTTCCGTATCAAAACAACATTAACGGGATGTAAAGATACATATTGGGTATGCCAATCTTTTCAGGTGTGAGTGTTTCCCTATAGGACTTCTCAGGACTTTGTATGTGCAGCATTTCGACTATGTACAATCCCTCAGTGTCTTTCAGCAGTGGTATAGTCCCATGCCACTCTAGAGAGAAGATCCAGAATGAGCATGGATTTGATGGCTTTGATTTTTGATTTCAAAGGCTTCATGTTCATGATGGACACCTGTGATATGCGGTGTGGGTGTGTGTGTGTGTGTGAGAGAGAGAGAATTGGTGTTGATTTAGAGCGAATGATGCATGACATCCCCATACCTCTGCTGGCTTCTCCAGTGAGCCTATCCTCTCCGTGCTGAATAATATTGCCTTGGTCTGAACTAATGGATGTGGCTGGGTGGTTTGCTGAGCTTACAGGTGTTCTCCATCTCTCTCTCTCCCTCCATCTCTCTCTCTCTTTCTCTCTCTCTCTCACTATCTCTCTCTCTTTCTCTCTCTCTCTTTCTCTCTCTCCACTCCCTGCTGTGATCACCCCCTTGTCATTTATTTTCCCCTCTTCCCACCTCCACCAGTTTGCAGGCTTTATACCATGCCTGCTTTGGGCGAGCCTAGTAAAGTTTAATTGAAGAATATCTTTGCCAAAGGCTTTGCATAATGCATTCTCAGCCAAGCCAATATCCTTGGCTGCCCATTTGACTCTGCCTCCACCCAAAGTCAGACAAGGGGGCTGAGACCAAATCTTGAAGTACACAGAAAATTGATGAAATCAGCACCCTGTGGACCCTACGGAGATGGAGGTGTGTGTGTGTGTGTGTGTGTGTGTGTGTGTGTGTGTGTGTGTGTGTGTGTGTGTGTGTGTGTGTGTGTGTGTGAGAGTACATTGGTGGGGTTACAACTCTGGAGGCCTGAGCTTGAAGGGAGTGAAGGGTGTGGAGAGGACGAGGAAAGGAGAGGGAGAGGAAGAGGAGAGGAGAGGGAGAAGAGAGAATAATGAAGAGGATGGATGGATGGGAGAATGGTGAGGACAGTGGAGGTAGTGGTGGTGCTGGTGGCAGCCCAGAGCTGAGGAGAGGCATGGCACGCTGGGGACCGGCGGGCATCTCTGGACGGCACAGATGGAGGAGGCATCTGCCTCTTGATTGTCAGGGGAGGAGAGAAGGTCACAGGATGAGCACATGCTCCAGACTCAGAACATGTGCGTGTGTGATAAACCACGGGTTTGGGCCTTACCAATGAAATGTGGGTCGGGAAAAGCAGATGGCTCTGCCACCCGTTGTCCTTTTCAAGCGTCGCGTGTGTAAAGAACTGCATTGGTTCCTTTGAAAAAAAGAGTCCATTTCTGATGAATCACCACCAGTCCCGTGCCTGCATTTTTAGGAATGCTGACACACGCACAAAAATCCCAATAAGAGCCTCCACCTGACACGAGGGAGAGAACATCCACTCTCTCTCTCTCTCTCTCTCTCTCTCTCTCTCTCTCTCTCTCTCTCTCTCTCTCTCCACCATCACAGCTGGATGTTTATTTGTGAAATGGTCCTCCTGTCTAGCACCATGTGCTATGAGATCATAATCAGGGGAGGACGGCACGAGTGAGCTTTAAAACATTAGGTTCTGATGATATTAAGGGTCCGCCAGAGATATTCTCCTGGCACAGCTTTTATTTAATGAATGCTTAAGCCCCCACAGACACAGTGACTACATGTTTCTAATAGCCCAGAGATTAATAATTGATGCACGTTATTGGCCTAAGTACTTTATGCTTTGTAATTTCCGTTTCAAACCAGTGCAGCGGCGAAGAGAGAGAGAGAGAGAAAGAGAGAGGAGGAGAAGAGTCTCTCTGTGTTCTTAACTGAGTGCCTATTTGATATCCATCCGCTTAAAGCTTGGGTCTCCTTATCACTGTGTCCCATGCAGTGCTTTCTGTGTAGTGTTCTAAATTGCCCTAAGTGTTTGTGTATTGTAAATGGTTAGCTATTGTTTTGAGTGAAAAAAGTGTATGTTAAAAAGCATTAGCACAATGGGGAAATTACATATTGTAAGAACCACGATGGGTGCATTATTGGCTGTTAAGTTTTTGTGAAATAAGTCTGGCAGAGGAACCATGTTTGCATTAATGAAATGTCTGTATGAGTATTGATAATATTTTTGCACATATAATGGAATTCCTCCATGCGGAAACACGGCCCCTCATCCTGTCAAGTGGCACTCGCATAAATATATTTCATCTTGCGGGGAACAGAACATGGGCTTGCGCTGAAGGCTGGCCAGTGGCCACCATGGTGCATAACAGGCTGAGGAAGAAGGACCGCCACCCTAGCAGAGGAAAAGAATTGCCAACATAACCACTCTCGAATTACTTATGGTCAGTGTGATGGTTATTGATGGTAGAGGGGATGTGTGTGTGTGTGTGTGTGAGTGTGTGTGTGTGTGTATGTGTGTGTGTGTGTGTCAGGGCGAGGCAGTGGAGAGAATCAGTGCTTCATTTGTGCGATAACAATTGGGCCACTGACCCATGAGTTCCAAAAACATTGGAGGGCAGAAAAAAGGAAACGAGGCCAGGCGGCCGAGCGGCCATGGAAAACACTGGCGTCAAAGCCATATTGTGCTCGGGATGTGACAGGATTACTGATTTGTCAAAAGATCTCTTTAAACACTTGGGAGGAAATGCAGGTCAGAGATGAAGGCCCAATGCACAAAGCTCCATGGCCTCGGGCCTACAGCGGCCCGGCCAAGGTAACAGGAGCGCAGTGCAGAGGATGAGCCCGTGCAGAAAGGATATATATTACGACGCTGGCGCGCCATGATGTCTGAACCAGTTACTCAGTGGGAAGCGGAACACAACAAATAACGGCACCCCTCTGAGCGAAAGAAACAAAGAGAGAAGGAAGGATGGCATGCTATGTGGCATTGCTTTATTTGCCGGCAGCAGAAACGCTCTTGGCTTGACCCACTCTGGGTCGATGCAAAGAGAATTTCTACCGACTGGCTCCGTCAATTACTGCTCTGGTAACAAGCGTTTCCATGGGTATTTCAGAGCTAATCTTTGAGGACTGATAGTTTTGCGGCAAAGGTACACAGCACACATCGAACTTTAGACTGATTGCTTTTCATTTTTTCCACCCACGTTTGTAAGGACAGATTTTATTGCATGTGTCAATATCACAGAACAACATCACAATTGCATGGGAACTATATCCATCAGTCAATATTTCATCCGTGATTTTGAATTTGACGTTGGTCTTCAAAAACTGTGTGTTTGTGTGTGTGTGTGTGTGTTTGTGTGTGTGCACGTATGTGTGTGTGTGTGTGTGTGTGTGTGTGTGTGTGTGCGTGTGTGTGTGTTTGTTTGCACATATTTTGATTTATGAATATGGCTTTTATTAATAAATAATCAAATAGCATACATGGTGCATTAGAACTACTCCTCTGGGGCTGATCTGGATTTGCTTGGCCTCCTGCCAAAAAAAGGGCTGCAGTCACATTGAATCCCCACCCCACCCCCCAGCCTGCCCTCCGCATGGTGCCAGAAGGCTAGCGGCATGTGGTGAGTCAGTCCCTGCCCCTGCCACCGCCTGCCCCCTCTGCATGCCCACCACCACCACCAAACCCCTCTGACCAATTTGGCCTGACTGTACAACCCCCTCTTGCAGACTTGTGTTCGTCTTGTAGGGGCCAAATAATCACAGCTCATGCTTCTGACCCAGTTCAGTCACATGGGGTGAACCACTTCTGAGAAAGGGAAACGGGCATCCAAAGTGCTCTTTTGTTGTCACTGTCACAAATTACCCCCAAAAAAAAAAAAAAAAAAAAACCCTTGACTTATCCCTGTGGCAGTCTACTAGAGTCCCTTCCTGTGCATCCACCGGTGTTTTTGACAAAGTTTTTGATAGTCAAGACAATGTGCCAAGACATGGCAGTGACACAGAGAGTGGGAGTGCTTGTCATTTAGACCTGATGAGGAGTCTAATAGGATGGTAATGGAAGCCGGTAAAATGTCCATTACCAGCTCAGCTTCTGCCTTCAGAAAATAAATAGCTGCCGATCATTTAAATCACTCTGGTTCATTAGTTCCTCGTCGGATGTCGACATCAACCTGTCTGACTCTGCGTGCACCCACAATGCAATGGGGCCACAGAGAGAGGGCAGATCATGTTGATTCGCCATGTGGTACCTTCAGAAAAAAACTTCAGGCCCCTGCTATGGTAGACAGGCACCATGCACGGGCATCAGAGCACAACACAGACGGGCCTCCTTTGCGAATTTGCATTTATTCTCCCAGTCGGAGCAATTTTGCGTCGTCATCCTCAACCCAACGTGGACACATTGAATTTATACAAGTCTCAGCTGCATGCAAGATGTTTAAATGGATCTTGGCAAGTCAATTTGGGAAAGGTTAATGTTGTGTGAACAACATGGTGTGTGCATCTGGGATGCCTTGAACTCTCAATTCAAGAGAAAAAAATAAACTAAAGCAAACAAAACAAAGCAAAACAAAGAGATATCCTTTTGATCCTCCTGCTTAGTCTGACTAGAAACACATCCATGTGTGCTTGCAGGAAATTATGTAAAATACTCATAATAATAATAACAATAATGTGCATTGTTGTTGCCTACTCCTATTATGTAATGCAATCTCAGTTGAGGTACCTAGAGTCCTTATCCGTGCCGTTTTAATTCATTTAGCCGGGATTAAATTTCACTCGGGGCTGGATTTACGTAAGAGTTTCATCTAAGGTGATGTCGCTGGCAAAGAGCCAATACCATGTGGCACAGCCAGAGTGTGACTGACAAATAAACATGGGAGGCTTATCACCGGATCTCCATGTGCAGTTTGACTTGCAGGTACATCTATCCCTAAGCTTGGCAAATTCCAAGAAGTTTGTACTGCATGGCCTATGTATTACGCCAACAAGCCCAACACTCAACCAAGATGCATGCTGATTTAAAGTGCATTTGGAGAGGAGACGTGCAGGAACAGAATTGGCATATGATAACACAGCCTGGGGGAGATGTCAGGGATGATGTGTGGTATATAGGATGTGTTGTACAATGAACCTGGTTCTCATATTTCTCTGCACCCAGGCCTCACTTCGTACTGCATAACACACACAGTTCTAATAATTATCTGCGGCAGACCTTATGTGGTTTGAGAGCGGAGCTGTGTAATATATTAGTCAGAACTCTCTCTCTCTCTCCGAGCAGGAGAATGATCTCTGTGCTGGCGAAGCAGTGTGCTGGGGGAAACTTGGCTTTGATGCGTGTCAGAGGACCCCTGACAGTAAGCTTTGATAGTGACAAGCCCGAATGATCCCTCCCCCCCTTGGGTGGGTTAGGAGACGAAGGGGAGGCCCCCACACCCCCAGCCCTGATAAAACTCTGCGCCCGCCTGAAAAACGCCAAAAGAGCTTGCAAATGTCAAAATGACATAATGAGGACAATAGAGCGGTTTTATTATGCAGCACGGCGGCACTGTGGAATTACAGCAGAGAAAGTAACGACAGAGAGAAAGAAAGAAAGAGAGAGAGAGAGAGAGAGAGAGAGAGACGGAGGGAGAAGGAGAATTTCACAGCCTTGCAAGTTTGACATGCTGATCTGCGGATGCAGAGGAGGCTGGAGTCAGGAGAGATTGACCTCCTCATTTGTGGCATTGTGACTGTAATAAATGCGTGGTCATTCCCACTAAGCACGGTTCAGTGAAGGTGTTAGACATGCGATTAAGTTCAAATCTTGACATTCAGTTAAATAAGGATATTATTCACTGATGGATGGGACATGCCACATGAATAACATCATCACTAAAAGTCATGTCCTGTTCCCTCTTAACTTTAAATACACTGTTTTGACAAACTGTGTGTTGGACATAAAACCCATTTACAAAGGGACCAAGATGAAACATTTACATTCACACTTATTCATTTATCAGAAACTGCTGAGGAACAATACTATAGCTACGGTGCAATAGGAGGCTTCACAGATTCCTTAATGATGGCTGATCAAGATCCGATGCTCTGATCAAGCAGTCACCCAACAGCTGGCTGGCCTTGAACAGACAGACCAAATGACACCTGTGTCCCAAAATGACTTTGCTGACATTTGAGATCCAGGCAGGCTCCTTTAGAGATGTCAGTGTGTGTGTGTGTGTGTGTGTGTGTGTGTGTGTGTGTGTGTGTGTGTGTGTGTGTGTGTGTGTGTGTGTGTGTGTGTATGGCACAGTATGTGTGTGTGTGTGTGTGTATATGTGTATGTGCATGTGGGGATGGGTGTCTGTGTGTGTGTGGCACCCATATAACCTATTTCGGAGATAAATTGGACTCTGTGAAGACACATGGACGGCATCACAAATCCATTTTTCCTCCACAGCTCGGCTTGATTTATGTCATCCTAGTATCGACTGTATTTCCTTTGAGAAGGAGGGAGGAGGAGAGAAGGAGAGCAGGAAGGAGGGAGAGGAAACACACACACACACACACGCACACACACAAACACACACACACACACACACACACACACACACACACACACACACACACACACACACACACACACACACACACACACACACACACACACACACACACACACACACACAAACACACACACACACGCACACAAACACACACATGATTTGGTTGGATATGTTTGTTCAGCAAACCCACTCCAGCACTTTACTGGTTTACCCCGCGGTCCCTCTCTCCACTCCCTGATGTGAGACTGGTGAGCAAACCTACAAGCCTTCAAATCCTCTTGTTTCTGTGTGTGTGTGTGTGTGTGTGTGTGTGTGTGTGTGTGTGTGTGTGTGTGTGTGTGTGTGTGTTAGCTCTGCCTCCGGAACAGTAATTTGCAATTTATGCTATTTATGCAATTTATGCTATCAGTTTCAAATGTATGCCATCATCACTGCAGATATGCAAATGTGTTTTAAACAAATCAATACTTGATAATATGCTCAGTGCTATTATGTCTTCATGATAATCAAGTTTCGAAATACACGGCAAATGTAAACATCTGAAGAGTGAAGACAATAAGCAAATTAATTTGTGCCATTATCAGAAATGGAGTATTGAGTCCCAATGAGAGAGATGCTTGGCTTTCACTACATGCCTTGTGTGCCTCATGCCTGAAACACAGACAACAGCTCTCTGCCTCTAGGAAGCAATCACCGAAGTGATGAATAATGGTAATGTTGGCGTTCCACCATTTTTGTTTTGAGATGATAAAGTTGTCATATGCGTCTTCTATTATTGCCACCGACTGCATCACACGATGCCCAGGGTAATTAGAGCTCTGATTGCAACAATTGTGAAGCACAGACCTTCTTCTGACAACTCTGAAAAATATTATGACAATTCCTCAAGAAAAAGAGACAGCAATATGGTCCAATTAAATATAGATGTAGTCAGCATTCGAGGTTCACAATTGTGATATTGACCAGAGGGTCTGATGCATGTTAAAAGGGCAGTGGATGATCCAGTATCAATTATTTACCTCACCTGCTCATTAAGCTCGTAATTAGGAAGACTGATTCACTGAGCAACCTGGCTTACAGCAGCTATGTATCAATAAATGTTAATTATCACAGTCTGTTCATGTTTCAGCACACACAGCCACCATCTCTCTCTCTCTCTCTCTCTCTCTCTCTCTCTCTTTCTCTGCCAGAGGAGGAAGTTCAATGCTCTGAGTCAACGATGATCCAAGTGAGAAATATGGCCAGACGTCTTTAGTCAATTTGGGTTCCTCTGGCATGGAGGTTATTCATGTTGCACGATTGGATGCCTATGGCTATAATGGGTGGCTGGTCTCAATCCATCTCCAGAAGAAGACCATTGGTTAATTTCCCTTCTGTGAATGGATAATCTCCTGTGCTTGTCCCCGCCGAGCTAGACGTCTGGTTGGCACATGCGTTTTAATATGGGAATGGGAGATGTGGACAAATGCGGTAGACGGCACTTTGCAAACACAGATGTCGGCTGATTTTCAATTTGCTAATTCGGAGTCGATTCCTCCCTCTGAGCTTGTGCTTTAGCTGCTTAAGTCAGGTTGGGGCCTCTCTAAGCATCTTTTCCCAACATGAAAAGGTCAGCCAAGTGCTCTTATTCACTGCAGTACTGGATTTGCAAGCCACTGACCCTTTCAAAGCAACCGGGGGACATGCAAGCAAATTGGGCAGTTTTGTAGCCAAAGACAACAAATATGAATTCTAAGGGGGGGAATTAGAAGAAAGACAAACAGGCCCCTCAGCTTCGCAAACAAGTGAACTGTATCTCATATAGATTTCTGTCCTCAGATCTCTGTGGTTAAATCATTCTGACGCTACTGTTGGAGTTCAAACGCAGTTCAGATTGTAGCGTACTGTATAAAAATCCACTGGGTCCATCTTTGCACAGAAGTATTAATGGTGAAATGCAGAAACAAGTGAGAAATAGAGAGAGAGAGAAAAAGAGAGAGTGAGAGAGAGAGAAAGAGAGCGAGAGAGAGACAGACAGAGAGATAGAGAGAGACAGAGAAAAATACATCAATGCACGAACCATATGTATGGAATGCTACAGCTGAGTGGAGTTTAAAGCGCAAACACAGTGTTTTTGTTTGAGCTGTGTGAAAAGCTTTGTAGTCTCTGATCAAAACAAGGGCAGCAGGAGGGAAGCAAGAAGAAATCAAGTCCAGTTTAAGTGCTTGTGCTTATTCCCCCAAATCAGAAGGATTCATTGGTTTTGTTTGAATTATAAATGAAGAACAAATCCTCAGTACACTTGACATTTGATTTTTCATTTGGCATTTGAGATTTCTGTTCATCATTTACACCTACTGTATCGGTGTATGACAGAAATGTGCACATCCAGTACACACACAGACAAAGATTCCACTACACTGTGCCTCACACACACACACACTGATTAGCACACACTCACACTTATCGAGATATAGCCTAAAAATACATGCACAAACATACAAGGCAGAGAGAGAGAGAGAGAGAGAGAGAGAGGGGGGGGGGTATGGGAGGGGGGGGCACTTATTTGTCTGTCAGGGCTTGCAGTTTGGGTGACAATCTCACCCATTTCAATTATCTGCCTCTTTCCCATCCATCATGTGTTTTTATCTCTCTCCTTTCATCTCATGGTGGCTCCCTCTCTGAGAGCCCCCACACACACACACACACACACACATACACTCTCACACACACACACACACACACACACACACACACACACACACACACTCTTTCACACACACACACACACACACACACACACACACACACAAACACACACAACCACATTATGTGAATCACTCCCTAGCTTGCAGACAGAGGTAGACCCTACACATTGGAACAGGCCCTACTGCTTCATTCATTTCAGTGAGCTGTGATCTAACAGTTGCTGAGATCATAGGAGGAATGAGCTGTCTTGTGCTGCATGTAGTACAGTATGTTCCTTTTGGACTCATCACAAATTCATGTGCATCCGGTAGACAAAGGAAGGGTACTTAGACCAGAATGAAACCGTATAAGGCTGTGGTCTACTGTTGATATCACTCAACTATGGAGAGTACGCAATGTTTAGAAGCTTGTGGAGTGACTAGGTCTAGTGGGAAAGCATTCTGTATGTTTTTATGATGGTTGCTCTCTAACAAATTATTTTTCATGAGGCTAAGAGTCAGTTACTGAACACGAGCAATATGCTGTTTTGCTTGTCTTCTCTGCAACTGGAGGCAAGTAGAAACTAAACTAATAATTATAGGAAAAACATTATAAACAGACTCAACCTTTAGCGACCCTAAAAGCGACACAAAAGGTGTCACTATCAGTGAATGAACACAACTGGTCATTATGCTGTTTCTCTATCTCCAATCTATAGAAGTGTCTATTTTGAAATTGCCCTCAGGGGCAATTAGTGCATGTTACTGAAATCAACATCAATTAGAGAATCTCATCGCCGGAGAATAGCGACAGAGAACCCTGAGGGGGTTGAGACCCCTGGCTCCTGGTTGGATTCCTGCGGCTTATTTTTAGCCAGTGGGTGGGGCCAGTCTGTCAGCAGCACATCGGTGGCTGTCTCCTCCTCATCATGGTGACAGGAGATGAACGCTCGTGGTCCTGGTGGCAAGCTCTTTGTCACACACACACACACACACACACACACACACACACACACACACACACACACACACACACACACACACACACACACACACACAAGCACACACGCACACACAGACACAAGCTGAAGATTTTTTTGTGAACCTACTCTGTGCAAAAGCTTTCCATTTCAATTTGATTTTAATTCAGTTTAATTAAACTCAATTCATCTTAATTATGAATATAGCTCATTTAACTGTAAGAGTCTTGTCCTGTTCCTATGTCTGTTCACATGACAATAACAGTGAGTTTTGTCTGTGAAGGTGCTTTACAGAACCTAAGCAATCGCAATGGCCACTCTTCAATGTGTCTGTTTGAGTTCTTTTTTTATCGTGCCATTCTCATGGAATATGATCTGAATGTTCTTTGCAGAACCCAAGGTCTGAAGCACTAGAGCGGGCAAAAGAGAGAGGACTTAAATAAGTCATTATTTTGATGGCTATAATACAAAGCTCATCTTAGTAAGATATAGCGCGAGAACAACATTTATCAGAGGAGGGGTGGCATTACTGATTCTGACCAATGCCTGACCTTATCTGATTAATGAGATCAACCTGTGCTGCTCTCTCATATGCCTTTATCTTTCCAGCAGTGTCCCCTGGTCAATCCACTGGCCTTGGGGTAGAGATCTATGCTGCCCTGCAGAAAAAAATAACAAAGCCAAAAAAAATGTGGTCTCTAATTTCCCCCCAACCTGCTCAATAGCCACAGGATGGATTTATTTTCTTGGTGATTGAATGCTTTTCTGTATGAGCACCATTATGGAACGCCATTCTGGGGATAAATAAAGAGGGCTGCCATTGATTGTTGCCAAATAGCTTTCCATGGCAGGACTCTAACAAATTGGATTACTGGTCTGCCTTTCTCTTTTTTACTGCAGGCAAAGCCAGACCCTCAGCACAGAGACAATGTGACAGTCGGAAATGGAGACTTCCATTATAGCAGTGATGTGGTGTAAAATCTGAATTTAATGCAGCAGACGTTCACAGTCAGTCTTCTTCCACTTCCTGCCACTGTTGTCAGCCAGTGTTCCCACTCTGCACTAGGCTACTGTTGAGCTCAGAGCCGATCGCACATTTCACTTCAGTGTCCGTCTTCACAAGAACACACCAGCACATGCAGGATATGAAGAACACTGGAATGATGTGAAATCATGTTAAAATGAATTTACACAAACATCTCACAAGGAAATTTGGGGAAACATATTTTAAAACAAATAAACAAGAGACCATATTCTTAGAGTTGAATTCCCAGAATATTTGTCTGTGGCATCTCCTGTATGATGGCTTGTATATTACAGCACAATATTAGTCTGAGTGAGGAGCCCATTTTCTTTTAAGGTAGATGGGATGAGAGTGCAAATATATATATGACCTAACAGAGCCTTCTGCCAGCACAACGTGACACAATAGCATATCATCTCATTTGATGTTTCTGAGAAATAAAAAGAGCTAAGTGCTTCTTCATTTCAGTCTTGTCCACTAACATGCCTGTCTCATCCTTTGTCCCCCGTGGTATGAATCATTGGAATTCCGTTATATTTTGTTATGAAGAAAACCTTGCTTTAGCCTTGCTTGCATGTTAGGCTACTGGAGGTCTACACATGACGGCAGACTACAGAATTCAGACCCCAGACTCGTAACTGGTCTTCCATGCTCGTGTCTGCCTATACATTCGGCCTTAACGTTCATGTGAATATTGCATCTTGCATTCACGTAACATTATTTTTTTAAGGAAGGCGTGTGTCAAATGGACAAAGAATACAAGTAGCAGCCATGAGGCATACACATACGGGTTGTTAAAAGAGAGTATATCTCAGGCCATAAACAACAGCTCTTGGGGAAAGTCTTTTGATGAATGCTCACGAAAAAGACTTTTCATAGTGAAAGCTATGTCCGCATATTACGTTCTGTGAGAAGGAGATGATGACATGACGGCCCCATTTCCTGGGCACGTATCTCTGTAATGTATTAGGTGTGCAAAGGGCCTTTTTGTCGCCATCTGCTCAGCGTGGCGTTTTGGAACAACCTCTCCCAAAACAAAGTAGGTTGGACGCTACCTAATCTATATTTAGTGGAGTAATGTCCTCCTGCTTTGTCACTCCCCTCTCTCATTACCGTGTTATCTCAACCCTGCAACCCCGGATTTAATTAGTTACTGTGAGTCAATTAGTTCAATTAGAAATTGGAGTGCGGCTGCCAAGCCATCTCCAGCCCAAGGGACAATGATAATGGCCACTTGCAAACATATCTGCATGGATACCTGCTGCACAGTACAGAAAATCTGTATTCATTTATTTAATTATATACAGTATCTATGTGTGCATGCATGTATATGTATATTTATTCATATATTAATGTATCCATAACAATTTCTAAAATATTAATTATCTTTTTTATTTTGTGTCTTTTTTTAACAGTGTTATGATTTCAATTTTCACTTTTATAGTATGCTCAGTAGCTGTTGTCAAAGGACCAAGTATATTGAGGTCATGAAAAGCCGGCTCAGTCTATTAATCAATGATTCCTTTTCAGAGAGAAAAACAGATCAAATGGATCAACGGGTGGAAATAAACAATACAGTGGTCGGTTTTCATCTTGATAATGGCTCTCTTTGTGGAGATCAGCAACAGGACTCTTCTGTGGCTTATTTAAGAACAGGCTGGATCCTTTGGGGAAAAACAATTCGGAAATCTGCTGTTAAAGTATCACATTTACAACAACAAAGGCTGCACGCTCGCTTTCAACACAGAGAATCTCAGACTCCCATATAATTGCCATCAAAACATATCCTCTTTAACATCATCCCGATTTAACTCATTTAACTTATGAGTGTCTCAGCCTGACTTACCCATAGATTCCACATGCATTAGACAAAATGCCATTGAAATCCCTTAATTTCAATATGGGGATGCGCCAGTGTGGTGGTCGACTTCTGAGCCACATCTCATCTGGTAAATCTTTTTTTTTTATGTCATCTGTCTTTCGGTCCCAGTCATCCCCATACTTCTGTAAATCCTTTCACTGGAGCTCCAGTAAGAAATGTCTTTTTACAGAGAATGAGAATGCAAGTTAAAACCCCTGGAGGTACAGTATGTGACCAATCAGCATGTGGGCCCATCCAACAAGCCTGTGAACATTGTGTGTTTACATGTACACTTAAAGCTGTGTAAATGTCTGGAATGATGTGGAGTGTGTGTGTGTGTGTGTGTGTGTGTGTGTGTGTGTGTGTGTGTGTGTGTGTGTGTGTGTGTGTGTGTGTGTGTGTGTTGTGTGTGTGTGTGTGTGTGTGTGTGTGTGTGTGTCCCCTGTGCTATCCCCTAGTTGAGTCTTTAACAAAGTGCTAAAGTACTATTCATGCATTCCCAAAGTGTCCAGCCACATATAGTTTAACAGATCCCAGAGAGAGAGAGAGAGAGAAAAGGCTTTATGATCTTCTTGTAATAATTCATCTTTGTGCTTCTCTCTTAAAGTCTTATTTGCCAACAGTAGCCTGTTACAGGAGCTCTACTGGCCCATTGAGATGAGTGTCAGTGTCTTACAGCGCTCTGCAGAAGACCACAATTGCAGGACTCTGCCAGAGAGCTCTGCATATAATTTTGCATTTTATCTGATGCTCTTCCTGGTTTAGTCTTCATCAGGGAATACCATCTAAAGTGTCCAGCTGTGTCTTGGCCCCACTCTCACTCATATATTAAAGGGCTTGCATCAATTACCCAAATGCTCTGCCGTTCATAAAATATTAAAGAGAAAGAGTAATCTTTTTAAGATTTCAGGGCACACTCCCCTTATACATCCCATTGCTTGTGCATGCAGCTTTTCTGCCCTCCACATTCAACTTTGAAGCATTTGCAACATTTGGATGTGCCAAAACCATCTATACACTATGGAAACAAACATATATTTTTTTTCAAAATACTTGCTTTGCAAAATACACAGCATAGTGCCACTTTGTACTGTAAGTTCAGTGTATTACATTTAGATTAGTCAGGAGAATGCTCTAACATACCCAAATAATATGCTAATTGAAGAGAGCAAATAGCAGCTTCAGCAACTTTTCATGGATAAACACAGAACATGCACTATACAAAATAATGCAGAGATAATTTTTTTCACTATTCAGTGTGATTAATGCTATTGTCTTGTAATTAGATCATCATTACCGTCACAAACATGGAGGTCACTCTACCAATGAAAGAAATCAACATTCGCTTGCTCTTAATTGTCTCATCCCACATACTTTTTCCACCTACATGAGGTTATTAGTGCAGGAAACACAAGGCAGGAGGCTCACAGATCTTGTAGTTTGGGATAATATGTCTGAGGATAAGGGATATTGTAAAATTGAGGAAAATCCTACAGACAAAGGGATTTGAAACAAGCATGGCTCAGTGCAGAGTATGCATATGTATCTGGAATCAGTGTCTGCGGGATGAGATTCAGCACAGGAGTGTTGATAACGAGAATGGCAAAGGTTTTTTTCGCACATACAGTACACGAATACCAAAACTACTATCAGGTGGACGCAAAGTGAAGCGACCTTCCAGTTTAAGCAAAACATTTACAATAACCTCAGATCAAGTGCTACAACACCGCCAGGCCTTATCATTCATGAGCAGGCGTCATGCCATTCACTTTTCAGAAGTTGAATTCTTTTTACTGGTGTTGTGAAAGGGCCATAATCACTGCCATTCATCTTAACCTCAGTCTCAACAAGCTCAGCCATCAATGGGGAATGTGACCTGTTTCGAGTGATAGAGGGAAACACACACAGAGAAGAAAAGGGGGATTTAATAGAAAACACATTTCGTTTCAATAAGAGAAGGGCAAAAAATGTGGTAAATATAAAATGTGGTAAAGTCTCTCCAGTAAAAAGTCTGTTAATTCACATTAACATTGAAAGTAACCGTGGTAGGGAGAAAAAAATCTCCAGTTTGTCAAGGTCAGGTTTTCACTTTATGATCCAATCTTAGCGTATCTTCTACAGTAAGTGTATTCCTGCTGTCATGATCAAAAGTGATTAAAAAATAGTAATCATAGTATTACAAAATAATATATATCAATAATATATCAAAAATAATAATAGTATTCACAGCGTGACCTGGAGAAGAAAAAAAGAACAAAGAAGAGCAGATGTTAAAAGGAAATAAAGTGAGTCTCTGGGTACTCACACAGAATAAATCAGGCGGCAGTGACAGATCGCAGAAACTCTCCAAGCAGCTGAGGCTCTGAACAGCTGACAGTGGCAAGGTGTGGGTTACCATGTGGCTCGCAATCAGGCCAGAGCTGGGCCAGTCCTCCAAACCTCCAAAAGTCAGCTGCTAGCAGAGAGATGCACTGTGGCATACCACATGTATACCCCAATCGCCTGTAGCAATGTTTTAGGATGAAACAAAACAGAAAGATGTGAAAAAGGATTAGTACATTTCTTCCTAGGACTTGTTAGGTCACTCGTAACACTTGAAAATTCTCTGCTGGCTTCTTATTTGATTTTGATTTTAACATGAGTAATCTCAAGGCTAAGGTTTTATGATAGGGGTTAAATAATTTTGGCGAAGAGCACTAACGTTCAAAAGACTTGCCATAATCACATATGTGGCACCATTGCACCCACATTTGCATTCATGAATCCACTTATAAACCCACTCTCCAACAGATGCCAATTGAGGGGCCCTAGGTACAGACTTTAGGAGAATGCCAGAGCTCGTTGGGTGTCCGACAGAAGGTAAAACTGGCATGGAGCTAAAAAGGTTAATGCTACATCTTAACGGCTCATTGCTAAAGTAATTATACCAGTTTATTACACGGCTCTTCATAGTGCTGCAGAATGCTCCATTCACTTGAATGGGCCTTCCCAATGTTCGGCAGTCTGCTAATTCTGAATAACAGACCGTTGCTAAGTATAACAGACCACTGTCAAGGAAAATGGGCTTTGTGCTTCTAAGTCAATTCTTTCATATCACTACGCAAGGATTGGAACTTTATTCAAAAGTGAAAGCAGACGGTTGATCAGCTGTGTTCTAAAGAATGTTTGATTCAAGTTCAGCGTGTGTTGTTGCGAACTATTTGTTTCTCAGCAAAAGCCATGATGAAACGGTAACAAAAAGGCTATAGCCTAGGCTATGTAGGCTAAAGAGTCATATCGTGGGGAGTTTATTGTGTCGTTTTGGTAAGTAGCCGTGTAATAAGCGGGATAATGTATAGAACACCGATCATTGTCCGGTTCGCCCTGTCGGGACCTATCTCCCGACAATGACCAGCGCTCTATACATTATCCCTTACATGTATAGTGTAGCACAACAGTTATTTGTGTGAAATACTGTAGCACACTGTACCACACTCCTATTCCTAATTTTCACCCAAATCCTTCTGTATGTAAGTACAGTGTAACACAACAGCTATCCATGTACACACTGTGCTTAAATGTACCGGAACACCAATACTACAGTATCCCTAATTCCAAACCCTTCTGTTTATGCAGGAAGTAGTTTGCTGTTTCCGCTCTTGTTTTTTTGTCAAATTGCACCAATGGTAAGATAACGTGTAGTGGAAATATTCTGACAGGCATGCGTTTGTGTTCCAGCTGACTGCCAGTGCCAGTGACGATGATGGAGGAGTCGTTAGTTTCATGGTGCTGAGACTGTCTCTCTCACACACACAAACACAAACACACACACACACACACAAACACACACACACACACACACACACACACACACACACACACACACACACACACACACAAACACATATAGGAGTGTGCCCTGGTGAAGAAGAATGATCTTGATGAGTGACTCACTTGTCAAGTAGTTTTGGTCATGACAGAAAACAGCAGCTCCTGCACAACATAATTGACCTATTATCAACCAGCGCCATTGGCTGACTCACTCTGTAATTAATATCAGAGGAGAACTAAAAATGGATCTCACAGATGCACTCTATACATATATTACTAAAAGTTACGCATTCTTATTCCTGGCAGAAAGTCGTACATCTGTAGATACAGAACGATCATACGAACGTATGTGCATTTCTCATGCCTCATATCTTCATGCAAGTAGACATCACACGTTTCCTTGTTTGTCTCTTGTTTACATGTATCAGCTGGGTGCGTCATGTTTCGTCTTACACTCTTGAGATCATCATGACTGATTTGCATTTTACAGCACTATTGGCCTTTCAGGCATCAGTGCTGGACCGTATCATATGTTAATCCTTCATCTTTATTCTTGTCACTGTTTCTGTCTTTCTGCTAACTCTTGGAGGAGGGAATTATTTTTTAAAGTAATTCCAGAATTATACTGTACAGATCTAGAAATGACATGAAAATGGTCTCTTGAGCTCATTATTACCCCCTACATTATTACAGCTATCTGAGATGGCTGAAAAGGAAAGCTCATGGATATGGCTGAGGAACTCACAGAGTACTTGGGGTCAACTTGAGTTGACAATGGCTTGCATTTTGGCTGATTATGTTGCGGACGGTTGTTGGCATATGTTGGTGGAGAACCCATCATGAGTGTGGAGGGGGGTGGGTCTGGGATGCCAGACACCACTCTTGAACCTTCTGGAGGTGTTGAAAATGGGCCTTGAAAACACCAGTGAAATGCTCTTGAGGGCTGTTATGGAGGTAATGCTCCTTGCTTTGGGACTTTTCTCTGAGAGATTAGGCTGCTAGCTTGGCTTAGAGCCTGCATCAACGGGGCATAAGCACTTTCTAGTGAAGCCATGTTGCGCATGGAGGATACATTGATGGTGACTTTGTGTTTGCTGCTTTGGTTCATTGTTGTTGTTGTTGTTGTTGTTGTTGTTGTAGTATCACACGTCACATTATGAGTAAGCTGCTAGTTTTGCTTAAAGCCCACATCAATGGTAACCTGACTCTCGCCAGATGAATTTCGTTCCGCTTAGCTCCGCCTAGCTTCACTCACATCCATCTGGGATCGCTTCCGTTGAGAGTGATTTCTGCACCAGATTTTATGGTAAAGCCAATCAGGACGCAGTTTCATAGATGTGACATAGCGAAGAAGCGACTGTGAGACTGTTATCAGCGTCATGGGTTGGCTTCGATGTAAGTGGTTGAAGTAGCATGTCAATAGATGACAGACAAGTGGCTTATCCAATCATATGCAAGCATTTTTTGATTAGGCCCAGCCTTCTGAAGCAACACTTCAATGGATTGATCCCAGATGGATGAGTGGAGCTAGGCGGAACGAAATTCATCTGGCGAGAGTCAGGTTACATCAATGGGGCATAAGCACTAGCAATTTGTAGATATTACTGTAGATATTGTTTGTTCTTGCTTTGGTTCTTTCTCCGGGCAACTGGGCTATTAGCTTTACCTAGAGCTTGCATCAACAGGGCATAGGCACTTGCTAGCAAAGCCTGCTTGTTGCGAAGGTGTTGTTGATTTGTTTGCTGCTTTAGTTTGTTGTTTTCCCCATTTCATGTGATAATTAGGCTGCTACAGCCTTGCTTCCCATCAAGGAGGCATAAGCACTTGCTAGTTTGTTGATGTTTGTTCTGGATCTTTCTTTGGGACAACTGGGCAATTAGCTTTGCTTAGAGTATGAGTATTTATAATTTATTTACCTTGCCGTTTTTAAATCATTCTCATGGCTTAAGTCCTTCCCCCCAGACGCTGGTACATGTGCATTTGTTTTGGAGCTGAAGGACTAGTAACAGGCGATGACAATCTCAAAAGAGCCATATCTACAGGTAATGTTTCACGATTCTCGGGAGATGTCAGCTATGCTAGGTGCGCAATTCTCCCTGTTAGAAGTTAGTTTACCATCAACATGATTTTGAAGCTGTTATATTAAGGTAAAAAACGTGCATAGGATGCCCTCGGCTGTTGATTGGCCACTGTGGTAAATCCTCTACCTGTAGCACAGGGAACTTAACAACTCTTCTGTGAATATTGTGAAATTCTGTGAAATCCTGGCTTCAGAAAGTAATCTTAGAAATCTTAGGCCTACCACATATTTCTTCCCACCATTTATTAAACCAGCTCTTAAAAAGTAACCCAACTCTCTGAAGCCATGATGTCCATCTCAGATGGAAATGCAAATGAAACCTTTAGTTGGCAACATTCTACCAACATATTTGTGATGATGCAATTTTGTGGCACCATTGTGATGGCATCATTTCATATCTGTCTGTCAAACAAACATTCTCACTCTGCCATACTTGTCAAGCTGGGCTCTCAATTCAATTCAATTCAATTCAATTCAATGAACTTTATTGGCATGACTGTAAGTATTACAATGTTGCCAAAGTAGTAGTTACATCAAAAGAATTAGCAATTAATAGTAATAATAACAACAACTGACATGGACTATGGAGAATAACAAAAGTAAAAGAACATTACAGCACATACACACACTCACACACACATACACACCCACCCGCACACTCCACCTCCCCAACACACACACACACACTAAGACACAATGGAGAAAGAAAAAACAAAGAAAGGAAAGATAAATACATATTAGCATCTCTCTCTCCCCCCTACTACTGCCCCCTCAACCCCCACCCCTCGAGTCGTCTGTGAAGTGGAACACAATGCTGCACGTTTGAGCAGATGTGTACGAGTAGAAGTACGCCTCCACTATGTGTTCTGCCTGCGTTTCATGCTGTTGAATCCAGCACACTGAGCCTCTCCTCACAGAAACAGCAGGCTATTTTTGAAGAGTTTGTAACTCCAGTGGGAGCACCAGCTTGTGAGTGTGAAATACAAGAAGGAAAAAAGAGGTTCTCATGGTCTCTTGTGTTTCATGAATGTGTGTGTGTGTGCGTGTGCGTGTGTGTGTGTGTGTGTGTGTGTGTGCGTGTATGAGTGTTAAGACACTAACCCTGTGAAGCAGGTTAGTAAGGGAGAGAAGGAGTAAGCCATGCCTGCAGGCCAGATGGCTTGCCAGGACTAATGACACGTACAGTATGTGTGATTAAGCTTCTCTCAATCCTTTATGTACAAATCCATCAAACTTGTCAACTACCATCCAGTAATTATGTCTGTGTTTATGTTGATCTCTTTTTCTTCACTGTGTCTGTATGAAGCATATCTGCTATTCCTCATTTGAAAGCAGAGTATCAGGTACTGTACAGTGTACCAAAAACAATTAAATTCTTACTCCTTGCTTCTCCGTAGACCAGACAATCAACATGACCAGCGCAACAATAAAACAAATACATTGCCATAAAATAAAACAAATACAAAATAATTTAGCAGGCACATTTACAGAAAGCCACTTTTTAGAAACGGGAAGGTTTCATTCACCTTTTTGATCAGTCTATTTGGGAGTCGGTGCGAGGTTGAAGCCTTTGTGGAAGTTTGATTGGTGTCATTGCCTCTCCAGTGCAAGCAGTGCACCAAGAACATACACTCACTGTTCCAGCTAGAGGGTGATTGTTCAAAGCCTTGTGGGCATAAAGCCTGCTTGCTCTTTAAAGCAAAGCTGTCCTTAGGTGTCTAAGGTGTCGCTCCTGCTAGCCTGTAAGTATACAGTATGCACTATATAGTTCTGTGTTGTGGGACTGAACAGCCCTCAAAAAGTTAGACACATTTTATTGCATGGCAATGCCAACTATATCACCAAACGGCATCAGTTAGCATATTAACAAGCTTTGTGATAATAAATGCCAACTGGGCTGTTGCCGACATTTTGAATGTTTTGGCATGTCTTTCAGGGCGTTAGCGGGCTAGTCTCAGACCAAAACGGCTTACTACTGCTTTACAGTAAATACAACAGGTCCAATGAAAGCAACTCTGACTGAATAAGCCTATAGTGTGGTGTCAGATTAGACAGTTCTGACATGACAGACAACTGCACACAATTAAACTGTTGGCTAAATATACAGAATTGTCCATAAATAAAACTGATACAGCTCTTAAAATCATTCTAAGACTGTGAGTGGTGGCTTTGGCTGGCTGTAAAAATAGTAGCAAAGCCTCTGCTACTGAATCTCCGAGCAAGCAGCCCTCCTGCCTGCGCAGGCAGCCTGGAGTTGGCTGTGGGGCTTTGACAGATGCGCGAACAGTGGAGAGAGAGGGATTTCTCTGTGGGGGTTGTGGGTGTCAGTGACAAGTTGGATGACATTGGTGCTGTTGGTACTGAACGGGAAGATTGGTGTTTGGGCCCACTGGAGGAAGTTCAGGCGGGTGGGGCTGGGGATGGCTGAGGGGTGGGGGAGGTTTCGTAGCCATGTTGTATGCGGTTCGTGTTTTTTCTGTGTCTTGGATCTTTGTCTTCTCATTGAGGGTGAGAATGACAGAGACTAGAGGAGGAAGAAGAGAGTAAGAGAGAGGAGAGAAGTAGCACTCCTTAGAACTGCAATCAAGTGGTTGAAATTAGTTAAAAGTGAACATTGGTTGACAAGTTGAAATTTCAATTTTTTGAATAGGATAATAAACTGGATGACTTGCTGGCATAAGATGGAGAAATTGACAGTGGCGGAAATTGAGTCATAAAAACAGGTAAAATTGAGTCATATAAACGTAATGCAGGCATTTTCTGCCTTCAAGAATGCTTTCCCTCCTCTTTGTCCTCAACACAGATTTGGACTTTTGGAGGTTTATTAATCCCATGGCTAACACTCAACTGTGAGAGCCTGTTCACTAGTTCATTCATACATCATAACTCCCATTCCCAACTGTGTAGCTTACTTGGACTCCAGATATTCAAGCACTCAGTGCTACATCCTCTATTAACCCCTGGCTGATGTCTAACAGGTGAGATCAGAGTATCTTTGTGAAGGATCATCAACCAGGCACCGGGACCAGGAACATACTGTGTGGCAGCCCATCAGTATCTCTGTATCCTTGGAACTGCTGTATGTGCCAGGTCACCTTGTGTGGATGATCATTATCAGTGATAGAGACTTGCAACTACCATGAAGATACAGTACACCCACCCATTCCCACACATACACACACACACACACACACACACACACACACACATATATACACCATAAGAGAGAGAGAAACACACTTACACACAAATAACACACAGAACAACACACAGACACGAGGCAGCTCTTGTAACCTTGAACAGTGAACTAAATAACGCTGTTCCAATGGCTCGGCTACAGCTCCTGCTGGCATGTCGGTGACCCCGATAATCCTCTCTCACACCTGGCGCACATGAGAAGAGTCACACACTGGTCAAGATCACGCCAGATGTGTGCTGTTAATCTCCCCTCTCCACATGCAGGAGAGGGCCGAGAGGCAGGTAGTGGGCCTGAAAACCAGCACGCCAGCAGCACAACAATAACAATCCTTTTGATATTTCTCTCACCTGTTCGCTCTCTCCCCATTTAATATTTAGCAGCTTAATTTGGCATTGCGAACAAAAAAAAAAATTTTTTGCAAAGCATATCTTTTGGCATTTATAAGTATAAAAAAGCCATTTATAAGTATAAAAAAGGAAGAGAACAGAACGTCTTACTACAGTGTGCAAAGTGTGTGTCGACGCCTGTGTGTGTGTGTGTGTGTGTGTGTGTGTGCATGCAAGTATGTGCATATGTGTCTCTGTCACTCACTTACCTTTCAAAACAAACTTTACCTTGTCACTCACTTATCTTTTTGTCAAACTTAATTAGTGTGCTTCTTCTTAAAGGTGCTATAAGCGATGCATGGTAACGTCACTTCTGTTGACGTTTAAACTAAACAGAGAGCTAGCTAGCTACTCTCTCCCCCTCCCTCCCGTGCAATTGAAACTCTCCCAAACGCACATCTCATCAGTTTGTTATGTGTTCATGGGCAAGGTTTGCCCAAGTTGTTTTGTGGCCGTTTTTTAAAGCCTAGGCTGACAGCGTTTTTTTTTTTTTACAGTATATTTGGGGCACAGGCAGCTAGCGGGTGATGAGGTGATATTAGCTGTATGTAAATGTTTTAACTTAGAAACCGCGTTACATTGCTTATAGCACCTTCAAGTTTTCTTATTATTCCCGTAAGACCACTTTTTTGGGCAGCTTCTGCTCCTAAACCTTTTGAAATGTCACCACCCGTCCAACTCTGGAACGTCCGGCCGGAACCGGTGTAGTGTGGAAAATGAAGATGCTGTCACTGACCCTTGTCATTCTTTCGCCATATTGGATTTAATAGAAAGCACAAATTGTGACCAATCTTCACAAAACTTGATGTCCATGATCTACAGATCAAGCCTCACAAAAGTGTTCGCTCGTCACAGCCAAGCAAAACAGGAAGTAGGTTTTGCCGTTTTGGACATTGCGGTAATGCATGTAACTTTTGACCCGTATGCCCAATTTCGGAAAACGACATACTGCTGGAATCATTGGATCAAGCCAAGTTAAACGCACCCTATTACGTCAATTTCCTCCAGAATGGGTATCGGCCAAATTTTGGAAACTAAATTTTCACAGGTCGCAAATTTTGTCCGATCTTCACGAAACTTGGCATACTTGATCTTCAGACCATCTTCAGGTTACTGAAATAATTTTTGATTTTCAAAATCATTTACCTATCACAGCCAATCGAAATCAGTCACGAAGCTGCCAAACAGGAAGTGAGTTCATATCACTTTCATGTAGCAAATCAAGGGGCCGTGGCCAAAGGGGGCAGCCGTGGCCTACTGGTTAGGGGTTTGGGCTTGTAACCGAAGAGTTGCACTGCTCTCCCATGCCCACGCCCCTCACTGCTTCCCGAGTGCTGCTGTAGCAGGCAGCTCACTGCTCCGGGTTAGTGTGTGCTTCACCTCACTGTGTGTTCACTGTGTGCTGTGTGTGTTTCACTAATTCACGGATTGGGATAAATGTAGAGACCAAATTTCCCTCACGGGATCAAAAGAGTATATACTTATAATTATATACTTATAACAAAACTTGGTACAGGGACTCGGACTCCATTGTGAGAACACATACATTTTGGTGCCCTGACGTCTAGGGGGCACAGCAACTAGCAAAAATGCGTTTTGGATGTGTGTTAATGCCTTTGACCCGTAGGCTGAAAAATGGCAATGTTGAAAAATAAGGTACTGTTGGAATCCTTGGATCAAGTCGAGTTCAACACACCATATTTCAGTGTTTGCTCCCATTGGTGAACCGCACCAGAGCAAGCACACTTCGCAGTTCCTCAGAAATGCACTCTAGTTTTTTTTTTGTTTTCCTCTGCACGTTGTTCTCTTGGTACTTTCCCCCTTCCCACCAAGTGTCTTACACTCTCTCCCAGAAACAGTTCTTTAACAAGACAATGACATCACTTATACCAAATAGCATTTAACTCACCACTGTTTTACCACCCTGGCTTGCTTGCTCTCTCTCACACCCACATACTTTCTCTTTCCCACACCGTTTCACATTCTTTTTTCTTTCTCTCCCTTTCTCTATCTCTCTGGCTAATCACTCGTTTCCAGGGATTCTGTCCTAATCCTGAGGTTAAACAGAGTCTGTGTGATCTTGGTGCTCTCAGCCCTCGTCGGCGTGGTGAACTGAGGAGTCAACAGCGACCTGCTGCTCTGCAGGAGTCTGGGGGCCGAGGGAGTCTTCAACACTAATACTGAACAGGCAGTGTTGGCGGGGTTCCACCTACACCTACCAATTACCATGTATGAACATGTCAGGGTTTATAGGTCTAGTTATGAATTAAACACAATACGATGTACAGTATAGGTCACATGGGCGAGAATAAGAGAAAGGGAGGACACAACTTGTGAATTGTGTGTAGAGTTCAGACTTGATACAATTATGTTACAGACTGTAAAAAGCCTGTATTTGAAGATGAATACATTAGACAGTAGATCTCCAGTGCAGCTGTTCTTAAGCATCTCTACTTACACAGAATGTTCAGACTTCTCCAATCCCCAGGGGAAGCCCATACTGTTACTACAGTGAACTAACAAACACACCAAGCATCTGGAGGATCTTGTGAAAAGGCAGCAACGTACGTGCTTCAGGACCATGGACAGCACCAACCTCTCTGCTACGGCTTTTTTTTTTTATCCTTTCAGCATTTCTCTCTCTCATTTCACTCTCTTTCCCACCTTCACCTTTAGTTCAGTTTCTAAGTCTTTGAAATAACCTCTTGAAATACTACTTCTAGTACTAATAATAATGATGACAATAATAACAATCATAATAAAGAGCTATCTTGACTCAACACAATTGATGTGAAATTGGGGTGTGATATATTTATCAGATTCCATTACCTTTTCTTCAGTCAGACTTTTTAAGTATAGCCATTTAAATGGGCAGGTAAGAAGTGATGCTAGAGAGAAGAGGCTGATAGATGAATTCATAATAATAACACTTTGCACCTGCTTGAGTTTCAAAGGGAGGGGCCTTCTCTTCTCCGAGACTATACTTTTCTTTAGGCACTGTGGGTGTATGCAGTTCTGTATTTCCATTTCTCTTGAGATTATAAATCACCCAGAACTTTTTGTCCATTTCTTGCAATACCAAAGATGAATATTTCATGAATGGAATTGTGGAATCTGTGATATTGAACCCTTCCTGCCCTCTCTCAGTCTTTCTCTCTTTCTTTCTCTCTCTCTCTCACACACACACACAGCACACTTCCTTTCCTCCTTTCTCTCTACACTTTCACATTTTGTACTGTACCTTCATTCACTGCCACAGGAGAGGCTTCTGTTGTGCAACTAAGCGGCAGCATGCTTGCAGCAACAACTTCAGATTCACTGAGGCCAGTTTCACACGGGTGCGTGTACGCGTCAGCTGCGTGGCGTGTCCGTTATTTCGACTCCCATGTTAGACCTTGCACATCGCCTGCGTGACACGCACGTCTCAGACGCGCCATAAACTATATAATATTTTTTACAGGCACTGTGTTTATCTAGAGACATGCAGACTGCATGATCTAAAGGTGATGTGACAGAATATAAAAAATGTTTGTTCAATATGCTTTTTGTGGGCAGTCCTCTCTGATTCTTGGAAGAAAGTAGTTTTATTCACCCACTGACAGTGTTTTGATGTGTCACGGTACACAGAAGGAGGACTAGGAGATTCAGTTCACGGTGATGGGGATTTATTGAAAGGTAAACAGAAAAGTACTTGCAGGTCCAAAATTCAAAACAAGGCAAACACACAGGAGATCAGACTAAAGCAACTGAAGATAGAGGGCAGTGTCCAACAAAGTCCACAGAAACACGTTTACACGTCCAAAACTTAACTGAATCCAAAGAAGGTGATTGGTTTGGCTCATTTCTTGAAACAGAAATTACATTTTTAAAACATCATTTGGCAACAGTGTTGGGGAGTAACGGAATACATGTACCGGCGTTACGTATTCAGAATACAAATTATGAGTAACTGTATTCCGATACAGTTACAAGTTAAATAGTTTTAGGTAGGCCTATTTAGAATACAGTTACATTGTTGAAATCAATGGATTACATGACGATACTTCTCTGTTTCATAAGTTTACTCACTCTCTAAATAAATTAAGGCAACTCCATTTCCCAGAAGCTGCTGAAAGCAATCTATGATGAAATTGTTTACATGTTTAAATCCAAGCCCCGCCTTGCACTAGCCTCAAAATGCAGCCAGCGCGCATTATGGACGCGTCATCGGAGACCCTGAAATGACTGTTTGCACAGCAAATTAGGAGTAAAGTAAGTGGATGTAACTCCTGTTCCTCACTGATCGTGGTTCCTGATGTCTGTTCAAAGGATATTTTCCCAAGTATTAATAGCTCAGGCTACTTCGCCAATCGGTTACACAGTTTGCTAAGCAATAAACAAAGCCTAGTTCACGTGTTGATTTAGACCTACAATAAAACCAATCTCTAAAATAGGCACTGCATTCTAATTTTTTTATTCTAACTTAAAATAGCTTTATGGATTATTATTTTTTTCTAATTTGATCTACATTTACGTTTTAAAATGAATTATATGGTGCAGCCTCTGAAGAATTATTCTTGCGAGTAGCGTATTTTAACGTGCGGTTTTTGATTGTTATTACGCGATCACGTTCATTTTGAGAGCACTGATATACAGTAGCCCATAGTGTTTACATTTACAGTTCATTTGCGTTCCACCTGTCATATGCGCCCCTCACTTGTACTGGGTTGATGCCACCGAAAGATCTCACAGGCACACCTTTTTAATTTCTGGCTACGCCCTTAAAGTAGCCTATTTATTTTGTTTGTTTTAATTAGTTTTAGTGGTCACCTTGCTATTTTAAAGGTGTATCAGGTAGCTTAGTTGACTTTACATTCTCCTATGTGGGCCTAACACTTCAGCCATTTGGAACAGAAGAACACACCAGAATAGGCCTGTTTAGTTAGCCTAGAAATCTAGACGCACCCTATTACATTTGCTGCCAGGGCTAGTCTGCCCAACTGCAGATGGGAGTTTTGCTTACTGAAAGATGTTCTGAGGGCAGAAACTAATGGGATTGGTTTAATCAGGCAACCAATCAAAACAGAGGAGAGGCGGGCCTAACTAATTTGAGGTTGTTGCTGTTTATTTTCATAGTCGCAATTCTTGCTTAGCTATACAAATCATTGGGAAGGTAAGTTAATTTTCTTGTGAAATAAAAATGTGAAATACAAGTGCTAAATTCACAGTAAAATTGATAGTAAGTTGTTTTCGTGTGTGCAACTGTGCACCTTCATTCAAACCTAGCAGGCTGCGGGCTGAGCTAGCCTTAATGTTATTTCAAGAAGCTGTAGCGGCTAACGTTAGGCTAAGTTTGGCCATTTTAACGTTAGAGAATTATAGATCTAAAATAAAAATGGCTATGTGGTGTCTGTTAACACGGGGCAACGTGTTTTGGACATGCTAAAATGATTTATGACACAATGTAGGCTTATACATGTTCACCGGACTAGCCTGAAGTAAGCTCGCAGCAGAGTAACCTAAATCATAATTTGTCTGAGGGCAGTTAACGCTCTCTCCTGGTCCCAGGGCTGAAGTAATATTCTCCTGCTCTCAGGGCAGAGTAACCTAATTCATAATTTGTCCGAGGGCAGTTCAGTCTTTCTGCTGGTCCCAGGGCTGAAGTAATATTAATCCTTGTCTTAGGGCAGAGTAACCTACTTGTAATTTCTGTGAGGATTTTAGCTCTTCTGACAGATAATGGGATATTTGCATAGATTGACAGTCCTTATATATTTAACCTAGGGTGTTTGTTTAACCTTTATTTCTTCTCATAGTATCTCCAATTTTGTTGGAATGATGAGTGGTGAGTTTTTTTATTATTATTATTGTTGGTTTGTTGATTTTGTAAAAAAAAAAAGTTAATGTTAAAAGTTAATGTGTGACATAGACAGATAATGCTGCCTTTCCCTCGTACAGAAATTGAGAAATGGGTAAAAAATGAGGCCCTTCCAGGAAACTTCTACCTAGGGGATGTGGGGCAATTTCCCTTGAGCCTTGCAAGTTTCCGGTCCATTTATAATCAACACTGCATCTCTGATGAGGTTTGAATGTTATATCAAAGGAATGTCTGATGCCTGCATATATATATACATACATACATGCATGCACATTATGCATACACACTTGCATACATACATACAATGTTAGCCTACTGCATGATGTCCCAGTGCCCACTGTAGGAGTGCATCCTCTCCAAGTAAGGAACCAAAACTCATCTTTTAGTTGTCAATTTCTTTTTTCTAATATCAACATTTCTTGTCTGTAGATCATGGATGCCATTTTTTATCTGAAAGGGAAGGTAATGTGATATGCATACTTTTTACCACGTCATGTCGAGATCAAATCTTGGACTTAACCAAAACGTACTGTGTCTAGCATTGTAAATCCACACCTGCTTTATTCACAAATGTTGTCTTTTATTTAAGCATGATCAAAAATGTGTCCTGACATCACATGTAATGACTAATATATTGGACGGCACAAAAAGGGCCAGGAGCACCTACTTTGTGAAGGTATGATTAATTTATTGACCAACACACTAGACTGGATGCAATTTATACACAACCTCACTCAAGCCTGCTTCATGCTGGTAGCCTGTATATGTTACCTAAGAATACTGGGAAGCCCTCTACTTATGTGGACAGTTGTGCTCTGATAATAAGCCTCTTTAACCAAGACTTGGAACTCTAACAATCATAATAAGACAAGACCTACTGTATATTTTTCTATTACCCCATCTCCCCAGAATAACATTCTACACAGCAGTAGGTATATCATGGGGCCCTATTTGGAGAATGGTAACCACTGGACCTTTGTTGTAAGTAAACATGCACACATAGTGCTTACAATGTAAGTAATGTTTTATTGTTTGTTAAGTTCTCTGATAATTCTGCATTGGGATAATCAAGTTATGATCGTCTTCTCCTCCAGTGGTCAAGGAGAGTCATTACATGTAATTTCTCTCAAACCTGTTCCACCACTCCAGGTTCCAAACATAGTTCCAGTCTCTGTCCCTGTTTACAAACTTTACCAATGCTCTCTGTCTCTGTCCTGGTTTTTGTGCTTCAAATCACTACAGTTACTGTTTCCCTTTTGTAGCATTGTGACCTAACCTCCAAGGTCATTACATATGCCGATTCCTTGGGTGAGTCTACAGATAAGATGTCCGCAATCAAAGACAATTGGGGGTAAGTTAGGGAAACTTATGCTGAGCGGGTAGCTCAGTGGTCTAAGGGGAGAGGCAAGGAATCATAGGATTGCTGGTTTGAGTCCCAGATGTTGACTTGATGTTGCACGTCGTGCCAAGACTCAGTCCACCCAGCTGTAACATGGGTACCAGCTTCTGCTGGGAGTTACCTACGCTGGGGGAGTGTACGGCTCTTGTCTGCTTAGCACAATGGAAACCGGACATAAGCACCGGCCCAATTGGCCTTCATGTCTAAGAACAACTAGGGTAACTTATGCCACATATTGTTTCTTGGTCATCTCTGGTATAGAGAGAATGCAATGCTTTGCAATGCTTCCAAATATTTTTTTTTACATTGTTGTTAACCTGAGCTTTTCCTTTGACTGTTAGAAAATTTGCAGAGGCTAGGCAGACAACTGGACCTTGGACTATTAAGTCCTTTAAACATGCAAAGCAAATGGACAGCGTGTCCTGTGGTGTTTTCACCATCATGGTAACATTTCAGATAAAGAATAATTTTTCCATGTCATTTAAATGTATGTGAATTATCAAATCATGATGCTTCACTTCACATTAACAGTTTGCAGAATGCCACCTTAGTGTCTCCCCCTTCAGGGACTGCTGTCTTTTCACAAAAAGACAGCAATTGACACAAGAGCTTTTGGCAGCACTAGGTAAGAGTATTAATGTCTTGTTGGGTACTTTTGCAAAGATTCTCCTTTTCATGTCAATTTACAGTCACAGTTTGCTCAATGAGGCATATCAAATATTCATTCAAGTACTTGTATCCCACAGATCACACCAAACGATGTGGTTCTTGTGTTAAGCTGCTGCATGGCAAAGGGGTATACAATGTTTGATAACATACTGTGCTTACTTTGGCTTTGGCTAGATTATGCTTTTAGAAATCAGTGCAGAAAGGAAATGCATTTAATGAGTGCTTGAAAGTAGTTCAGACTATGTTTGAGAGGAATTTTTATAATGACAACAGAGATATGGACCCGATGATACCAAACGCCCCTTGTAAATGCAATCATTTTAGTTTGCTTTGGATAAGCAATTTTCAGATAAATTGTAACTCTTATTGTTATCGTCTAAACTTGATTCTGACATAATTGTGTTTTAAGGTCAAATGTGGTACCTGTAGTGGGCATTTCCACACTATGTGCCTGCAAAAGAAGGGCCTGTGTTTTCTTTGTGCTTGTAAGTTATCAGTTAAACCTCTCAACCCATTTTCAATCCATGATCTGAGTTCAGGGCTTACTGGCTGTACTATATCTGTCTCATCCATGGCTACTGGCTAGATAATAATCATCCCATGGCCTTTACCAGATATACAGTATGTGCCTATTCTCCATTTTGCTGCTAGATGACTGTGACGTTGTCCAGGTGGACAACACGGATGAGGTTGTTGTCGTGGAAAAGGGCACCAACACTCAGATGGGTAGGTGCTTGTCTGCTTTACTTCCACCCTTTCACACGGCACATGAATGGTTAGCCCGAGATTCTCGTCGCAATTCAAAATTCCACTGGAGCTCCAAGCAGATTTGTACACGCAGCCTTACAACACCATTTACAGCTCTTCGAGTCACGGTAAACTGTCATTTTTGGTACATAGATAATTTAGATACACCGGTGTGGGTGCTTGCATTTCTTTAGGAATCCGTCGTCTTGGTTTGTACAGAAATTAATATTAAGTGACATACACACAATATAATTGTTTCTATTTATGTATCAACAGAAGCAGACACCACAGAGGAAGAAGTTGCAGGTAAAACTTTTTAGTTCTGAGATTTATTTTGTAAGTTACAAGATCATCCCTGTTCATGAGTAACTATACCAGAATAACAATTTCACCAATAAATACAACATTACGTTTATGTTCCAAATGACACTTAATTAGCTTACACTTATTCTGGTCTTGATTAGCCTAGGTACACACACACACACACACACACCTATCTACAAATGCACCCACACACACATACAGAGATCTTTGAAACTGTTTGTTCCCTTAATGCTGTTCTCTGCTTTGTCTTAAATACATTAGATGGTGGCCTGGCACAAGAATCAGCGGCTGCAGAGGGGGAACAAGGTAGGAAGATACTGTATTTATGGTCAACATTCGAGTCACTCACTCACAACTCACTCATTCACAACACACATACAGTACAGGGATCAGTAAACACTGTCTTTTAGGTAAAAACTGTACAAACACACAGCCCACCTGAAGATCTTTCCAGTATGCATTTGTTTCATTTATGTCTTGACAGATCAACCTGTTGGAGAACACGCGTGTGCAGGTAAAAAATATACAGAGAACAGACACGCACATACGCAACACATGTGAACACAAACACACGCAAGCACACACACACACACACACAATCTACAAATGCACACACACACATACAGAGATCTTTGAAACTGTTCCCTGAATGCTGTTCTCTGATTTGTCTTAAATACATTAGATGGTGGCCTAGAATCAGCGGCCACAGAGGGGGAACAAGGTAGGAAGATACTGTATTATGGTCAGCATAGTTTTGGGCATGAAATGAGGTCACATTAAATTAACAACAATATTTTTTCACTTCTATAGTATTATTCGAAGTGGAGAGTGTTCTCCGAATATCTGATGGGACCAAGGCCAAAAGGTAATTTTGTATGTCAATATTTCATACATTTACATAATTATTTCTAATGAATAAATAGTTCCAAACAATAACTGTCTACACAGGTCTACACATTGCGCCTCTCTCCCCCCAAGCATGGTATTTGATTTTGATCTGCAAGCAGGGATGGAATGGAAGTTCAAATCTTTGCCTCAGATAGGTCCAATCACAGAAAAGGGTGTGGGTAGCCTTAAGCTGATTGACTATACATTTGTCCAGTAACATACAGTCATTTGATCGCCATTTGTTAATGCCACCTCGAATATGAGCTTCCACCTAGATATACTGGGCCAAAGCTGGGAATACAGAGATATTGCAGATATACAGTGACTAGGGAGGAACTGTTTAGAAGGTGTGGGTCACCAGAGTGCTATTCATCCAATGCTCTGGTGGCCTACTTAAGGAAAGGCAAGAGCCAAAAAGAGGTGCTCATGGCCAAGTTGCACAAGTCAGAGGTCAAGCCAGGACCACGAATCAAGCTGTCAACAAGTGTCAGCAAGTTGTGTGAAGGTAACTGTGAGGTTTAGAGGTTAAGAAGATGATGAGAGAATGTAAGGGTAATTCTATTTACTGATTTACTGTAGTCTACTACACTGTAATTAAAGCAACATCAAAAGAACTTTCCCTCTGTCGCACGCACGCTATTTGTTTACCCAGCACCGGCTTTGCAAATAACGATGTCCACAGACAAGGTAGAATATGTTGCACGATTTATGAAAGTACGATGTAAGTACGATGTATCATCAGATGCAAGGCAAATTTGTAGTTTCTTATGTCTCATTCCATCGAACTACAGATCCACTAGCCCTGGAAGCAAATATAATTTGCTGCCGCTAGGGTGCGTCTAGATTTCTAGGCTACAGATTCGCTACCCGATCTGGCAAACTTACATAGTGCGGTTATAGCCGATAGAGGGCCGCAAAGCGAATTCAGAAGTGCCGTTCACCCTTTTACAAGTTGATGAATTACTGAAACAATTTTGGAAACATTATTTTAAGGTACAAAAAAAGTCTTTGGTGTTGCTTTAATGCTAAAATATATTATTCAGGTGCACATAGATTCAAACTGTTGCTGAACTCTTGATAGACTTGCCTTTGGCTTTGAGGGAACCCTTCCCTTAGTTGTATTAAACCAGTTGTATGAGTACAAATGTGTGCAGGCTGCAAATCAAAACTAAAAGTAGTTTTCGTTGTAACCAGCAGATTAATACCAGCAGCAAAGAGCAGATAAAAGATCAGATTGTGTATCGAGACATATTTGTCATTAAAGTTCCTCTTTCCATTTCTCTAAATGTAAATATGCAATTGTATTTTTGTAGAGGAATGTGTGACCCTTTCAGAGGATCTGAACTTCCTGGCAGCAAAGTTCCTGCCCATCACCACAATCAGCCAGTCCTGTCTGGAGGAGGGTGATGGCTTACATGAGGCCATAGCGAAAACTGAAAACTGCAGGTACTTGTGTACAGTCATCATTTGACTTATTGCATTATCATTTGACATCATTTGAATAATTGCATTATTACTCATTGTTGTCATGAAAATCAATGCCTCACCAAACTATAACATTTACTATACATTTGCAGGAAGACGCTGGGACACCTCCTGACCACCATGGAGGCCAATTGGGAAAATTATGGCCTGGCCACTCATGGCCTTGGTCCCCAAATGTTGAAGGGCACCTTTGCCCTAATTGACACCTGTCTGGCAAAAAGAATTGAAATGTTGGAGACCCAGAAATGATAGCTTCAGCGAAAGTTCTACTAGGAAGACTCGTAGTGTAGCCTTACTCCTCCCATGCTTACACGGAGCCAATCTTAACTGCCTACTTTCGGGAAAGCCCCGCAATCTGATCATTCACTCATTTAATCAGCGCTAGCCTATAGGAATTCAGTGGGCTTTTTAAATATGTACCACCTAACACTGCTTCTACTTCTCAGTACGCTGACCTTGACGTCCTATTGCAGTCGTCTTTGTTGCTCTGAACGAATCACAAAGTTTCAACCTTACCTTGCCAATCTAGGGGCCGAACTCACGGACCATGTCTGTCGGTTCTCCTCTGCTCCAAATCGAGTCGTCTGACTCGGACGAGGACGTCGTTCCTCCAACCCAGCCCAGGAGGAGCGTCAGGTCGATCCAGGCCAAGTCCGACTGGGCCCGTTTCTCCGCTGTCGATATCGCGGCGGCGTTGACGGAGGCGGGGATTCCCTTCGACGCCGGCCTGCGGAAGGGTGACCTCGTGCTTCTCGCACACAATGCCATCGGCAGTCCCGCTGTCCCCGTTGCGGCTGGTCCGTCGGGTCCTGCTCCTGCTTCGTTGCTCCCTCTGCGGTCTCCATCTCTCCGCAACTCCGGCAGAACATCATTCAAGGTAAAGACGTTAATCTCGCTTCCTTGTTATTGCCATCTCCCGCTGTCGACCGTCAGCTCGTCGACTGCGGTGACGTCTCAGTCATCCTCAAAAATTCCGACCCGAGGCTTTCAAAGAGCCTGTCGTTCTGTGACTTCGTGATTGCCTTCGGCATGTACCGCGATGTCCTCTGCAGTGCCTTCCCTGATCGCCGACTGGAACTGGACACGTATCTCGCCATGATGGCCGATTTTAATCAGCGTTATGGGGGTGCCCTGTTCTATCAATATCACAACTCGTTCTCCGCAAAGTCTGCTTCCTACATTTTCCTCTACAATTCCCGTTTAGACTGGTCCGTCGTCGACACGGAGCTGCTGGTCAGGCACTTCAGCGGTCAGCGATCGCTCAGCTGCAATATTTGTAGCTCCCACGGCCACTCGGCCAGTCTGTGTCCTCAGACAGTCTTCAGCGCACCTTCCGTTCCGGCCACTGCCCGGGGTGACGGCGTAAGGGCTCCTCTCGATAGGCAGGGGCGGCCCGTTTCCTACTTTAACGGGCTCGCTATCTGCAACAATTTTAACGAGGGCGTCTGCTCCCATACTAACTGTCTTTTCTCCCATGTCTGTAGCCAGTGCAAGGACCCTCATCCAAAGTCCGTCTGCCCCCGTCGCGTAAGGCCGCCGCGGGGAGGAAAGGTGGTTTCTGCAAAGAAATTCTAGCGTCTCACCCGTCCACGCCTATTAATGTATCCGTTTTGTCATAAATGTATCTCTCTGCCCATCCTGACTCTGTGTTTGTTGATTTTTTGCTCACTGGTCTCTCAGGGGTTTAGGGTTGGTGTCCTGTCCCCCCTCTCTGACTCGTACGTGGCTAGGAACCTGCAGTCTGCCCTGGCCGAACCTTCTGTCGTGTCCGAACTCCTGTCCAAGGAACTTAATAAAGGCTATGTTCTCGGCCCTTTCTCTGTCCCTCCTTTCTGCCCCTTCCGCGTTAATTCCCTCGGCGTGGCCACTCGGAAGTACTCCGGTAAGAAAAGGCTGATTTTTGACATGTCCTCGCCTCACTCCGACATCTGGTCCAGCGTTAATTAAATGATTCCCCTCGAACCGTTTTCACTCCACTACGCTTCCGTCGACAATGCCATTTGCCTTATTAAAATCGCCGGCAGGGGCGCTCTCCTGGCTAAGGCCGACATCACAGACGCGTTCAAGGTTATGCCGATTCATCCCGCTGATTGGCCGTTGTTCTGCGTTAAGTGGCAGTCCAACTTTTCCGCCGTGCGGCTCACGTTCGGCTGCAGGAGTAGTCCCCACATTTTCAATTGTCTGTCGGAAGCGCTGTGCTGGATTTTGCTCAACGTCTGCCGCCTCCCGTTCGTCCCCCACCTCCTGGACGATTTCCTGCTAATTGATTTCCCCGCGGGGTCTAGTTCAGGTCTGGACGTCCTTCGCGCTGTGTTCTTGGAGCTCGGTGTCCCTCTGTCGGCGGAGAAGACCCTGGGCCCCGTTCACTCTCTCGAATTTCTGGGCGTTATCCTCGACTCGGTTGCAATGCGGGCCTCTCTCCCGGGGGAAAAATTAGCTAGGATTCGCGAAGTGTCCGCCTCATTTCTCTCCGTGGGCACGGTGACCAAGCGAGACCTTCTCTCTCTCTTGGGTCATCATTCCGCAGGGTCGCTCCTTTATTTCTCGCCTGTTAATTCTGGCCCACTCCGTTGTCAATTTATCCGACCCCGTCGTGCTCGACCTGGGTTGTCAGTCGGATCTTGGTTTCTGGTCTAAATTGCTTACTGAATGGAACGGCATCTCATTTTTCTATAATGATCACTCTGATTCGTCTGTCTCTCTCGAGCTGTTCACGGATGCCGCTCCGTCTCTCGGTTTTGGGGGATTGTATAAAGACGCGTGGTTCGCAGAAAGATGGTCGGACGAATTTATGGCATTCGCCTCCGATGCTGCCTCGTCCGCCCTCTTCGAGCTGTATCCCATCGTGGTAGCCTGCGTACTCTGGGGTACCCACTGGTCAAGAAAGCGCATCACTTTCTTCTGTGACAACGAGGCAGTAGTGGCCATCGTAAACAAAGGTCGCTCTCGCTGCCCTAAAATAATATCCCTTTTAAGGAGGCTCACCTGGCACTCTGTTATACACAATTTCATCGCAAATGCCATTCATGTCCCCGGATATTTTAACGTTCAAGCTGACGCCCTCTCTCGTCTCCGTTTGCAGGAATTCCACCGGCTCTGCCCTTCAGCCAAAGTGTCCACACCGTGCCCTCGTTTCGCCGAGCTGATCCTGGATTAAATCCTCTTTGCCTCAGTTCACTATTAGAGAAAGCCAAAACGTATATGTTAAAAGGCGTTGCTAAGTCCACAATTAAAGCCTATAATTCAGCCTGGTCCTGGTTCTCCATATTTTGTCAGCACCATCACACACCCATCCTCCCAGTTCTCATTTCTACCGTCTGCGCTTTCCTGGTCTACTGCTTTGATCACCAAGGACCTCAAACTTGCGTCAATTAAAAAACAGTCGCCGGTTTACAATTCCACGCCAGGCTTCACGACCCCGGTTTCCCTAGTCTGTTCTCCAACCCACAAATACGCCTTCTCCTCAAAGGCATCCAAAATTCTTCCCCGCGCTCCATTGACACTCGCCTCCCATTACGGCGGATATTCTAAACATCATGGTGGTGGTGCTTAAACGCGGCTACCACTCAGAGTACGTTGATAGCCTGCTGGAGGCCGTCTTCCTCTCGGCTTTCTATGGCTTCATGCGGTGCGGAGAATTCACTACAAATTCTCTGTACGACCCCACGCGTAATCTCTCTCTCTCTGATCTTTCCTTTTTCCCCACTTATTTCACCATTTGTCTGAAATATTCTAAAACCGATACTTCTGGTTGTGGTACTACTATTTCAATTGTAAAAATAAACAATGCATTATGCCCGTTCGCTTCCATGGTTCATTACCTTAAATTACGGCCTCATACTTCACCAGTTTTCCCCCTATTTATCACACCAGACGGTCACGTCATGACACGTCGCTGGTTCAGCAGCCATCTAGCTAACGTGCTGCTCAAATGTAACCTCTCTCCAAAGAGGTTCACTTCACACTCATTCCGCATTGGCGCAGCCACGACTGCCGCCCAAAAAGGGCTGTCCACGTCATCCATCAAAATGCTAGGAAGGTGGTCATCCGACGCCTACACATCATACATCAGACTAACGCCTCATGATGTTTTCGATGCTCAGAAATTACTCTCTCACGCTAACTCAGGTACCTCTTTACCTTCTCAAATTCTGGTGGCGGTGGTTAAATTCTGGCATTCGCCTGCACTAATCGCCGTAACGTATCGGGGCCCAGCATGCCGGTAGCTCGCGGTGATTTAGTCTCAGCCACGGGCCTGTTGCCCTCTTCACTGGTTGCCCAGCTCGTTCGACGCTTATGGTTCAGGTCAATACTCGCCGGTTGCCCGGCTCGTGATGCTCGTCTAGGTTGCCCTAGACGCTGGTTGCCCAGTTTGGTCCAGGTTGCCCTGGATGCCGGTTGCCCGGCCATCACTTGGTCTAGGTTGCCCTAGACGCTGGTTGCCCAGCTCACTGTCCAGGTGCCTTGGACGCCGGTTGCCCGGCTTTGCCCAGGCCGGCCTTCGTCTAGGTTGCCCTAGACGCTGGTTGCCCAGTTCGGTCCAGGTGGCCCTGGATGCGGTTGCCCGCCGTCACATCCGTCTAGGTTGCCCTAGGCGCTGGTTGCTCAGGTTAAGCCATGCGCCCGGTTCGTGGTTCCGTCGGCTTGCGTGGCCTTCGTCTAGGTTGCCCTAGGCGGCTGGTTTTATGGTTCGGTCCAGGTGGCCCTGGATGCGGTTGCCGATCCGTCACATCCGTCTAGGTTGCCCTAGGCATGCGTTTGTGACGCTGGTTGCCCAGCTCATGGTTCAGGTTGCGCCACCCGTTCGCTCAGACGCCGCCCAGCTTCGTGGTTCAGGTTGCCATGCACCGGTTGCCCCTGCCCACGCCGCCCAGGTTGCCCCAGACGCTGGTTGCCCAGTTGCCGGGTCCAGGTGGTTCTGGATGCCGCTGTCGTCCGCCACATCCTGTTCGGTCCAGGTGGCCCTGATGCCGGGCTGTCTGGCCCCGTCACATCCGCCTAGGTTGTTCTAGACGCTGGTTGCCCAGCTCATGGTTCAGGGTTAGCGCCGCGACTGCCGGTTGCCCGCTCGTGACGCCGGGGGGTTGGTTATGTACACCGGGCTGTCTGCCGTGACGCCGTTCGCCTAGGGTTGTTCCAGACGCTGGCTGCCCAGTTCGTCCAGGTTGCCCCAGACGCTGGTTGCCCAGTTCGGGTCCAGGTGGTTCTGGATGCCGGTCGCCTCGTCAGTCCATCCGGTCTAGGTTGCCCTAGACGCTGGTTGCCCAGCTAATGGTCCAGGTTGCCTTTGGGCGCCGGTAGCCCGGCACGCCCTCGGGGTCTAGGTTGCCCTAGACGCTGGTTGCCCAGCTCGCATAAGCACTAAAGTCCAGGTTGCTCTGGATGCCGGTGGCCTGGCTCGTCACGATGTACTAGCTCGCTAGTCACTGGGCGCCCAGATCGTGAAGTGCTTATGGTCCAGGTTGCCCTGGATGCGGTTGCCGGCCGCGCGATTGGTCTAGGTTGCCCTAGACGCTGGTTGCCCAGCTCGTCAAGCTTCTAAATCCCACTAAAGCGAAAGCATGCTGCGGGCCCCACTACAACCCTAGGTTATGGTTAACACCTAGCTACCTTAAAATTCTGTCGGCGTCCTGGCACGTCATCACCCCGGCCCAGTCATGCCGTTTAATTCATCTTGTATGTATACTAATGTCTCTGCTCCTCTCAGAACCAGATTACTGAGTCACCGCCCCGGCGGTCATCACTCATCCTTTTGGGGGTAGGCTCCCCGCCCCTGCCTTCATCCATCGGCAGGAGACGAGATCCGCTCATCGCTGGACGGATCCGAGACGGGGCCTACGTCAAAGACTGTTACCTATTCAGGACTCTATCATGCTTGTATCCAAGCTGTTCCGTTACTCATTAAATTGTTAACTGATTCTATTCTGTCTACTGAGTCTTTCTGGTAGAAATGATAGCTTCAGCGAAAGTTCTACTAGGAAGACTCGTAGTGTAGCCTTACTCCTCCCATGCTTACACGGAGCCAATCTTAACTGCCTACTTTCGGGAAAGCCCCGCAATCTGATCATTCACTCATTTAATCAGCGCTAGCCTATAGGAATTCAGTGGGCTCTTTAAATATGTACCACCTAACACTGCTTCTACTTCTCAGTACGCTGACCTTGACGTCCCCTCCACCTCCCCTCCAGCCACCTCTGCCAGCAGTCCACGTCAATCGGGCATGGTCTGCCTGCCACACCATCTTCCTTCAGCCACCGCCACCACTCGTCGTGGGGGGTAGGCTCCCCGCCCCTGCCTTCATCTATCGGCAGGAGACGAGATCCGCTCATCGCTGGACATGTTCAATAAAATCAGTCCTTTGAGTGGAGTCTGTTGTGTATCCTTGTTCTTTTTTTTAGTTGGAAGTTCTCATGCTTTGTTCTTTTCATTTGTTGCCTATATGCATGTTAAGCCACAATTTTCTTTTTTTTGGACACACTGGTGAAGTTGCTGAAAGCCAGCTTGTGTGCTCTTTGTACAGTCTTATACAGGTCATGGCTTGGCTTGAAACTATCTGAATTGCACCACTCTAGTAGGTCTGTCAACATGGCATGTATAGACGGTTTCTGTTCAGCTTCAGGCTTTTGTGGCTGTACTTTGTTTTCTGAGTGTGGGTAGCTCTTGAGGTTGGAGGATATTTAAGTTTGAGCCAAGACCCTTTTCAAACATGACTGCAGCTTCCTTAGCAGCAGCGGAAGTGTCCACTTTCAGCCTTCCAGCTTCTGTGAGGTCATCCATGTAACTGCAGTATAGGGGAAAATATATATTATTTTCAAAGATACAAGAGGGTATGAAAGACTAGGACAACAGAACCATGACACTAAAGTAAAATAACTAACCTGTAATACTTCTGCATATCTCCACACAGCAAATGTAGAAGTTGGTCAACTCTCTTGTTGGCCTGGCCCCGTAGAAACTTCAGTGTAAGGAAGAATCTTAAAAATAAAAAAGGCAGTATGTAATTCACATGTGATGAGCAAGGTATTTTCAGATTTGACAGCAAAACATCCACCATGTCAGCTATACTTTAAAGGAAATATGAGTACTGTATATAAGGTAATTGTCACCATATTCATATGAACAAAACAATACACAAATGTATACAGTACTGTTTTTTAAAATATGAATGACAAATGGTTAGTATAATACCTCTCTGCCTTGTTGTTGGTCTCACTGCTACAGTGAAAGAATGTTCTGCCAAAATTAACCCACAGCTCAGCATAAGGGAACCAATGGGTCTTTAGGTAGGTTGTCACATGTGTACTACCAAAATAGGTGTCAATCTCGCTGCACTTTTTAGCAGACACACTCAGAAATTCTTCTTCCTAAAAAAACAGATTTTTGTCTCAGATCCTACATTATCAATATCACTATCAATTGTTCCATACAGTATACAGAATACAAAATATATAATTTTGCTTTTGTTGACCACTTAATTGGTACTGGGCTTATGAATATTAAAAAAGAAGAATATTACCCTTAGGCATGCTTTCATAGACACTATGGCATGTATGACCACATTTCTCTGGTCAGCTGTCAAGTGCCCTCCATCAGTCTTCACAAGCCATCTATTAACAGCCTATAGCAGCATACAAAAATGGTTTTAGATGAGCTACCTCTCTGGCGTGTTTCCTTTGGTCTTTGGCTAAAATATCATGTATGTTTTTGGCACAAAACCGTCTGCTAATAAAATTAAATTTAAACATACACAAACAAATGTGGCTTCTTGTGAAATCCCTGACTGTACCTTTAACATAATTAACACTATTTCTTCAGAAAATACCTACCAGCTTCACTTTTTCTGTTTGTCTATTTGAATTTTAAGTGCACAATATTCTAAATTTCCCTGTCAAAAAGTAATACAGTGTAATCATTCACTTTACCTGAAGCACATGGAACCAACAAAGGAGAACCTTTGCATCTGGAAAAATCATTACGGACCTATAGCATTTGAAAAAAAAAAGACAAAAGAAAAAAAAGTGAGTTGTACCACTCCCTGCTAGGAAAGAGTACAAACAGGCCCTCAAGTCATACATTTCCAAAGGTACAATATTTTGCCTAAAAGGCTTACTTTAGCTACTAAAGTACACTACCATTACAAATTCTGAATAATAGGGATTCCTAATAGACGGTAACAGGCTTCTTTGTGCAAGCAGTTTCTTAAAATAAAATATTGAATGTTTCCAATACAGTGGTTTACTTTTAATAAAGAACTGATTACAACATACACACATTCACTAACAGGCTGACCTTGGATAAAAGCTAGGATTGCTTCGCTGAAGCTCCTGTATGCAAAGGCTTAGTGTTTCACTTGATTCCTTGCTCATGATAAAATATGCAAATGGTACACCTCTTCCAGTTTTATTGATCAACAGCAGTGCGTAAAAGGCATAGCCATAGGCTGTAATGCCTTTATAGGAGGCGTCCATGAAAACCATGGGATGGGGGTTCTCTTCCAGTAGTTTTTTTTTTTTTTTTTTGCGATGATGTTTGAACAACTATGATAAGTGGTTGCTGGTGGATGAGTGGCTGATAAAAACAAATGTTTTGTTGAAGCTCAGTGTTGACCAAATAGTCAACACTAACAGAATCATTACGATGCGGAAAGGAGACACCATGGAGATTCTTTTTGATGAGGCGTATATCTTCAGGGGTTAGATAGAACCTTCGATTTTGCTTATCAACATGGCCATTTCTGTGTGCCCAATCACAGCTCTTCAGGAGGGTCTCTGATGTTGAGCAACCCTGTGTAAGCCACATCTCTACAAATCCAAGCAGTTCTGGGTGTATACGATTTTTCATCCCATCCTCTTCATTAGACACATCATGTCCAGTGTGTTGCAGCATTTTATGGATCACAACACCTCTGAATCCGGAATCAGTGATGAATTTAAAAGAAATCTCACAAGAATTTGCCCTGGTCTTTTGGGACTCTCCTTTACTTTGTCCACAGGCATAGTAATGATAGTCCTTATGGGTGGAGACTGGAGCTTTGAAATACATATTCTGCTTTTCCTGCACCTCATTTATGTAACTGTTCATGAAGTCCTTTTCCTCTCCTTGGACAATGACGACCTCTTGCTCAACCCGGGAATCATGTATCTTCTTCAGCCTTTTGGAAACACCCTTCAGCCAGTATTTCTCCATTATCTAAAATAAGAAGAGAACGTCAACAGGGGCATGCAGATTTTAGAGGCCCACAGAGTAAGCATGAAACTGAACTGTCCTTATAGAAATTATGATTTAGGTTAGGTTACTCTGCCCTGAGAGCAGGAGAATATTACTTCAGCCCTGGGACCAGCAGAAAGACTGAACTGCCCTCGGACAAATTATGATTTAGGTTACTCTGCCCTGAGAGCAGGAGAATATTACTTCAGCCCTGGGACCAGCAGAAAGACTGAACTGCCCTCGGACAAATTATGAATTTGGTTACTCTGCTGCGAGCTTACTTCAGGCTAGTCCGGTGAAAATGTATAGCTGCTAAGCCTACATTGTGTCATAAATCATTTTAGCATGTCCAAAACACGTTGCCCCGTGTTAACAGACACCACATAGCCATTTTCATTTTAGATCTATAATTCTCTAACGTTAAAATGGCCAAACTTAGCCTAACGTTAGCTGCTACAGCTTCTTGAAATAACATTAAGGCTAGCTCAGCCCGCTCAGTCAGTCCGCAGCCTGCTAGGTTTGAATGACGGTGCACAGATGCACACACGAAAACAACTTACTATCAATTTCACTGTGAATTTAGCAACCGCTTGCTTCTCCCGCTAAACTTCAAATTAGTTAGGCCCGCCTCTCCTCTGTTTTGATTGGTTGCCTGATTAAACCAATCCCATTAGTTTCTGCCCTCAGAACATCTTTCAGTAAGCAAAACTCCCCTCTGCCTAGCAACTCTCCGTTGGCTTGTGAGCTGGAAAAATTAAACTTCTATCAGGCCAATCAAATCGTGTATAGAGACGTTAGGCGGGCTAAACATAATGATTGATGGCAGAGTTGCAACGGTTTGGCTTGAATTCCCTGCTACTTGAAAACAAAGAAAATGGATGTTGCTGTTGGCGAACAGCCTGACACGAGTTAAGCTTTTTTTAAAGTTGGCAAAAGTTTGAACTAGCCAACTAGCTCAGCTGGTGGGAAAACGCATGGGATAGCGCTGTCCTTTTGCGTGGAGAGGGAATTTGAAAGACAACCGATTATCCCACCCCTCGGACTGAACACTGCCAACGGTAAGTGCCCAGACCCTACATTTTAACGTGGGTCTGGCTCGTCAGGCTACTGTTTAGTAGGCCTAAGCAGGATTTGATGGCTGCATTCCTACACTTATAAAATGCAATTCAATGCGGAAGTAATCTAAGTATTCAGAATACGTTACTCAGATTGAGTAACGTAACGGAATACGTTACAAATTACATTTTTGGGCATGTATTCTGTATTCTGTAACGGAATATGTTTTGAAAGTAACCCTCCCAACACTGTTTGGCAAAACAGTCTTACAGTTCAGCACAACATCATAGCTCACTTGCAAAACCTCATATCTCTCCCAAAACCTTCCACTCATGCTTCAAAACTAAATTTATTTCTCATATAAATAGCCAGTGGCCCCAAAATGCATCGTCCCTTTGGCATTGTGTAAGCACTGCAAGTCGAAATGTTTAGATGTTTTGTCACAATGGCAGAGGACCATTGAAATATCCCTCATGTCCACCTCTTAGTCTTAGCCCAGTCCTTCATTGACAATGGTTACTGTACTCGTTTTTGTCTAGCTAATAGAATATAATTGTGTATAAAATGGAAAAAGAAAAAAATATATATGATTTTACCATTAGAGTAGAGAAATTAGAAACAGCTTGTGGAGATTGAAAAGGTAGTTTTGAGAATTTCAATTCTGATCTGAGAAATGTACCAAAGCGACCAAGCGGAAAAAACAAACTGTGAAAAGAAAATATATTGCATTATATTGCACTACAAACACATAAACAAGGAAACTTATTTGTAGCCTACAGTGCTAGTAAACTAATTTTGACAATTGAACAGAGTATGCATGTGATGACTTACTGTGTACTGTTACGTCCCAGTTAACCCTCCCGGCTCGTCAAACCCCCATAAACATGTGTGGAGGGAAACGGGAGCAACACTAAGTGTTTGTGTGTGTGTGTTGTGTGCGTGAGTGTATGTAAACAAACCAAAACCAAAAGAAACGGCACCAGACAGATTCCCCAGGTAGATGGAGCTTACCTCGTCTCACGGGGACTGTTCTCAGGACCGCTGCCTTCTCGCGGAAGAGCCCGCGCGGCTCTTTGTCCTTCTTCCGAGGATGTGCAGTTTTAGTTTGTTTAAAAACTTTGGTGTATTCCCAGGTATTTCCCGTGTACAAGTGTGTGCTGGCGTTGGTGTAACCCGGCGTGGATACTAGGCAACTCGGCGACGTACTAAAAACAAAACTATATGGCTAGCCAAAAACAACGCAAAACCCATCGCTCATTCAAAGGGACACTCTCCAATCCTGGAGAAACTTGGGAGGCCTCCGGCTGATCACACCAGGCCAACAATACGAAAGAACATCCAAATGCCACTTGACATGAGTCTGACCACTCAAACCTAACGGATTTTCTCAGTAAATCAGTCAAAGGACCACTGACCATTGCAAAGTTTGGAACAAATTTGCGGTAAAAACCACACATTCCCAGAACCCTCATAAGTTCCCTTCGATTACGAGGAACAGGAAGTTGAGAAATGGCGTGTATCTTAGCAGTACGAGGTCGAACCTCACCCCGTCCCACAACAAGTCCTGCCTTCTCTAGTCTCATGAAAAACTGTTCCAAGTCCTCCACATGCTGTTCCGGGTAGTGGTAGTGTAGTGGTTAAGGAGCTGGGCTAGCGTGCAGTAGCCTGAAAGTTGTCGGTTCAATTCCTGGCTTCCACCGTTGTGCCCTTGAGCAAGGCACTTAACCCCAAGTTGCTCCGGGGACAATGTGATCCCTTGTAATATAGCTGACATATGTAAGTCACTTTGGTCAAGAAGTGTCTGCTAAATGTAATGTAATGTACTAATGTAAATGTTCCCATGTATCAGCATAGAGTACCACATCATCTATATACACTGTACAGTTCCGTAAACCTTCTGTAATCTGATTCATAAGCCTCTGGAAAGAAGCGGGAGAGTTCTTAACCCCAAAAGGGAGAACTTTGAACTGGTACAAGCCATCAGGTGTACAAAATGCAGAGACCTCTTGTGCACGTTCTGACAAAGGAACCTGCCAGTACCCTTTTAAAAGATCAAATTTTGTCACAAACTTGGCTGTACCAATCCTATCAATGCAATCCTCTATCCTTGGGATGGGAAAAGAATCAGCTTTCGTGAGAATGTTTACTTTACGGTAATCTACACATAGTCTGAGCGAACCATCTGGTTTTGGAACAGGAACTATAGGTGAACTCCATTCACTCATACTAGGTTTGATGATGTCATGCTTCAAGATGTACTCTATCTCCTGCCGTATCATGGACAGTCTATGTGGATTTACTCTGTAGGGGTGCTGTTTTACTGGCAGTGCACCACCTACGTCTATGTCATGCACCAACATGTGAGTCACACCCGGTGCATCTGAGAACAGTTGGGGAAACTTCTCAAAAAGCTTCACAATGTCACCAACTTGTTGTTTCGTTAAGTGACCCAAAAACCCTTTTAAGTCAGACAACACAACACCATTGGACAGCCTGGCTTCCAGGGGAGCCATCTCACACGGATCAGCTTCCTCAGGCTCATCCACATGAACAACACACACTGGAGCGACTGGAACTGACCCACGTTCATAGTATCTCTTGAGCATGTTAACATGGCACAAACGGGTAGACTTTCTCCTGTCTGGAGTATGCACAACATAATTAACATCACTCAACTTTTCTTTGATAGTATAAGGCCCGCGGAAGTGAGCTTGGAGGGGATCACCCCTCACAGGCAAAAGGAGCAACACCTTACTTATCGCCAACCTCAAACCTCCTAGCAACAGCTTTACAATCAAAGCGATCCTTCATTTTCCTCTGAGAGGACTGCAGGTGACTCTTGGCCACGGTGCACGCCGATCTAAGATGCTCCTTAAACTCAGACACAGTCAAGCACATTTTCATCAGAAGGTTCAGCTAAAAACTTCTCTTTAACGAGCTTCAATGGACCTCGCACCTCATGACCATACACTAATTCAAACGGACTGAATCCTGTCGACTCACACACTGAATCCCTTATGGCAAACAACAGAAAAGGAATACTCTTATCCCACTCCCCTGCTTGACCAATACAGTAGGCTCTAATCATGGTCTTTAGAGTCTGGTGGTGCCTTTCCAAGGCTCCCTGTGACTGCGGGTGATAAGTGGAAGATTTAAAATGATCCACTCCTAATTCTCGCATCACAGCCTGAAAAACGCCAGACATAAAATTTGAGCCCTGATCTGACTATCTCTCTAGGTAGTCCAATCTGTGTAAAGAACTTCAAAAGACAATCTAAGACTGACTTGGCACTGATATTACGGAGGGGAAAAAGCCTCAAGAAAAACGCAGGAAACATCCATCACGGTCAGCAAATACTGATACCCACGCTTTGTTTTTGGTAACGGCCAACACAGTCTGTCAAAACACGACTGAATGGCTCTCCAAAAGCTGGAATTGGAACTAGCGGGGCTGGAGGAATAGTTTGATTGGGCTTTCCTCCCACCTGACATTCATGGAAGGTCTTACAAAATTCCACCACATCTTTACGTAGATTTGGCCAATAAAAATGTCTCATTACTCTTGCTTTGGTTTATTTATACCTAGGTGCCCTGAAGTTGGAATTTCATGGGCTAATCTCACAATCTCTTCTCTATAACAGGGAGGAAGAACAATCTGATGGTAAACTCTCCACTCCTCTGCAGCAGAACACCCAGGATCCCTCCATTTCCTCATTAGGACATCATGCAGTATATAAAAACCCACTGCTTCACCCGACAGGTCCTCAAGAGTCCCTGCCTGGCTCAAAATGTCACTAATGACAGGATCACCTCTCTGTTCTCTTATCAGATCACCACGACTAAACTTCTGGTCACACTGGGAGTTCTCTGCAAAGAAAGTCTCCGCAAGTATTACCCCTAACGCAGATGTTTCTTCCTCTACCTCATTAGACACACCATGGGTGCCACGAGATTGCAAGCGAGTTACTACCCCAGTGGGGAAAACTGCAGGAAACTCTTCCTGTAATGCTTCAGTCTCTGGGGTCCTTCTCACCCAAAGAACTCTCATTACACCTTCCTGACACAAGTAGATTTTTCTTACCAGTATTTACTTTTCCCATGCGCTTGTTCAGAAAGACTTTACATTCTGCTTTTTTGTGACCCTTTTTGCCACAATACAAAAAACAAACAAGGTCATCTATACGCACAGCCACTTGCTGTGAATCAATCCTAGATACTTTAGCCACCCATGAGGGCTTCTGGGAGCCATTCTCTGGCCCCCTACCCAACTGGAACTTGAAAACATTGGGCCTATATGTACCCCTTGAAGTGTGCTGATGGGTAAGTTCGAAGTCATCTGTTAAAACCGCTGCTTTCTTAATATCATCAGCCTTTTGATCTTCAAGATAATTTTTCACTTCAAAGGACACACTGTTTTTGAAATCCTCTAGGAGAATGAGCTGTTTTAGGCGCTCATAATCCTGTCCAATGTTCTTGAACGAACCCACATCAAATGCTATCTCCTTTTCTCTAGCATATTCTATATGCGTCTGGTCAGATTTCTTATTGAGGTTACGAAAACGTTGCCTGTAAACCTCTGGTGACAACTCATATGCCGATAGAACAGCAGCCTTAACAGAATCATAGGACGCTGACTGTGAGGCATCCAGCGCAGCATAAACCTCCAGAGCCCTCCCTGTAAACACACCTTGAACAAGGAGAGGCCATTTGTCTCTCGGCCACTTCAAACTATTTGCCAATTTTTCAAAAGACAAAAAGAAAACATCAACCTCTTTTTCACTAAAGTGAGGGACCAAACAAATGCTTCTACTCAAATCAAAAGCTCTTTCTGCTTCCATGTTGGCAACTTTTCGTTCTTCTAATTTGAGCTTTGCTTTTTCTTGTTCAAGTTCTTTTTGGCAACATTCAAACTCGCGTCTCATATGCTCTCTATCGAGCTCCAGCATTGCAGCCTCTTGAGCTGCCCGCTGCTTGATACGTTCCCTTTCTACTTCTAATTTTGCAAGCTGCAACTCAACACTCATCGTCTCTTTATCTGGCGGAGATAACTCAGGAGAGACCTTTGCTGCCAGCTTTTCAATTAAATCAACTTTCCTAATATCAGCTGCACATTCAATTTGTAAGTGTTCCGCGACTTTTCGCAGTTCATCTTTTTTCAGTTGATACCAGTCTCTCATACGAAGAATTCGGCCTTCTCCTAGAAAAGTTTGTACGTCAAATTTTTCGCTTTACTGACATTAATTAATTAAAATTGCCAATACACAGTGAAAAGGAGGTTGGAGAGGGAGGTGTAGGTGGCTGGCTTGATACCAGTGGAGGTGTCGGTGAGAACAGTTTAGTCCAGTCACTTGTAATTCCACAATCCTTTTTTATTGATGCTACATCCAGTGTGGTTATGGTTGTGTGTGTATGACTGTCTGGATAGGAGTAGGTATGTGTGTGTGTGGTCTCTAAGAGGGAAAGGGATATGGGATACAATTAGCTCCATAATGCCACAATACAAGGCCACAATTCAATTAAACAACAAACATTTACACAAGAACATAGAATGCAGGAAATAGGCTAAATAGTCCAAAGTAAATACATAATTTCCTTTGCCCCATAATTAATAAACTAATAATGCATATAAACAATCAAATTAATTAAATTAACAACATTCATTGAAGAAAAACATGACTTACATAGTTCAAAAAACGCACACAAGGCAGGACACGACATTCGCAGCAGCAACAAACAAGGATTCCTCCATGTGGCTTGAACAAAGGAAGGGCTGTGGGCCCAGGTGTTGCCTAATAAAGTCTGCGGCTGATTGGGCTAATTGGTTGGAGCTGCAGTGGACTGAATGGGGAAATGAGTGTCAAAGGAGAAGAGGGCGTGGCAATAGCTCTGCAAATGCAGCACAGAGCTGAAACTTCCAAACACACAGTGAGCAAACACACGCTAAACAAATAACATTTACAAAACTAACAAAAGAAACCAATAAAATACTGAAAACTATTAGCTACAACTGATCGCCCGTCTATGTCCAGCCAATGCTAATAGCTAACTACAATGATTGCTAACGAGCTATCCAAACTAATCAGCTAACCCACAGTTTCTATCCCGGACGAGCCCCCATTTGTTACGTCCCAGTTAACCCTCCCGGCTCGTCAATCCCCCCTAAACATGTGTGTGGAGGGAAACGGGAGCAACACTAAGTGTTTGTGTGTGTGTGTTGTGTGCGTGAGTGTATGTAAACAAACCAAAACCAAAAGAAACGGCACCAGACAGATTCCCCAGGTAGATGGAGCTTACCTCGTCTCACGGGGACTGTTCTCAGGGCCGCTGCCTTCTCGCGGAAGAGCCCGCACGGCTCTTTGTCCTCCTTCCGAGGATGTGCAGTTTTAGTTTGTTTAAAAACTTTGGTGTATTCCCAGGTATTTCCCATGTACAAGTGTGTGCTGGGGTTGGCGTAACCCGGCGTGGATACTAGGCAACTCGGCGACATACTGAAAACAAAACTATATGGCTAGCCAAAAACAACGCAAAACCCGTCGCTCATTCAAAGGGACACTCTCCAATCCTGGAGAAACTTGGTAGGCCTCCGGCTGATCACACCAGGCCAAAAATACGAAAGAACATCCACCGCCGTCTTCAGAGTCAACACAACTCTCCATTGCGAAACGCCATGTTCCCAAACCTCAACCAGCACAGGTGCCCTCGTCGCAGTCAATTAAGGGTGTAGCCCCACCCCCTGAGGGACCGTCAGCCACACGTAGTTGTTGTGTAGCAGGTGCCATTAAAAATAAACAAAACAATCAGTATCAGTGTGTACCTGGGTGTAGCTTATGTATTTTCGCAACAATACAATGAAATGATGCTGACATGTTTTGGAGAGAACAATCATTAGACTGAGAATCAACAATCAGTTTAGACCAACAAGGTCTATTCACTTGGAATTGAGGCTACCTGTACTTACATGTAATCATTTGCAAAGATATACTGAGACTTTGAGACATGTACTAAGACATTTGCAATTTGATGAAATGAATGAGAAATTCAATTCTGTTGTGAACAATTGCCAAGTCGTTTGGAGGTTTGTCCGTGTTATTTTGAGAATGTAATTTCTGTTTCAAGAAATGAGCCAAACCAATGGAGAAAAAACTGTTAGATATTCCTATTATAGTAAATAAAATGATCCTAATTTCTTTGAATACCATAACGACTGGGAAATTTTGTGTGGCTTACAAAGGAGATGTCTACAGGAAAATATTGATTAGACAATTACACTGAAAAATAAATCGCTGGATTTATTTGATTTTATTGTGTACATCAGATGTACATGAATGAAATATCTAGAATTAGTCCAGCGTGTCTCTCTCGGTTTACAAAATTGAGCCATGCTGTGATAACCAAATATGATCAAGTAATTCCAATGAAATTGATTAGGCTTAGGCCTACATGAAATATTCATTGAATTTCAACTTGATTGTGTTGTACAGGTGGCATGTGCTGAGAGTAGGCATTCAGATGTACTTAGTATTGCAACATCAATAAAGGAAGATACCTTTGATATTTAAGACTTCAGGATGAAGTCTTAGAATGAAACATGAATATGTTGTGCCACAGTATTTCAAAAGCATTTATTGAGGTTGAAAACATACAGTACGACATATAACCACTGACACACTCATGGTGGGAACAAAGTATAGTTCATCTCAAAGCATAACAAGATACCACCCGGCTCCAAATTCTACTGGTCTCTAAGCATGACCCTCTTTAAGAAAACTCATGTTAAAACTTTTGGCAACACTGTTAGCTGTGCAATTGTCTCAGTGTTCATGCAAAGACTAATGGGAACACAATGAAATGGTGACACCAAGGCATCCAAAGCATTACAGTAATTTGCCTTAGTGGTTCAGTACTTACAGTAAGCGCTTCACATTGATCTTACATGATTCTGTTGGATAAATTCATTGCTGTGGCAAAATATATCAGTTCAATATAATAACATTGTGTTGACATGAGTTTGTTTAATTTCATGTTTTGTGGTTTAGTAAACCCTCTTTTCCTTTTTCCTCATACACTTACCTTACGTGATTCAATCAGAAAAATGAATTACTCAGTTGGAATGAACATGTGTACACAATAAGGTTGTGTTTAGTTTAAAACTAGACTGTTTTATGTAATTGTAATGTAAAATAGGTTGATAAATCGGACAGCCCTGACTTTTCCTTTTTTACAGTGTATCAGTGCAAAGTGGAATATTATTTGTCTGAAGAAAAGACCACTGAAATTACAAGCGTTTCTAAAGAAAATGTGAACATCTTTGAATTAATCTGTATGCAATAGATAATTAATTCACGATAAACTGTCCACTGGTCATAACACCTAGATTTCCTCACGTTTTAGAAATAAATTGGTTTTAGGGTCTATGCAATTCATAACCTGCAGATAATTATAACTTGAAATAAATTGAGATAGTGTGAATTAATGACATTCTTTGGCTAATAATAAGTGCTCTGCTCAGCCTTATTTAATGAAATATTTACATGTTTGAACAAAGCCTCTCGCAGCCCTCACTTCTCTTAACACTTCACAACTAAGTAGGTGTGATAATGTTTTCCCTTCTATGCAGAAAATGGCCCAGCCAATGTTGGCAGAAAGGCAAGCTAAATCCGTGGATTTTCATTGTACTGAGGACAGAGTGGTTACTCCACAGAGAGAAAAGAATCATCACACTTTTTTCTTTTAACTACATACACACTGAAATAATCCAAGATAGATAAAGCAAGAATGAAAATAAAACCAAAGTATAATGACATTTTTTGAACTATAAGAAACATATACACAATATGCACTCTGACAGTTCATATTGTTGCCCACAATGCATACAACATGCACTCTGATAGTGTTCAAATTGTTCTGCCAGACCTGCAAAAACCTTTTGATACAGTCCACCGCTCTATTCTTGTATTTAAGTTACAGTTTTTGTCGCTTTGGGGCAATTCTCAGATCAGAATTGAAATTCTGAAAATTGTTTGTGTCAGGGATGGCAGGAGGACCAAAGCACAAGACTCTTCCAGGCAGATGTTCAGACAAACACGGTTTAACATGACTATACTATACAAACTTACAGACAAACAGGACTCAGACTGGACAATCAGAGAGACGAACTGACAAAGGACAAAGGAACATGATGGAGGTAGAAATACACAGACTAATTAACAGAAAGACAGAGGACTGGATGAGACCAACAAGACAATAACAGGGAACAGGTGAGAGCAGAAATGGAGGAATACCAAAGTCCTTTTAGGCAAGTCCCTCCACTCCGCGGCCATATTGCAACGCTTTTTGGGTACTTATCGGGCATATATTTTGGCAGAAATGTGCGTGCGCAAGGCTTCACGACACCAATCTTGCTCCAGCTGCGAGATCACAACACATGATTGGCTTGATGTCTTCACAACACACCACATGATTGGCTCAATGTATTCACAACACAAAACATGATTGGCTCAATATATTTACATGTCGACGCTTTGACGCGGAAGGGGTGGGATATGTGTAGACAACTGCCATATTGGCATTACAAACTAACCCCGTGCATTTCTATGGAGGATTTTTTAAGTGCTGTGTCTCCTCATTAGAAAGTCTCTGGGGAAACTAACAAGACAGGAAGTGTAGACCATATAAGGGGATGGGCACAGAGCACAAGACACAACAAGAACGCGTTATTAACGGCGTTAACGTAAACCTATTTTAATGGCATCAATTTTTTTATCGCGAGATTAACGTTCTTTTTGGTGTAACAAACTTTGTAGTTTTTTCCACAAGCTGTTGCAACAACTAGTAACGTTAGAACAACTACAACACCATACTGGATCTAGCTAGACCGTGCTGCATGTAGCCTACACGCCCCCTTTTAGGGGAAAGGGAGCTGTTTGGATAATGGAAACCTATGCTGCATAGAAGTGGGGAGCGAAAAGGGGTTATACTTACTAAATCTTGAAACAAACGTGAATAAAAGGCACAAACTAGATGTACCGCATAGCGGTACAAAATATGACCGCCGCTCAGTCCTGTACATCCGTTCCGCGAAAATAAATCACACTTCAATTTGTCTCCATATTTTACTCCATCCCCCACTCTTGAAACTTTTGTGTATGCTTGTTTGGCATGCCTGAGTGTGTGTGTGCGGCTGCACAGAAAGTACCCTACTGGTGCTGAAAAGGTGAATAGATTGTAGAATAGCCAAAGAAGATGTAGAATTGTTATAAAACCTTTAAAATCTCTAAACAATCACAAGTAGGGGGGCAGTTCATCACAGTTCATCCATTGCAACTGGATTGATGAAAGGTCACTTACACCTGTAGGCTACATTGTATTTGGGAAAAGCAAAAGGTATCAGCATAATGTTATTTATTTATTTATTTTTATGTATTTATAAACAAAAACATCTCTGTCAGTTCCATGCCGTTTTCAACAGCTATCAAAACAAAGGTCATTTTGGATGGATGGATTTTTGTGAATGTTTCTTCTTCTACATAAGATTTTAGTCATCTTTAGTTCATGTAATACTTTTATTGTCAATGCACAAATTAAGTAACAGTAGTCTGAAACGTTATTGTTAATGCACAAATTAAGTAACAGTAGCCTAGTCTGAAACGAAATGCTGTTTTACATCTAACCAGTGGTGCAAATAACTGACATGTCCAAATGGGCCTTGATGAAATGCGCCGCTAGACTGTTCATACATATTTTAACGGGCCAAAGTTGAAAAGCTTTTGTCCGTTATTGTTAGTGCAAATATAGGCTGATTCATGTTCCCCTGCATTGTTTAACTGAGGTCCATGGCTAGTCTGGCTTTCATCAGACCAAGCTCAATCTTTTAAGAAATCAAAAAATAAATAGCGGGCAGATCAGGCTGGGTTCACCCAGCCTAGTCCATAGGCACCCGATATTGTTTAATTTTCCATTGAGATATACAACGCTTCTGGCTATTCTAAATGCAAAAATGCATCAGGGAGTTATGACAAAACGGTAACTAACAAACTAGATCCTAATAGAAAGTTGTTAGCTTCCCTAAGCTACAGGTAGGATTATAAGGTAGGCCTATTGACAACATAAATTGTCAATAGGCTATGCTGGCGACACAAATAAAATCTCCTTTGAAACCAATGGCTTACGCCTTACAGTATCAAGCGGACTTAAACTGTCATATCGTGGGCTTAAAGTTGTAATAACATTCACGCAGCTCCATGAGTCAAGGAAAGCGAATGAAGTAGCCACTTCTAAATGGGACCCACTACACAGTAGCTTAAGGTGTTTTGCTAAAGCAGCCATAATGAAATGAAGGTGTCATTGTTTGGATACTTCACACACACGTGCTTTTTAATTTCACAGACTACAACTACCAAGCTGTAATCAAAGCACATCGATTCCCCTCTCACACCCTGCACGACTTAAAACAAAATAAACAGGCGCCTCAGTCTCACGCATGTATAGGCAAAACTGTATCAGACCGTGTAACGCGTTGGTAAATCTTCCATTGCACAGAATGATTTTGTAGCACGTGCAATAAATGACAGTCGAAAGATACAAACAGTGCTGCTATCAATTTGCTTGGTATAACCGCATTTATAGTTTTCTACAAATGCAATCAATCAAATGCCTCCATCACTCAACCAACGCTTAACGGTAACATTACCTAGGTCCTTATTGATATTACAAGATTAACGTATTGCAGTAAAAACAAGCATGTCCGAAACATCCTTAGATTTATTTCGGCTTCAAGAAGAAATGGGAATTACACTTCATGTGAACATCGCCCTATCCTTATTAGATGTTCGCTGCGTAAATTACAGTCCTTGTATGAAGCGCCCATTGTTTTTCCAACCCACTTTTAACTTCCAACAAAATTACGCCTCACTGCAACGATCGCCATCTAGTGGACAAACGACTACTTCTCAATACTGAAAATGCAGCCATGATGATGATGATGAATATTTATTTTGGCTTTCTTTTAATCCTACTGATTTTCATTTTTTTTTACCGGGGCAAATCACAAATGAGTGATTATGAGCCAGGTTGATGTGGGCCCTTGAGACCAACATACCATAAAAGATTCACAGAGAACTGTGTCTGCCCTACCCTCCTTTCCCAGGGGTCCAGTCCAGCGGGGGCTGCAGATGAAAACGAAAAAATGACGGTTCCATGCTATCCATGTGGGGGTACATGCTCACCAAGTTTTGTGTACCCGGTCTTTCAGTGTCCCGAATCCTTGTTGGTGTACGCCACTAAATGTACACATAAATTATTTTATTGTAAGGCCCCCCATGAACGAAAGTACACAAAACTTGGCATGCATTCAGAGGGTGTCATAATGATCCTACTCTTTTAATTTCGTGCAGTTTTGACCTTGTCAGCCAGAGATATTGAGATGAAAACACCTCATTTTTTTTTTTTTTTTTTTTAACTAGGTGGCGCTATACATGAAATAAGTGGTAATGGGATGGGTTGACATGCCCCCTTAAGACCAACATACAAAAAAAGGTGGACCTCCTAGGCCCTACGGTTCTCGAGATATTCACAGAAAACTGTCTCCGGCCACCTACAGGCCAGTTGGTGTATAGTAACATAAATTAATTTATTGTGTGGCCCCCCATGAACGGAATTCCACAAAACTTGGCGTGCATACATAGGGTGTCATAATGATCCTACACTTCCAATTTTGTGCAGTTTTGACTATGTTAGGTCACAGATACCTTCAATTACACCACCTCATTTTTACTTTTTTGTGTTTAACTAGGTGGCGCTATACATGAAATGAGTGGTTATGGAATGGGTTGACATGGCCCCTTGAGATCAACATACAAAAAAAAATGGTCCTCCTAAACCCTACGGTTTTCGAGATATTCACAGAAAACTGTGTCTGCCCTACCCTCCTTCGGGGTCCAATTCAGCGGAGGGGCTACAGATCAAAACGAAAAACGATGGTTCCATGCTATCCATGTGGGTTACATGTCCACCAAAGTTCGTGTACCCCGGTCTTTCAGTGTCCCGGGAATCATTGACGGAAATTTGGGCATGCGAAAAAGAAAAAAAAAAAAAAAAAATTAAATAAATTAAAAAAAAATAAATAAATAAATAAAAATCTGACTAAACCTATATGACCGCCGCTTCGCTGTGCGGCGGTCATAAATAAGGTTGGTGTAAGAGTTATCTGTGTGTTTATGGGATTAATGTGACCATTATGTTGTCCTATTTTTTGCTATTTCCAGTTTAGCCTACTAACAGGAGTGTCACGAATGTAGGCTAGGCACAGTCAAACTGTCCGTGGCTGACTTTAACTAAGTTCGGCAAGCTTAACTTTACATGTCATAACATCAACTAAACATAAGGCACACATTCATTCTATCAGTTGTAATATGAACGTAGCCTTTTTCCTACAACTAGGTGAGATAATTGGCTATGCCTGTTATAGCTACTTAAGTTCCACAGTTAGCTAGCTAGCAAGCTAACCGTTTTACATGGGATATGGTAAGTGTGGTTCATACACATAATTCTTTATAACTGCCGCTGAATAGGTTGTAATATTTGGTTGTTCATTTGAATCCCTTGCCAGCTGTGTAATCAAGATACAATAATTGCTTTATATTGTTAACATGGACTCCTTGAAAGTTCAGAAAAAGGTGCAAAATAATATATTGTGTTGTCTCAACATCTTTTGAAATTTGATTTGAAATAATCAAATAGACCTACGCCTTAAAGTTAAGTTAATGAAGTAACTTGCTTTGCTTTCATTTGAATTTTTAATCATGGACTCCTTGAAAGTTCAGAAATGATTAATCGTGATTAACTATAGGAATTCAGCGATTAATCGTGATTAAAATTTTTAATCGTTTGACAGCACTAATCTTATCACTTGTCCACATAATTTAAGCAGTTTCTCCTCATCTTAAACAGCAATGCTTTAGTACGTCCATGCAACTGATTTTGTGCTAATGTCTGCTGCTTTTTACATTTCCAATTGCTAATGTCATGTTGGTCAAAATGCACTACTAGTTCCATGCTGCATAGTCCTACCCCATTATAACAAATTTACCTTATTTCATCGCTTGAGTCATTACTTGCAAATGTGTTGAACTAGGTGTCATAACTAGTGGTCATATATAGTCTGTCTAGCATATATATGTGAACTGACAGATAGGAACTTCAGGATATATAGAAAGTGGTACAGTGGTGTACAGCTCTGACCAAAGGGTGTTTTATGGTATGTTGGTCATTTTTCATTTACACAATGCTGTAAAAGCCTTTGTTTTCTTACATAAACAATGGCGTAAGGACTTGTCATTTTGATTGCACTGACAGTTTCATTGGTATGAACATTTGCTTTTGAGGCATAAACAAGGCATTTTGATCAAGATACACGCTTTTGCAGGTAATTCACTATGCGGTGCAGTTTGCACTAATTGGTTTGAGAAAGGTACTAACCGTCACATATTTGGCCTGTAACCTTGCACATCTAAATATAATAATCATTATGTCAACATGTCAGGAATACAAAAAGAGGTGCATTTTCTGTTTATGTCAAGTTGCCATGACAAAGACATCCTCTGGTAAAATCATTCTGGTTAATGTCAAGTTGTCATTACAAAGACATCCCAAACAAATGTAATGTCAACTTGCCATGACCAAGACAACTTCCGGTAAATTCACTTTGATTAATGTCAAATTATCATAATCAAGACAACCCAAACAATGTCAACTTGTCATGACAAAAACAGAATGACACTTAATGACAGAAGTCATAAACATTTATGACGTGTTTATAACGTTTATGACACATTCATGACAGTATCATGGTTATGGTTATGGTTATGGATTTGGCAGACGCCTTTGTCCAAAGCATGTCATAGTTATGACAGTGTCATGTCACTCTATGGAGATACCCTCAAGTAAAGTGTTACCCAATAAAGCTAAAAGCCTCAGTACAGTTCCGGTTCCGGCGCCGTCGAGAGAGGCAGCCTGTCGAGGTAGCTCCGTGTCTTCGTGTTTTTTCTTAACGTCTTTTGTTTACTTTTTACTTTTTTACTTCACAACTTTTTTGGATTACGCACTTTGAGGAGTGTCTTCATTCTATCCTATGGATATGGATCTATTACAATGCTCCAGCGGCAACAAACTTGTGTACACAAGGAATCAGCTGCTTGCAATACGACGGAATGCTGGTAAGGTTCACGTAAACATCCCGGAGGAGCTGTGGTGCAGAGCGGGGTGAAGAGCAGGAGTCAAAGTGAGGACCAGGCGTCGGGAGAAGAAGTGGAAACACAAGCCCTCAGTTCTTCGATGGTTATGGGAAACGTGAACTCACTGGCCAACAAGACTGACGAACTGGCTGCCCTGGTAAGAAATCAGAAACTGTACAGGGATTGTAGTTTGCTATGCTTTACGGAGACGTGGCTAACAAGCCATATCCCCCCAGCTAATGTTGAACTGCCCGGCTTCAGTGTAGCTCGTTTGGACAGAGACAGTAAACTTTCTGGCAAAAAGAAGGGAGGCGGACTGGTGCTATACATAAACAATAGATGGTGCAATCCCGGATATGTTACAGTGAAGGAGACTGTATGCTGTAAGGATGTGGAGTTACTAGTGGTCAGTCTACGACCATACTACATGCCGAGGGAGTTCTCGCACGCCATTGTTGTTTGTGTCTACGTGCCGCCTCAAGCCCTCCCGGACGCAGCATGTGACGTCATTCACTCTACAGTCGCTAGGCTCAGCACAACTCAGCACAGTGATGCCTTCTTTGCGATCTCTGGTGACTTCAACCACATTACACTGGATTCCACCCTCACAAACTTTTACCAGTTTGTTGACTGCCCAACTAGGAAAAACAGGACAATAGATCTCATGGATGCAAATGTGAGGGATGCTTACAGTGCCACCCCTCTTCCCCCACTGGGGAAGTCGGACCATAACCTCATTCATTTGCAGCCAATGTACAAGCCAAAAGTTCAGAGGCTACCAGTTGCCACACGCACCTTCAGGAAGTGGACACCGGAAGCGGATGAGGCTTTGAGAGACTGCTTTGAGTCCACTGACTGGAGTGTGCTACTGAATGGAGAGGACTTAGAGGAGGTCACACATTGCACTACTGACTATCTGAACTTCTGTTTGGACATTGTTGTTCCCACAAGGACTGTACGCTGCTATCCAAATAACAAGCCTTGGATAACCAGCAATGTCAAGACCCTTCTCAATAGGAAAAAGATGGCGTTTAAGGAGGGGGACATGGCAGAGCTGAGGCGAGTACAGGGGAACTCAAGATTAAGCTGAAAGAGGCAAAGGAGGACTACAGAAGGAAGATGGAACAGAAGCTGCAAGATAACAACATGAAGGAGGTGTGGGACTGTATGAAATCCATCACTGGCCTTAAGAAGAGCAGCAGCTCTGTGGAGGGAGACCTGGTCAGGGCGAACCAGCTGAATCACTTTTACAACAGGTTCGATTGCCCACCCACCAGCCCCCACCCCACCTCATTACCAGCGCAACACTCACCCCCACCATCACTAGATATTGCACCCCTCCCCCTCATGGCTACCACGAACAAAGAGGTGACAACGACCTCAGTCAACAGCCATCAGACACACAGACCTCAGATGCTGCCCCCCTCCCCTCCCTTCCCCCCCTCCATCATCATTGCTGATCAGGCTATCGCACCTCTCCCCCACATGGTGACCACGAGCAGTGCGAGAACAATGGCTTCAGCCAATGGCCATCAGTCTCTAGCCACACGACAATCCTCACAGAAGCACCCCTCCTCCTCCTCACCCTCCACTCCCCTCATCCCCCCCATAATTTCAGCGGACCAAGTAAGTTATCTCTTAAGGAAACTCCATCCTCGTAAGGCAGCCGGGCCTGACAGACTGTGTCCAAGGCTGCTCAAGGCCTGTGCTGCTGAACTGGGGGAGCCACTGAAGCACATCTTCAACTGGAGTCTACGTCTCGGACAAGTTCCAACACTGTGGAAGACATCATGTCTCACCCCGATTCCCAAAAAATCACACCCCAGCGAGCTTAATGACTTCAGGCCTGTCGCTCTAACATCACACGGGATGAAAACAATGGAGCGGCTGGTCTTAGGTATGCTCAGACCCCAGGTACGCCATGCACTAGACCCTTTACAGTTTGCATACCAGGAGAAAGTGGGCGTGGACGATGCCATCACTTATCTTCCACACAGGACACATTCTCACCTAGACAAGGGGAAAAGTGCTGTGAGAATCATGTTCTTTGATTTCTCAAGTGCTTTTAACACTATCCAACCCTCAGACTAGGAGACAAGCTCTTGCAGATGGGTGTGGACGCTCACCTGGTAACCTGGATTACAGATTACCTGACCGGCGACCACAGTTCGCAGACTGAAGAACTGCCTCTCTGACACTGTGATCAGCAGCACCGAGCGCCACAGGGAACTGTGCTCTCTCCAGTCCTGTTCACCCTGTACACATCTGACTTCCGCTACAACACCGAAGTCATGCCACATGCAGAAGTTTTCTGATGATACTGCAATTGTGGGGTGTATCAGGGACGAGCAAGAGGAGGGAGTACAGGAGCCTGGTGGAGGACTTTGTGCATTGGTGCAAACTCAATCACCTTCAACTTAACACTTCAAAGACCAAGGAGATGGTGGTGGATTTCCGAAGGTCTAAGCCCGCTCTGCTACCAGTCTCCATTGATGGGGTCAATGTGGAGGTGGTAAGCACCTACAAGTATCTGGGTCTCCACCTGGACAATAAACTGGACTGGTCAGCCAACACTGATGTACTCTACAAGAAAGGACAGAGCAGGCTGTACTTCCTGAGGAGGCTGCGGTCCTTCAATGTGTGCAGCAAGCTCCTCAGGATGTTCTATCAGTCTGTTGTGGCCAGTGCCCTCTTCTATGCAGTAATATGCTGGGGAGGAAGCACAAAGAAGAAGGATGCTGGGCGACTTGACATGCTGGTGAGGAAGGCTGGCTCTGTAGTGGGAGCTGAACTGGAGTGCATCACTTCAATATCTGACAAGAGGACCCTAAACAAACTGATCAACATCTTGGACAATGAATGTCATCCGCTCTACAGCACTATCAAAAACCAAAAGAGCTTGATCAGCTGGAGACTTCGCTCACTGCCATGCACAACTGAAAGGCTGAGGGAAGTCATTTGTTCCTAGGGCCATTGAACTGTTCAATGCCTCACTAAAGGGAAGAGGAGAGATAGACTTCTCTGCTTAGTCTGTCTGCCTCTCCACCCTCTCCATGTCCATGTTTTTTGAGTACTGACTGCCCACTACTGCTTACTACTGTTTTACTACTGTTTTACTATTGTACACAGCCTAATGTTTTCACTACTGTTTTACTGCTACACTGTTACCTCAACCTGTTCTTGCACTGAAATATTTTTTTATTTTACCTTGTCTACATTACACTTTACTCCCCTACTTGTCTATATTATTTATGCTGGTCTCTAGACCTTACTGTTGCACTGTTGGACTAATGTTGGACTACTTTTTGCACCTTCACCATGACACCCACTCTCTTGAGCACCTTGCCAGGCACACACAACTAAGGACTATGGTTGGACTACTGTTTGCACCTTCACCATGACACTCACTCCCTTTAGCACCTCACCAGTCCTGGCCCTGTCACTACAAGCGTCTTATGCTTGATCACCCTCAAGCACATTGGACTTTCTTAATTTAACTTATATAGTGTATTTAGTATTTAGTTTTGTTAGTTTCTTATCTTATCTTCTACTGTCTTTATTGTACAGTGGAGTTTAGTTATATGTTTATACTATACTAATGTTTACCATTTCTGTTGTAAGTGCATGTTGTGTGTTATGTCTGTATGCTACTGAGACCCTTGAATTTCCCCTTGAGGATCAATAAAGTATCTATCTATCTATCTATCTATCTATCTATCTATCTATCTATCTACTGTATCTATCTATCAGTAGAATCCTTGACAGGACCCTGGAAGGCACTTCTATGGCGTTAAAACATCATAGGAAAAGTAGATTCTATAAACAGATCTATAGCCCAGAAATCTAAATATATCTAATTTAAAAAAAGGAATGCCTGAAAATGTTTCACAAATTGAATCTAGTGTCAGTCACTCACAGTCACTCACTCACTCATTAAAAAGTTCTAACAAGGAAAGGAAAGTTGCTAGCATCACTTGGTGTAGTTCCTCAGGAAACGCTGCTGAACAGACTTCAAATCAGGCACAGCAGTGCGTGAGTAAAGCAAGAATGATCTACAAATGTGCTCAGCTAATCTTGCATTAACATTTCCCAGCAATTGATTCTACTTTGGTTGTTTATTCTTTCATATTTGACTTTTATGTTAACCTTATTAACTTTTGATCCCTGAAGAAATCCTTGCACAGAAATAGGGGAATAACTATATAATTTCATGTTTTACATTGCATCTCTGTGACAAATAAAAATGAATTGAATCCTTCATATAAACATTAGCACCTCTTATGACCTCCCTCTATACAGTATACCCTGCTTATCTCTTCAGCATGACACTTGATCTCCAGAGCTGGGAGATAAAGTTCACTCTTGCGAGAGACCGTCAGAGAGACAGAGAGCGGAGCTGTGAGCAGTGGGTGGGGTGAGGGGTGCTGTGGAGGATCGCGGAGGAGAATCCCATCGGCTTTTGCCTCTGCTTTAAAGATTTTCCTCAGGGCTTCCTGCACCATTTTACCCCACTACCAGCTGCCTGGCACAGAGCCGGCACAGATATGGCCCTGATCTGACACAAATCCTCTTCAAAAAGCCCCTCTCCCCCTCCAACCCTTCCCTCTGGGCATCTGACGGGGACTCTTTTTAATTCCTCCAGCTCTATCTTGGTGGCACAGAGGCCTCACTTCTGCTGTAGTCAGCTGGCTGAGGCCCCCTCATTTACACTCCCAGCTTCTCCGCCGGCACACTTTGCAGATACCCCCAACCCCTTCTCATCCACCCCACCTCCTCCTCTCTCATCCTCCCCCGCCTCCTCCTCTCATCCACCCCACCTCCTCCTCTCTCATCCTCCCCCGCCTCCTCCTCCACGTCCTCCACTGCTGCCGTGTTTCTCCCCAGCAGATAACCGGCCGGGCCCCGGATGGCTTGATAGGCTGTTTCAAATGGCAATCTTCAATCTGAGCTACAAGCTCACGGGGGCAGAGAACATAAACGTGATTCCTCAGCAGCCGTATCTCTTCAGTGCAGGAAATGCACCTGAAGTGGAGACAGAGGGCAAGATATTTATCTGAACGGTGGGTTATACAGGCAAGCCGCTGTACACAGAAATGCAGTGTTAAGCACCAACCGTCCAAATAATAGATGTAGTTGACTGTATGCAGGGAAAGCGTTATTGGGTAAGTGCAATAGCAATTGCACAATTCAGACGATGATTTGGTGGGAATGTGTACTTGATTATTACCTGGTTCTATGGCTCACTTGGGCACATTGGGCTCCTGTGATTGCAATCTCTTCAGCGCTTTGGAAGTTGTCCAAAATCTGCCCACCACACAGAAACTACAGAAACAGCAACTGTCACCAAGAGTTAATGGAAATTACAATATGATAGGATGTTGCAGTGCAATAGCTTGGCCTCACCACTTTCCCCTACATCCAATTACATAGAACAAGCATCATGACACCTAAGAGAGCCAGAGACACAAATACTGCACTACCTTCTTTTGGACATTTTTAGAGAAAATTGATTAATTACACTTTGCGGTGGGTTAGGTGTTTTGCGTTCATGATTAAAAAGTAACACCTTTATAGCCTGCAGTAAAAACATCATTAATTGCATTCAGAGTCATAGCTGATCAGATTTGGTAATAAAAGAATAAAGCAGAATAAAACTAGTTTTTAAAAATGAACTACTAAATGTGGTTTGAGATGCCGGTGTGGCATGTCCCATTCCTTGAATAACTTACTAACTTGTTAACTTTTCAAAGCTTTGACATAAGCTATAAGACCCAGGCATTGAGCATGACTCTACACAAACTCTCTCTCACCCACACACACACACACATTCACACACACAGAAGCTGCAGATTTAGTACAGTAAGTGGTTCAGTTAACAGACACATCTTGAACACCCCCCCCAACACACACACACACACACTCTTCTAGTTCCCCTCTCGTCTTTGCTCACTCATCCTTCATCTCCATACGGAGGAACGCTCAGGATGAATGCACTGTCATCCATCTCACAGTAACTGGTGCCCTGAGTAAAAATGACACAGACACAGAGTCATTGTCACTGACAGCTTTCCGGGGAAGACTTGCATTGAGACGCATTCACAGGAAAGAGAAAGTCCAAAAGCCTCTCAGAGTTCTCCATCTGGTATTTCTCTTTCTATACCGTTCTGTCCCTCTCTCTCTCTCTCTCTCTTTTTTTCTCTTGCTCTCTCTTTATTTCAATGCGAAAGAATGGAGCTATATAACAGCATAGCAGAATAAACTACAGGATCCTTTGCTTATTTTCATTTTCCCTTGATAGGAATCAGACTAAGAATTGCCGTTTTCCTGAATTGGAAATGATTATTCTCGCCCTACTAAGGACTTTCCAGTTTAGATTCTGCTGTGTTGAATATTTCATGAATGTGGTTAAATTTAACACTTTCTAAATGTGTGCAACAGCAAGAGACACAGTTTAGTCATGGCTGTAAAACCCTAAAGGTATAAAAAACTGTTCATCTGATGGGGCCTAATGAGAGTAAGCTGATAAAGCTATAGCAGATGGGTTATTGTGTGTAGATACTGTAAAATAATGAGCTACTGTAAAAGAATGAAAGGTTGAAATTGCGCTGCCTTCCCTCCACATATTTCAACTCAACCACTTAATTGATCACTTTCAGAGATAAGACTAAATTCCTACATTGTACATTTATTGGTGCCAATTCTGTTTCTGTCATTGAAAATATATGTATATTTTGGTATACCATCCACAATTATTATACACACACATTAGAAATGTTCACACATAAAAAGAAGACATTTATGGTTTATATTATCAGCTTGTTCCAAAAAAAACAGCAACACCTTCAGTCTTGTTGTTATTCCAGCACTCAACCCCTGCTTAAGACATGCAGTCAGGGGCAAACATGTGCTTTAGTGACGGACACGTTTTGCCCCACATTCACGTCATCGGGGACTGAAGTGAGTTTTCCTACACACATTCTCCATCTAGGAATCATGATATATTCATGACTTCTGATGAAACGAGAATATGAGAAGAAGCCTTTTACGATTGACCACCTACGTCGTGAATTGTTTCAAGACGGCATCGAGATCACAGGTAAAGCTACTAACAGAAGTTACCTGAAGGAGGCCAGTATGTAAGTAAAAGGAAGTTTATTTCAAGTTCAATATTTCAACAAGCAGATTTAGATTCAGACAGCTGATCGATGCTATTTTTAGGCCTGGAACGGAAGTGGCCATTAGAGAGCATGAGAGAGAGAGAGAGAGAGACTGAGGAGGGGGACATTTAGTCATGCAAAATAGATTAATGGGAAGTTCGTCTGGCAAGAACATGGCTGACCCACACCTCACTGCTCGTCTCTTGATGGTGATTTGAGCCGGCACATGTAAGGCAACTGAATTTGGTCAGTTCACTGTCCTCCTGCGAGAGGCCCGAGACGATCGATGCAAACACGCCGACTGTGCCACAAGCGACAGCCGATGCTCCTGTGCAGACCTCCCCCCACCTCACCCCCCACCACACACATGCGGTAACAGGGTAAGGGCAGAGTGGTCAAACTCCTTTGGGTGAACCAATCTGATTCACAGCAGTTGGTGGTGTTAAAATAATCATGCTTGTCAGAAGTCATTTGTCAGGGTGCGAAAAACAGCAGGGGAATTTCAGGAAAACTGCGCGGGCCTAGCTCGGTGGGCAGCGTCGCAGGACTGTGACAGCATGTGACGCTCGATGGTGTTTTATGCCCCCAACGTCATCTTCCAGGCAGCGCTGCCACCACTGACTTAAAGGCACCTAATCCTAAACCTAACCCCAACCCTAACTTTAACCCATGCCTAATCCTAGTGCCTTCCAGGCAGCTCTGCCTTGAAGACAACATTGGGGGCATAAAATACCAAGAAACGCATGTGACTGGCAACCTAAGCATTTCTCCATTCTTCAATCATGTCTTACATACGCCACAGTTTTGAATACATGTCCACAAGTGGAAATCCTTTACATCACATCTTTAAATCCCTTACATCTGCAGCTTCTTGCTGAACACTGCACCACTCAGAGATCCAGCAGACAAAGAGGCAGACGCAGATGTGGAATAATACGCCAGGGACAAATCCACTGTTCCACTGGCGTAATTTTACAATCAACCACCAGGCTGCGGCCTCAAGTAGATCACAGTACTTCATCACTGGAACGTTCCAATCCTCTTATGCTGTCGCAGCTACAGCGTTTAAGAAGGGAATCATGTCAAAAAGATACATTTGAACAGGGATTCTAAAATGTGGCTGATCTGCACATCAAGCCCCGCTAAAAAAAAAAAACGAAAGAAAAAAAACCCTGAGTGTTCCTAAAAGGTCCTCCTGTCTGCCCGAGATACTCTGAGTATTTCAGATAACAATCTGGGCACTTCAGCTGGCTAGCGAGCGCTGGCACTGGGACAGATATAGGCCCATGAAACATTTATGAGCTATATTGTTACACTATATTAAGCCTGTGCTTTAATGTCGCAGAGGCGAAGTCTGCTGTGAAGAGAAAAGAGCTTTCTAGTGACAACCCTTAGTTCCAGGCCCACAGTCCATTATCAGGCGCTTGCCACCATTGCTATGAAATTTACAGTCCTTTTGGAAGGCGAAAAAAGCTTCCCCTGAATTGTATTTGCTTGAAGTTCCAGCACGTGGTGGCACTCAGATGCATAGTATACCCTCAATGCACTATCAAGTATTTGGAAAGGCAATCCAGACAACATGGAACAGACGGAAAGTCTCTAAGAATGAATGTTGTGTGGGAAACCAATTCTGTAGATATATAAGAGCCATAACAACAACTTTGTTGCTCTAAAAAAGTATAGTGCATCCAGACTGAACATCCACATGTTGTCCTAAGGCTTTCAACACAATAAGCACAGCGATGACTACACCTTTCATTTTGGTGAAAACATTGATACAGAGGTGGAAAAGTGTATCTCTTCAGCCTGGTAGTATATCTCTTCCGCCTGGTAGTGTATCTCTTCCGCCTGGTAGTGTATCTCTTCAGCCTGGTATAGATCAACTATTTTCTGAATTCACCAGGTGGAAGGGCACAGCCAATACATTGCCACTGCTGCGTATAGCCCTTTATTCAAACTCTGTGGGTTGTCAGAGCAGATCTGAGGGTGTTAGAGAGGCGATTAAGAGAAAGGACAGCTTTGAGAGCAGACACTGAGTCTTGTATCAAGATCAGTGTTCTTAAGCTCAAGATCTAACAGTCTCTGTTCCTTGGGCTACAACCCCATTGACTCCAGAACATTTTTTATTGAAGTGACCTTCATTCTGCAGGTCGGCACAAGCCCCCGAGTGTGACTCCACAGAGAGCACCCAGAGGAGCGGGAAACTGCCATTACCGCTTATCAGTGACATCTCTGCGGTTTGCCTCTCAATTAAAATGATCTTATAAGGATGCAGCGACAAGCACTTTGTTGACTTTTACTTTATTGGCTGTTTGAGTTTGAGTTAATCAAGAGCAATTATTCAACTGAATGCTCATGATAGCTTTTACCCTGTCTGAACTCCTGGCGTGTTGCCTTAGCAGAGGCTTTAAATGCAGTGGAGAAGATGTTAGTTAGTTTTATTTTGTGTAAACGTAGTCAAGTATGGTCTTGTCTCTCAGAATGCACGTGCACACACACACACACTTACTGACACACATAATACACACATGCACTGGTACACAGACACACATACTCACAGAAACATACACACACTCTCTCTCTTTCTCCCTCTCACACTCACACACACACACACACACACACAAACACACACACGTACTGTAGACAGGCAGCATTACACACAACCTTTTTTAACACGTCAATAACTATCAAGCAAATCCATCAAAGACAACATGGTTTTCATTCAGACAAATAAATAAATAAAAACAACAGGAACTTTTTTATTCCACACACTGTTCAGAAGTCATCGATTTACCCCTTTCGCAAAATTAATGGAGAGCCTTTCATCTTGCCTGTGTGTGGTGCTTTTTGCGTTTACCCCAAACTTTATTTTCCTGACATGCACTCCCCTCCCCTCAACTCACGACTCCGCAATTAAAAATACCTACAGTGCCATTGCTGTGTCGAATACTGTAGCTTCAGATCAACTTTATTATGATCAAATGCTATGATGTGCCTGGCCAGCATCCTACATCACATGCAAATTTACGGCATTTAATGATTCCCTCATGCATATTTTACTACAAGAGCTTGGCATAAGCACAGCACAAAAAAACAAAACTGAGGGGAGCCTGCTGAAATGCAGCGGAGTTCCCATCCTTGTGAAGAAGCGCACAGGCGTTCTCGTATCATTAGCTTCCCTGGGGGTTTGAGGAGAACGGTCCGCATTTAATTATCGCAGGCGAATGTCTCTTGCACTCTGTTTCCTGTGACAGAAAGATATGACCGGCCGGTATCCTCCGCTGGCGTGTATAACACTCTTTATTCCATCAGTAACAAGTTCATCATTATCGGTGTCAAGGTTTGCTCTTAATATTTCTCTGAATATTTCCCAAATCAGTTTAAATGGACTTGAGTAAGTGCAGTAATATTCTGTATTAAAGTAAAATATGAATCTTTCTGACTTTCTGTTTCTTTCTGCACCACTCAACAGTTGAATAACACCACTCAACTGTTTTTTTTTGCCAACCTCACTTGATTAGAACTTAATCATTAACACACAAAACAACAAGGAGTACTAATGTAATTCTTATATTATCACTCACTCTTTAATGTTACAGATATGTGAAAAAAGTCTGATAGTGTACCCAAATGGGGAGTAAATAATAATAAAAAATAATAAAAGGCCGGTGCCGTCAGAATTTTCCCGGTGGATTTTAGTGCCCCACTCCGCCCTGCACACATGCATCTTTCACTTGTTTTGGCCATGTGCAGAGTGTGAAAATGTCTTTGGCTTGTAATCCTATTATAGCTTCCATGCCTCCATGGTCTTTTCTTTGGTTTCACTGTGCACGCTTGCAGCTGGGCACGGCCCTCACTTTCAATTACTTGATGACATTTTGTATCTGGTCTCCCAGCATCTAATGGAGCCTAGTTTACATGGAAATAATGGCCCTCAGAAAGGAGCCTTTGAACTGAAAATAATCAAAGTAATTTGCATTCTGGGGAGGCAAATTAAAATCCAGCATGATGTGAAATGACCTGTGTCAAGTTTTTACAGGGAGTGTGCATGCAGAGTCAGGTGAAACGGACTGAAACTAGGTGTACCGCATAGTGGTACAAAATATGACCACCGCTCAGTCCTGCACATTCTCTCCGCAAAAATAAATAATTCTTGTCAAATTGTCTTCATCTCCTACTCCATCCCCTACTCTTGCAACTTTTGTGTATGTAAATGAGTGTGTGCATGTGTGTGTTTGCTTTTGTGTATATGTGTGCTTCTCTGTGTGTTCGCTTGTGAGTGTGTGCATGGGGCTAATGGGGTGTGTGTGTTTATGTGTGTTTGTATGCATGTGTGTGCCTGCGTGTGTGTTTATTTGTGTGTGAGTGCGTGCGTGCCTGTGTGAGTGTGTGCGTGTGACGTGTGTGCATGTGTGCATGCATGCGTGACGTGTGAGTGACACGATCTGATATCACCAAGTAATTAACAGGCCAGGATCAATGACAAAGTTGGATTAGCATTTCCTCCTTTAACCTAGTTCACTTTAAAACTAACTTTGTGCTCTGTTGCCCTGGATTAACATTTCAACTGACCAACCAGTGGCACTATTTGAATGTGATGTCATTAACAGTGTGGTGCGAAGGCAACCATGCACAAAATTCAAAAAGCCTGCCAATTTCAGAGCTCCATTGCCATCACTTCAGACAGAACCCGTCTACAGATGCACGTATTGAAATGTACCTGGATACTTCAATACAGTATCTGTGCTTAACAGGTAAGATTTAGCCTACTTCCAAGAGTTCTGAGTACAATTTCAGGGGGCGGGGGGCATGGGTTGTATTTGTAATGTAAACATTTTATGTGACAAATAGCTCACTGGAGATAAAGGATACAAAATTGCCCATTTTCAGTGTGCAGTGTTAGATCAGGTATGCTACATTTTTTTCATTTTGACATAATCTATCAGATGTCTGACATTACACTTGACCCCAAAAACGATTATTTGCCTCTTGAATGTCTTTAAAACCATTGTAGAGTGAACGTGTAGGCTAAACAAGCTAATAACGATTACATGACCAGTTAGTGTGCTAGCAGTTATTAAATTGCAAAGGGTTGAGCTACCAAGTGTGATATTATTAAGAAATTAAATGTCAGTGTCCAGTTATATCTCTTATATAGCCCCACACAATCACATACCCTTCACCATACCTAGAGATTGATATGGTTTTATTTCAGTTGGCCTATTAGCTGGTTTGATTTGCATTGAGCTAAATGAACATAAAAATAAAACCATGCCAATCTCTAGGTATGGTAAAGGGTATGGGATGATGTGGGGCTATTTTAATTCCAAATGTCAAGGGAACCTTATCAGGATGCATAGTATCCTGGATCCATGAAATAACTGGCCTTTAAAAATATAAATCTGCCTGCCTCTATGGAAATTTAACATAGGGGTGCCAATACTTATGACCCCTGTATTTTAAGGAAGAACATTTATTTGTTTACGATACATTATTCATTCACAAAGAAAATTGGCGTCCTTAAAGGTTGGATATTTCTTAATTCTTTTACTTAAGGCATTAAGATCAATTTCCAAAAGATGATTTTATATTCCTCTTTTTAGTCAGCTTTAGCAGAGGTACCAATCATTCTGGAGGGTACTGTAATTACGTTTGAATATATCTATCTACAAATTGCCTCTTTCCCTCTTCTTCTCCTTAGTTGTTATCCAATGGCTGCCATAACATGCTGCACCACACCACATTATCCTAAAGTAATGATCAATTTCCAGTGTAGGTCTTTTTACCTACATAATGAGAAGGTCTACTGTACATTATGGAGTGGTTCTCTCCCAGTCGAAAGGCCATGCTGTCATGATGGATTGCAGGGTTAGGAAAATAGGGGAAACGGCACCAGGACTGGGGCCCCTTTCGCCATGCGTGGAGTAGCCGCGCGACATGGTCATTACTCCAGGAGGGGGTTTATTGGGGCGGGCGAAGGTGCTGAGCCAGCGACCAGTGAAATATGCAGGAGCCTAAATTTCAGCAGTTCCCCCTTTAACCTAGCTCACTTTAAGACTAAGTTTGTGCGCATTCCGTTTTTCTCTTTTTTATGTTGGTGTATAGTTGTTTGTGTGTGTAGGTTGTGTGTGTGTGTGTGTGTGTGTGTGTGTGTGTGTGTGTGTGTGTGTGTGTGTGTGTGTGAGAACCACTTTTCAGAACCAATGAGGGAACTGGAAGTGGTCGAAGGAAATTGTGAAGCTCTCGGACAGTGGAAAATATAACAATGGATTACAGAACCCCTATAAACCTAATAAATCTAACTCTGCTTAATATGGAAAAGTTTCACTTCAATGTAATATTACTATCCATAGTAGGCTGATATAAGACTACCCACAATACAATTTATGAGAATGCCTCCCATCACCAGAGTAATTAGACCTGTTATCTCTAGGGACAGTGTATGCAGGCCCTCCTTTGCCGGTTCATTCGGGCGGTACCTAAAAAACAACTAATGATCCAAGTCTGAAAGTTGGTCGGAGGCTATAGTGCTCACCCGGACTGCTATCGTCACATGAAAATTAAACAACTTATCAAAGCTACAGAGGGTTCAGGTTGTACTAAGGTTTTAGCTGTCTAAGTCAGACTACTATTAAAATCAGCGGTCCACCACAATACAACACAATAGTCAGTTCTTCTTTAGCGTGCCACTTCAGTTCATTAACTTCTACAGCGCCGATAACTAATCCTAGCCGTTCATTGTGGCACACCGTTACCTAAAGGATATCTAAAAAAACTCAGGAAACGCTATGCAGAGCAAAGCATAACAATTATTGGGAACACTTTAAATTAACACACTCATATTCATCATTAATTATGAAACAATAAAACAGCAATAATAGTCCAAAGCAGTTCTTTATTTTATTTTTCACATGCTATATTGACATTTTCCATAACAAAAGTGGGTGGGTGAACATAAACAAAACCCTTGTATGGGTTAAGGCACATTAGGCCATCCTAATGTTTATTTGTTGTGACCTGACTGACCAAATGAAACCTAAGTAGACAAGGGCATTTTTTATTTCTATTTCTTACCATAATATCCCTTGTTAGACATTGCTGTAGAATAAAATAAAGAACTGCTTTGGACTATATGTTATTGTTGTTTTATTGTTTCACTCATTGTTCATTGTTTCACTCATACCCAGCTCAGAGGATGATGGCTACACACCTGGGGTGTGGGAGTTCTGACTGCAGAATGGCTCCTAAAACATTGTGTCAATCACATATGATTGAAAGGATTATCATCAGCCTGGGAATTAGGATCCTTACATGTGCATGTGTGTGTATGTATGCACAGTATGGCTGTGCATGTGTGTATATGTGTTTGTGGTTGTGAGCGTGAGTGTGCTTGTTTGTATGAGTGTATGTGTACATATGTGTGTGCAGTTGTTGTGTGTTTATATGTGTTTGTGTGTGTGCACTGGTTTCCTCGAGAGCGGTGGCCTCTCCGGCCAGCAGGACCTGAGTTCTTGATGAGGGTGCCACATCCTCTGCCCTGGCTGCAGCCTTGCCTAATGAACCAATCTATAAATTCTTTAAGTGCTTGGGCAGAAACACCTGTCACGTTTCTCCTTGCCGTGAACCCTTTTCTGCCTTTATTATTTATAGGCCCTTGCTGCATATGTCTGCCCACTCTCCATATGAGCTCTGTTTTTTTCACAGGTACAACAAAACAATCTTTTCTTTAAAAGCCTTATCTTCTCCAAAATCGTAGTCCTTTAGGCCAAGGTTATTCAATAATAGCTCTACTCTATTATAAACGAAGAGGTAGATGTGTCACAATTTTTCTTCCTTTTTTTGGTATGAAACAGCCTCCCCAAAAGACTGAGAAAGGTTTTTTTTTTTCTTGTTTTGTTTTCTTCAGTGCACTGTTGGTATGAGAGAAATATGTTTGTGCTAACCTAAGTATGGGTCACAGGACTGTAGCCGTGGGTCACTTACCGGCCGATTCCTCAGATACTCCCGCTAGTGCCGTAATGGAGTTTCTCGTGAAAGCAAAAATATCATCCAGGGCCAGAGCCAGAGGCAGAGATAAAGGGACTGCAGCTGGCACTTTCACCTGGACCCATCTGGTTATGGCAGGTGGAAAGGGGGGACATAGGAGCCAGACAGAGGGCATATACGCACCGTTAGCTTGGCTAGCACGGCCTCCCACCTCCGCTACCTCTCCCTCCAGAGCAATAAAAAAACAAACTCAGAGCTCTCACCGGAGACACATTTGGCCCAGGAGATGCTGTCTGGTAGAGTCCTGTGGCATAGGTTCAAATTGCATTTGGACAACAAATCTTGCGCAAGCCAATTTGTCACTTCGGTCCACAAACAACATCTGATGTCTGATTTCATTTCAGTGCAGCTTTTATTATTATTATTATTATTATTATTATTATTATCATCATTATTATTATTATTATTATCATTATTATATTCTTGTTTTTATAGTTCCAAAGTGCAATTATACTGTATATTTTAACAACTCAGGAATATTTAGTCTGAAATGAAAATAAACTTAATCAGTGTATATTTGTCTACACCACAGCGTGGAATGAATGGTTTGCACCCCCACCAGTAACATTTTGTGAAAGTGGTGGAAATATGTACCATACATTTTTATGGATGGAGTGAGGAATGAAAACGATGCATTAAGCGCGTGCCAGGGATCCGCACAAACACAGACTCTGATGGACCTCACCCTGGTTGGAGTAATCAGACCCCTCCCCCCAAAACACACACAGACACACACTAAAATAACTCAATCTCAGCACCAGTCTCTTTGCCCCACTCTGTACGCCACCAAAAGAACAATCACACAGCCCAGTAGGGGTCTGAGGCGAAATCATCAGACATCTTCCCTGGGCCAGTCTATGCATATCTCATGTTTAGGCCATTTGCACAGGACGTTTGGATACGCCAGCAGGGTCCTCGCGTCCAGACAGATTCAGACGGGCTGGGCCAGGCCGAGGGTGGGTTTGAGGTGGGGGTTGGGCATCGGGCCGACTGTGATGGAGGAGCTGCCATGGGCAGTCTGCGACTCAGATGGAGCCAGTCTGTTGATTTATTACTCACAGCGGAGCTGGTGCGGTGAAACAGTGCGTGCTCGCGGAAACTTCTGAGTGCGCTCCAAACGCCTCCGTTCAATGAGGAACCCCTCTGGAGGTGCAGTATCACCACAGGAGAGCGTGAGAGGAGAAAAATGCAGACCCCCACCCCACCCAAAAAAGAACTCAAAACAGACAAAAACACACAGCAGATCAGAAGATGGTTCAGACATGAATTGAAGGGTATTGCAAGGATTTAATTGCATCTCTATCTATTGTATCTCTATCTATCCATGTATCTCTCATTACACGCAGAGTCTGACAACTTAAAAAACAAATAAATAAATAAAAAACTTTTTGGACCTGAAGATGAGCCTGTGAGCAAAGAGTCAAACAGTTTATGAGAAAACTCCCGGCAGTTGTTGAGGCCACGGTTTGATGTCCCAAGGCTTTAGGAAGAATTATCTTTTGTTGTTGTTTAGTGGTTTTACTGCTCTGCAGTGAAAGCAATTTTAAAATGGATAAAGGCATAATCCAGCACAATGCCAGGATTATCTCTCTGAGTGACCTTTATCTCAGCAGAAGCCATTGGGTGGTTTTCAAGTACACTGCCCCAAGTATTGTCTCATTACTGCTGGATGCCTATTTAATCTTGAAGAGCTTTAGGGGTGGACGGACGGATGCATGTGTGTGTGTGTGTGAAAGAGAGAGAGAGAGAGAGAGAGAGAGAAAGAAAGTTTATGTGTGTGAAATATCAAGGCTGAAGGAGCCATATCAGATTGAGAATACCCAGAGGACAGAGATAACAGACACACCACACCAGGCACATACTGTACACTGAGTGTGATGACTTATGGGGGGGCACTGTTTCTTTTTGGTACACATGATGCCCCTTTGCCATTTTGAGCTTGTGCTTTCAAGTCTATTCAGGCAACACACACATTTTGTTCTTTTGTTTTTATTCATGAGTATACAGATGTACACATGCATGGATGTAGTTGTTCTTACTGTAAAGAACTCTCCATTTAATGATTTGGAACGCAGATGGAGTGCTGAGTTAGATCTGGTTGGTAGAGTGTGGGGATTTGTTAGTTTTGGTTGTCAATAGCAACATCAGCAGTCATGGTGACATCCATGCCACAGTCCCCTCGCCATGCCCCTGTTTTAGGCAGTGGTTACAATGACAACCTCTGACACAGAGGAGAGGTGAGCAGCCTTTGTGTGTGTGTGTGTGTGTGTGTGTGTGTGTGTGTGTGTGTGTGTCCTAGCACTCGTCTGAGCCTTGTCAATATGCAGAGGAATGCACTAGATATGAAAGAACACAATACAATGAGGGAGAATATTCAGTTTCTGAACCCCGGGCTGAAGTAAAAGAGGGTTAGAGCCAGGCTAGAGCGCATTTGGCTCATTGGTTCTCAATATATGTATGAGAACATCACAAACCCTGAGGTCCACATTGTCCATGGATAATACCCAGAGCATAAATTGTGAAATCCAAATGTGAATTATTTTTAATGAAAAAGACACCTTTATTTTGCCAGACAGAGTTCACGCTTTAGAATGTCAGGCTCAAAGACAATCATGTAGAGGCCACAAGCCGTGAGTGCACTCAGAAACAAAGCTGTAATCATTTTCAGGTGTGTAAAAACAATTTTATATCAATTTTATATCACTTCATCTTTTTCTCAGAAATTCCTGCTCATACAAATAAGTTTAGTTCAATCATACTAAAAGTGTGTAACATATTGCTGTTTATACAGTTATTCTGTTATGTTATGATACTGACCTAACCAACCTCTTAACACATGGGCAACATCTTACTGACTGAAACTATGCCATTTTTTTGTAACATATCCACACATCCGCACTGCAGTGCAAAATTAACATACCATCTAACTTTGCCCTATAAGTGAAAATCCCAAGAATTCTCTCACAAGACAGCAGGGAATGTGGGGGCAGTTAACACTTCGGATCAAAAGCTTTAGAGACGCCATGACACTCAGGCACACTGATTTCTCTCACCCTCAAGTCCCCCCAGGGAACACCAGAATGTTCCAGATACATTATGAAAATGGAAGAGATGAACTGCTTGAAAAATATTCTAACCAGAAAAGCTATGTAATTTGAAACTGCAAGAGTCAGTTTTGTCATGTCTTGTGCCTCAAGTTTAATAACATTCACTTCACATACAACATTGTAATGTAACCCTCAACATACAGTATAATCTATCTTCGCTGATTCCTCACAGCTTCCTCCAGTCTTTCTATCTTTATCGTCAAGCCTATCCAGAATATAAACGCAATATAAATGGTGCAGAATAACAATTTATTACAGCTTTATTGAACAATACATTTAACATTTGAATCACAAACTTGAGATGAAATATAATGTAGGCCTATGTGGTGATATAAAATCATATGTGACACTGTAACCCCCAAAAAAAAAAGAGAAAGACATGGGTGCACGGTGCCCCACTCATGTATATTAGATTAATGTCCTCAAAACAAATCAGATAACCACTATTCTGTCATATACCATGTTGATCCTGCAACATAACAATAATTCCATTCCAGCTTCCATTTAGCAAATTTTCATACACTATAAACATCAGCAAAAAGCTCTTTTCTGCCATTGCCAAACATTTTTAACCAATTGTCTTATAATGTTGCACACAAACATTGCATTTTTCATGGCATACTAGGAAATACTCTGTGTAACATTCTAACTGCAAAATTATCCTGAGTCCTTATTACAAAAAGATCTGAAAACATTTCAAAGGAGCATAAACGTCCGATAATAAAAATGCATAAAACTTTTCTTATATACAGTATGTACAAACAAGTGCTACTGAGGAAGCTCGTTCAGGTGTCAAAACAAACTGGCCTTATGATCCACAACAGAGACCAACTAACAATCAAATATATATGATGGGTAACAGAAACAACACGCACAGTTGAAATCGGGTGGTTAGGCCAAAAATAGACCGAGATATGTAGGCATTTTACTGAAATATTACTTCCACTGAAAAGACATTTTAAAGTTTAACCCAGCGTAATAATTTTATTGAGTTCTTCAAGTTCTTCTTGTTCTATAGCCTGGATAACCAAATGGCCTTATTTCATCAGAGGACTTCATCTGTGTGGGAACTCCGATTTGTATTGTTGTCCTCCTGCAGTTCTCCTATGTTTACAAATCAGGCTGTTAACAAACATTTTGTTCATATAATTCCTATGACAATAACAATTAGAAATAAATAAAAACTAAATATGTGTAATGACATCATGTGATTAACGACAAAAAACAGGATGACAGCCTGTCATACACACACAGGAATTCCACAAATATGCTGAACCCATTCACCAGCTTCAAGGTTGTTGGAAGACTTTATCTTTTGAAGGAGTTCCAAAACAAAATGACAACACACACTCAACAAAAAAAAAAAGATTTCTGTCAGAGTCTGCATAAGAAAGCGGGGCCACTCCAGCGGGGGCTCACGCAACGGAGGAAGAGGGTCCATTCGCCTCCGCGGAGCCCCTGCGCCTGCGTCCTGAGTACTCCCCGATAAACGAGCCGTCCTCGTTGAACTGGTCCTCCTCGTCATCGTATTCTACGCTCTCATCGCTGTCGTCTTCCCCCGTCGCCACCTCGCTGCCCCCGTCTATCGAATGCAGGCTTCCCTTCAAGGGCTTCTCCTCGTTGTCACTGTCGGAGACACATCCATAGAGCAGGGAGAGGGCTTCAGGCTAACGGCAGCAAGTTCGGTCAAGACAAACTAGTCAAAACCTCAGAGGTAAAGCATCCAAAAAATAAAAAAGGGCCCTATATGCTTGGAATGAAAGCAGTGCTTATATCCTCTTTAACACACTTTTGTTTCTGTGGGGGGAATACAACTAAACTATTTAAGAAACTTTCTAAGAGGGATAGTGTCTCCATGGGTCTATGACTACATGCAGGGCCTATGGGCTTACTGAGTGACACCAGTGTATGAGCAGGGAGAGCACTTGCAGTGCAGCAGCACGATTGGCCAAGACACAGGGAGGGGAGATGACTTCAGTACAGACATGCGAGGGTGGACAAAGCACACCAGCACAAACACACATGCAAGGAGAAGGAACACCAACACACACACACACACACACACACACACACACACACACACACACACACACACACACACACACACACACACACACACGTATAGGGCACTCCACTAATTGCTAATTGCTAAAAGACTAGAAAGCGGAGAGCAATTTTAAAGTTCCCCAGAGGCCGGCAGGAAATTGCGAGCCGCCGTTGTTTTGCGCCCGGCCAATGAGAATCCGGGAATTATAGCCTTCTGACAAACCAGCCTGTCAGTCTCGCGGGTTCCTCGGGGAACTGCACGGGGAGCAAGCGGAAATTAGATGAGCGCTGCAAACAGTCCGCGCTGACACCTCTCAGGTGTCAGAGCAAAAACAGAAGGTCACCACTAACGGAGAATTCATATGGCATATGGCTCCAAATCCAGCCCACACACAAGGCACTGGGTGTCGGCACGTACACTGATGACATATTGCTGACTCTTTTCCCAAGTACAAAATCCCCTTTTTACCAAACTGGTACTGCTTTGTGTACAACAATAAGGGCTAGTCCACACATACGAAACCGATCTTTTTTTCCTCCGTCTTCCCTGAAACCGCATCAAGAATATTTGCGTCCAAACGGATCCATCTCAACACGACTCAACACGTTACTTCATACCCCAGGCCTATAGGTGGCACTGTTTCTTTACAGAAATTGACCAAAGTTTGTGCTTTACAAACAGACAGAATAGGCTAAGGTAAGGAAACCAGAATTGTTTGTGTGGACTGATGGTAAACTGTCAACTGTAGTCAACTGTAAAACTAATAAACTTTATTTTACGGTTTGTGAAGGGTGCAGTCCCGTCCTTTATTTGGCTAACGCAGGTAGGCCTACTAATCACCTTTACTTTCTTTGGTTGTAGGATAGTCCGTGATTCACATTAGTTTTGGCTATCACCGCAATTAGGCTACTAAGCATAAAGGCTTACCCAAGTTCTAGGCTATTCTGTCGCCACATTTATAATATTGCTATAAAACCTTCGTTAGTAACAGTCAATACGTTTGCCTGCATCAAATCGCACATTTGCATTCAGTGTGCTACCATCGGCTTAACGTGAGTTCTAAGCGTCTTTGTATCGACTGAATGCATGTATATATGTTGTAAGACATGTAAAATAAATGAATGACACTGGCACTACGCACAAATTAATGTAGCCTAAACTTACACCGCACTTTCCTAATAACTTAAGTTCTCTCGCGTCACTGACAGTAGCTAGAATGCATTAAAAAACACCGGGAAAAAACAGTGTTCAGTCCACCAAGTCATAAGCTATCGGCTCGCGCCTTTCAGTTGTGATATTTATCTTACGGAGTGTAATCGTAGGTAATGTCCTGTATGAAATACTATAAGTGCAAGTCCAGGGCAGCTGAGGTGTGGCGATAACATCATAGATACGCAAGCAGGATGTGCGGTTTCGCTGTCTAAACGAATTCAAACGGGTTACGGTTTCAGATTTCTCCACTCTGGGACCAGGTTTCAGAAAGTGCGCGGTTTGAACAGATGCGTTTACAGGATTCGTTTGGGCCTTCGGCCAAGACGAAACAAAACCTCTGCGTTTAACCTAAAAAGCGACTCTGTGTGGACAGGCCCTAATTCATAACTCCATACTTTTCCTGATTTCCCAGAACTGTGCAGGCACCCTGAATAGTTCCAGTGCAGTGAGATCACCTTCTTTATCCTATCATCTTTATTATCATGATACTGTAGCTCACAAAAAAGCTATCGTTTACTTGATAGTGCTCTATTACCTGAAACCCTTACATCCAATGATGTGATGATGTGTAAGTGAGCGTAATTAATGCAGCCCTATGTGGAGCTTGTGTGTGATATAAAGACGGGAAATGAGTTCTGCTGGGAGCACTGTTCATTCCCAGTGCCAAGACCAGTGTGGGATTTTCAGCTGCACAGCACATTTCTCCAGTGCCTTCTTCAGCTGAGGATCAAACTGAAGGTGTGTGTGTGTGTGTGTATGTGTATGTGTATGTATGTATGTCTCTGTGTGTATGAGTGTGCATGTGCGTGTGTGCGCGTGTGCATGTGTGAGCGAGTGAGAGAGTGAGTGTATGTGTGTGTGTGTGTGTGTGTGTGTGTGCGTGTGTGTGAGGTTGAGGGGAGGGGGGGCCTCTGTGATGAGGGGGTTTGTTTCCTAATCTCCCCCATGTAGCAGGAATCATTAAGTCTTCATATGCAGGAGCAGGGCAATTCTCAAAGCCTCCGGGACCCGCTGGTATAAACCACATCTGGTGCCTGAGTTCCCTTATCTCATCTCGTGTCCAAACAGATGTTTAAGCCCGTCTGCAGACGAGGGCTCCCATAAGCGGGCGGGTGGGCGTGCGAGCGAGCGAGCGAACGAGCGAGTGAAATAGCGCAACAGAACAGCAGTCTCGGAGCTGCCGCTGCTACTGCCGCCGCTGCAGTGATTTCCCAGCTCATGAGGGAGTGATCGGCTCTTCTCGGAGTAATGAGATGGAAACATATTACTGACCTGGGGTGCACCCGACGATGCTGCTGCACCAAATGTCTCTGACACCCCCAAGCACCACTCCCCCCTTCTGCACTGCTTGCTAGTGAGCAGTTGTCACATCTTTAATTCACATTCAAAGCAAACGCTCTGAAACTATGCCCCTTTTGGTTGTTCTAGCCAGAAAAAAGGTGCTACTATGACCACATACACAGATACACACACACAAACACACACACACACACAAACATGTGGTCACATTTCACTGCAAAGCCTACAGCTCACAAACACATTTATGCTGACATAAGGTATACTCTCACGACACACACACACATTGGGGGGGGGTACTACAAGAGCAGTAGGGGTCAGAGCAGAGTCGATGCCTGCTACCTACACTGCAGGGAAATGACTTAGTCCATTAGCTCTCCTGAGCTCTGCTGTGTGTGACGTTCCCCATAACACACATTCATGTACGGCTTGCTTTCAAGGGCGAGAGAGATTGGAGGGAGAAAATGGAAAATGCACATGTTGAATTAAGAGCACAGAGTGACAGAGAGCCACAGCATTGTGTCAGGGCCGTGTGTGTGTGTGAGTGTGTGTGTGTGTGTGTGAGTGTGAGTGTGTGTGAGTGTGTGTGTGTGCGGGCGGAGGAGCAGCGCACCTGTATTCACAGAAGGTCCCCTCGTCTGGGCCCTTGGACTCCTCATCTGCAGGAAGGTCTTCTTTCTCCTTAACTGGGGAGAGAAGGACGGTGAAAAAGAGGGTTATCCTTTATTTGTACAATCAGCAAGGCCATCTCAATACTGCAGAGGAGAGGAGGAGAGGAGAGGAATAGAGGAGGAAAAGAGTTATCTGAATAACAGAGAGGAGGAGAGGAGAAACAATAGTGTTATTTCAAACCAGGAGAGGAACGGAAAAGGGGGGACAGGAAGAGGAGAGGAGAGGAGAAACAACAGTGTTCTCAACACTTGACCCATCTGTAAACTGAGAGGGCATCTACATTCGGCCAATCATTGTGGTCTCATACCTATGACAGCAACACTACTATTCACTGTCCTGTTCTAGTCACAAAGCAAGCCTGAGGGAAAGAGAGGAGCTCCGGCGTTTCCATGAGTTGGACTGACAACGACTTGCGTGAGTGGGAGGGCATTTGCGTGTGTGGATGGCACCGCAGCTAAACTGCTGGTTGACCCCGAGTTGACCTCTGGTGAGAGAGCCTGCCCTTGGCAGCCTCACGAACGTGGGGGCGGTCTCTCTCACTAAACAGCAATTATCACTAACACTGAGCTGAGACACTGAGACACATAATTTAGTACCTGAATATTCACAGAGCCCACACCACCTCACACTAGGGCTGGGCGATATGGCTGAAAACTGTATCACGATATAAGTATTTCATATCAGTCGATATCGATAATTATTGATTTTTTTTAATCTATTTTAGATAAGGACCAGAAGGGGGAAAAACAATTAACCAATTCCTCTGATTCTAATCACCTCAGTTATCAATCAAAGCAAACAGGGAAAAGAAATAGCAACACAATCATGAAAAACACTCAAATAAATAAATGTGCACATACGTCTAAATGAAAAGCAGTACTGGTTGAAGCCTGGAAATATTGTAAACAAAGTAGCTTAATTTGCTAGTTTATCATCGTCTACTGGTGCTGTTCAGTTTGCCCACGTGTGTTTAAGTTTCAAATGAATACTTTTTCTCCTTGGGACAGGCCCGTTTGAGTCTTGGAAAATACTTTTCCATTTGCATTGGCATTGAGATGATTAGAACTTAGCAGTCAATTTGAATGCAACAGTTTTGAACAAATTTGTGCAGCGTACTAATGATGCTAACCGGATTTAATAGCAATTTAGCAGTCGTCTTGCACGATTGTGAATGTTTCATGTGCATGCTGAGAAGGGATGCGCCTGTTGAGAGGGAGAGAGAGAGTGCGCAAGGGGCAAGGACTCATTGAGAGTCTGTGTTGAGGTAGGCCTACTTCTATCGCCTAGGCTACTCTGGTCGAGTTGCACATAGCTACAATGCAAGATATATTTAGCCTATTATTTATGGACAACGTAAGGCCGGAGGTGTGTGTTGCTTTTAATTATCGAATGTTCTATCGAACGTATTTTTTATTGATATCGATTACATGTCTATTGCGATACATATCGCTATCGTTTTATCGCCCAGCCCTACCTCACACACACACACACTGACAGATATTCTCACACACACACACACACTGACAGATATTCACACACACACACACACACACACACACACACACACACACACACACACACACACACACACACATACAGTAGAGAGACACACACACACACAAACACACACATACACACACACAGATATTCACACACACACACACACACACATACAGTAGAGAGACACACACACACACAAACACACACATACACTTGCTCAGTAAGCCCATAGAGCTGTCCGTCAGTCCAGATCAATTTCACGTTTATCCTCACAGAAGTGCTTCCACTCCCCAACGGGTGCTTGGAGTGGTCAGTCCCGGGGGAGGCCTAGTCTAGTGGGCGGATTTCAAGGATATTGATTGGATATTAGATAAGCTGCCCGGTGCTCAAACACTTGAACTGTGAAGGTGCCTGATCCTCAACGCCACGACTGTGATTCAGAAACGCTAGCTGTATAAAACCCCAAACCTTTTTTTTCTTAAATAGTAACCAACAGACCTCGTTTCAGATAGCTATGAATTATGAAACAACTGAATATCCTCATGTTTAATCCAGAAATGCACACTGCATGATGAAACAGGAGGCCGAGGAGAAGCACCTCAGCTGTAGCAGCTCAGGGTGGCAGCGAGGGTGAAAGTCATGCTGCTGCACTTAGTTAAGAATTCACAGGTTCATGGCCTGGTCATGCTTCTCACTGCAGCGGTGGGGCTGGCTGCGTGCTAGAAGGTGACAGCAGGCCCTCCATTGAGTTCATCATCACCATAGCCTCAGCATTTCTGCGCTTAGCCGAGGTGCTAAGGAAAATGCTAAAAAGGGTGACAGCATGACAGTCAAGGGACATCTCAAGGCCAAGACAGAAAGGGGAAATGTGGTGCGTCATTGTATATGCAACACAAAAGACATGATGAACTGGTGGCAATGGTAATCCTTTAGAATACATCCAGATACGGCATGTGCAACTCAAAGCACATGTTCTAGTGTTCTGGTGGCAATACATATTAGCTGCAGTAGATTGGAATTTGCCCAGATGTCGAGCTTCACTTTCATAGTATTATAGGCCACTGGTTCAAAGCAAACTCATTCAGCGTGGGAGTAAACAAAAATTGCTGCTTTAAATAAGTATCAAACATCCACCATGAAACATATAACACTCTACAAACAATTTAGTGATCATTTGTGGAATCTCAACTTTAAGTTGCAAGGGTCTTAAGTGAAAATTCACAAAATACACCAAAAAATAATACTGTTGCCTGAGCAAGCACATAAAGTGCAGAATACTCTGTCACAACTGCATATTAATTGACTCCACTTCAAACATTTGGAATAGTGCGGTGTTTGTTTTGCCAAACATCCTCGGAGTGCACCTGATTAAAAAGTAAAGAGTTTCAAATGAGACAAAAGAGGAGAGTGTTGAAAAGCCAGTGACGGCTGCAAGTGAAAGGCAGAGCTGATGAAATATTCAGCATTTTACATCAACGGCAGGCAGGCAGAGGAAGAGAGAGAGGGAGGGAGGGATGGGGATAGAGAGAGAGGTGGAGACAGTGGGGGTAGGGAGAGAGAGAAAGGAAGAGGGGTGGAGGGATGGGGGAGAGAGAGAGAGAGAAAGAGAGATGGAGGGAGGGATGGGGGAGAGAGAGAGAGAAAGAGAGATGGAGGGAGGCAGGCGACCGGCCCATCTACAGTATGTGCGCCCAGGATGAAAACACAAAAGGCCCAGGAAAAGCTGCAGGCAGGCATGCAGGTGAAGACAGGAGAACAAAGGCAACTGATCTCAGCCTGTCTGTTTGACACGTGTGGTAATAAGCACTGCGGGTGCAAACATCGGTACCAGGGACCAGGGGTGAGGAGAACAGGAGCAAAACTGCGACAGAAAGTACAGCTCTCTCTCACACATACACACTCTCTTTCTCTCTCTCTCTCTCTCACATACACACTCTCTCTCTCTCTCTTTCTCTCTCTCTCTCTCACACATACACACTCTCTTCCCTCTCTTTCTCTCTCTCTCTCTCACACATACACACACTCTCTTCCCCTCTCTTTCTCTCTCTCTCTCTCACACACATACACACTCTCTTTCCTCTCTCTCTCTCTCTCTCTCTCACATACACACTCTTCCTCTCCCTTCTCTTTCTCTCTCTCTCTCTCTCTCACATATATTCCCTCTCTGCGCATCTCTCTCTCTCACTCTCTCTTCCCTCTCTTTCTCTCTCTCTCTCACACATACACACACTCTCTTCCCCTCTCTTTCTCTCTCTCTCTCTCTCACACATACACACACTCTCTTCCCCTCTCTTTCTCTCTCTCTCTCTCTCATACATACACACTCTCTTCCCCTCTCTTTCTCTCTCTCTCTCACACACACACTCTCTTCCCTCTCTTTCTCTCTCTCTCACATACACACTCTCTTCCCCTCTCTTTCTCTCTCTCTCTCTCTCTCTCACACATACACACACTCTCTTCCCCTCTCTTTCTCTCTCTCTCTCTCACACATACACAGTCTCTTCCCCTCTCTTTCTCTCTCTCTCTCTCACACATACACACACTCTCTTCAATCAGTGTGACCTTCACGATTACAATCACCAGCGCAATGGCACAGCACAGCACAGCACAGCGTACCTGCACAGCACAGCACAGCACAGCACAGCACAGCACAGCACAGCACAGCGTACCTGCACAGCACAGCACAGCACAGCACAGCAGCGTACCTGCATACTTCCCTCCGCGGTTCTTGGACACGAAGCAGCCGATCAGTGCAGCCAGGGTGGCCAGAGGCAGAACACACATGAGGCCCACAAACCAGCCTCTGGAGGAGACCCCCGCGTCCTGCCGGTCGGCATCTGAGGACGGAGACAGAGGAGGACGAGGAGGAGATGATGATAAAGATGATGAAGAAGATGAAGAAACAGAAGAGGAAGAAAAATTATAAGGAAAACATGAAACAACAACTCAATGCTTTTTTCCCTACTTGACCTTCCAACGTCTGACTATAATCTCATTGTGGGCATCCTGATTCATAAGTGGAGTTGGACATGAGTCAACGCATCTATTGACTGGACATTGTTTTGTTAAGCAGCACGAGAACCGTTTGTGTGCTGTTGGAACCATAGAGACGCTGGTTCAAGAGGCACTTGCTAGCGGCGTTGTGGCTCTTTGGAGAAAATTGCTTTTGATTGCAGGGCACCGTGGCTGTGCACAGAGGGTATTCTGCTTGGCAACCGAAAGCATGAATAACTGTTTAATGTGTTAAGCGTACAAAGGGTTAAATAGCAACTGACTTGCTGTAGAACAACACTAGAAATAACCAAGGGCCCCCCAGGACGATGCCACGAGAGAGAAATCGCTCTCACCTTTCTCGCTGGTGTGGATAACGTCCTCGAAAATTACGGCGCTATCGAGGCGGCGGCTGGCCAGGACGCGCACCGTGTACACGCTCCCGGGAGCCAGGCCGTCAATGAGGTGGAAAGCCTTAGATGCGCTCACCGCCTCTGGGGTCCTCCAGGTGCCCTCACCTGAGAGCGGACCGGTGGGGTGAGGTGAGGTGGGTGGGTTGGGGTTTTGGGGGTGTGAGTAGCCAGGAGCAGAGGGGATGGAGATAGGATGGGGGGGTTTGTGTGTGGGTGAAGGTATGATAACAGAGGAAAGTTCAGCAGAAAAAAAGACAGATAAAACCCTCACACCAAGAATAGCAAAACAGAAATAAGAGAATTAAAAAGAACAGCAGGAGGAGTATAGGGTTCAGCATTTGTAAGCGAGAACTGAGAGTGGCAGAAAGGCTTACGGTGATTCATATACGCAACATAAAGCTCGGAGTCCTTCTGCTCTCCCGGCACAGTCCAGCTGATTTTTGCATACGTGTCACTTACAAAGTAGCTCACATTCAACAACGCTGACGTGAAAATGGAGAAAGTCGAACATGGTAGAAAACAAAACACAAGAGAGAAGAGGAAGATAATGGTTAGTTGGATAGTAGGGGTGGGCGATATATATCGTCTGCGATAATATCGTGATAGTTGTTTTAACGATGTGCAAATTTACATTATCGAGTATTTAAATTAGGCCTACTTATGGGGAAAAAACACTCGAAATCACGCATTAAAACCCCATACATTCACTAAATACAGGAGGTGTATGCGAGAGAAGCCCTTGTTGCAGCAGAGCAAGTGTCACATGATAAGCTAGTGGGTCCACCTTGTCACACGCAGGCCTAATGTTTATTTTGTGTAGCGACCGAGACATAGGCCTACTTGGGATTTTGTGCAGCTACTTCTGTTCTGTTCACGTAGCATTGATGAGACAGTCACATTTTTTCCTACATGGTATTATATGGAGAGAAAACATTAGCCTTTGAGTATTTTAGTAGTCAGTTGTAAACAAAGAACTTCTCATGTAACCCTTTTGTAAATGGACTAAAGTTAAGCTCTAAATATCTACGTATCGATTATGCTAACCGTTAGCATCTCTATGGGATTTCTCATATACATTAGCCATAAGCTAACGCATTAGTTTCTATTCTGTAACTTGGAATGCAAGCCTACATGATTTCTCTTAAACAAAACATCGAAGGAAAGATGTACTCTGTTGGTCTGCTTAGTTTTACAGTGAATCCTAAGTAGGCTAAAGGTTTTTGAAAGGAACTTCAGCTTCAGACTTTCTCTTGGGAAACTGTTAGGCCTATTCATCTTCTCTAATGTAGCTGGCTAGACCATGTCATTGCCACACACACAAGTGGGGGCAAAATTGGAAATGTGTCATAGAGTGACAATTGCACGGTTAGGTTATTGGTTATTATTGTATTGATGATATTCATAAATAATGAGCTGTAAAGTAACTTCTACAAAAATGTTTTTAAAGGATATCGACTAATTATCGTTATCGTCAAAATCACAAAAAATAATCGAGATATTATTTTTTGTCCATATCGCCCACCCCTATTGGATAGCTTAGTTGTGGCACAAGAGAACCAATTTCCCAAGAACCCAAAGAAAAGAATATCCGTGCATGTACTGTGCTATGTTGGAGACAACAATATTGTCTTCACTATAGTTTTAACATCTGCCACACAGCTAATATAAGGACTGAAATGATACTTCCTCGAACACTGGTTTGTAATACAAGGGGGCAATGTAGAGGCAATTGCAGGCAATTATGTTAAGACAGTGATGGAATTAAGCACAACAAGCACGTTACCCATCAGGGGAGGAGGAGACTTTTTCTAAGGAGGAAGACTCATCAGCAGAGCATAGACTCATCATGGGACAGGATCAATACTGACAATCATAATGGCCTGACTGACAGCACAAATCCTCTAACCCCCATCCCCTTAGGAGGAGGAAATACAGAACTATATTACTTCAGTTCACCTTATCACAACACGCTTTTAAAACACTGAATATCCTGTTACAGCATACTGTACATTCAATAAATTGGCGAGGTATCGATTTCAGTGGGAGACCGCGTTGAGGAAAGTGCAGAAACATCTTAAGAGCCGAACACATAAACCCAGAGGTCATTGAGGATATATGCCTAAAGCAGGTAGGGATGTATATTACTGTAACATAGAAAATTACAGAGCTGGAAAAGGAGGAAAATAATGTTTGAACTGAAGGAGGGAGAGAGAGAGAGAGGAGGAAGAAGAGAGACCTAAACCCCATATTCTTGTTAGAGTGGATCACAAGCTCTCAACAGCCATGTCGACAAACAGGAGAAAATGTATTCCTAATCATGCATGCTGTCAAGAGGTAGAAGAAAGGAACATTGTCAGGGATGCAAGGACACGCGTCAACAAAGGCAAGGTCAGGGGAAGAATGGCTGCGTGGGCCCTTTGGTATTCCCATTTGCATTTGAAGAAGAAAAAAAGGATGGCATCTTTGTGACTTTGGGAGTTTTTATACAGGTGGAAGGTGGGCATACGGGTGGTGGAAGATTCCTAATAGGATTGCCTCAATATCTTTCCTCTACACACATATACACGCGCACACACACACACACACACACACACACACACACACACCCTGTTAGAGGCACTCTCTTTGTGTTTACTTTAGTCTTTAGAAGATTTTCATTTCATTCTCATTTCTTGAAATACACACAATTGTATTTTAGAAAGCTCACCTTACTAATTTCATTTGACTTGTTTTTATTTTATTTTACTCAACTGAAGTGCAAAATTGACAGTGTATTTGTTTTCAAAGGGACACCAAAGAAAATTAGAAACACTCCCAAAAAGTCGGTTGAAATCCATTTTCCTCCACTGAAGATTCTTCACAACATAAATAAATAGACTACCAAATTAAGCATTCTAGTATATGCCTTGCCCAATGTGAACTCTCGAACTACCTGCTCTGAATTTGCTATAGCAAAGAGGCCAGACAGGGCATAGCATCTGGACAATGCCCTGACATGCCCTGAAGCAGAACAGCTGCATATCTAGTGTATCATTCACAGGTGTGAACAACACCATAACACCATATAGGCAGAGAACAGAAGGGGGGAACGACCCTGCACTCTTAAAGGCTCAATAAATCAATTTTTTAATCAATATTTTATTTGCTGCCGCTGTCCAAAGCATGCACTTTGAGTCGGTGGTTGATGTGTGAGGTTTAAGACCCCCTTAGGAGGTGATACAGGAGGAAGAGGGATGCTGATGGAGCCTGGGACGAGTGACGCAGAGGGAGATTTAGTCCAGACGCCTCATCTGAAATGGGTCACAAGGTCACAGGTAAGGCACTTCTAGGGTGTTTGTTCTAGTTCATCATTTATAATCACATGATTAATGTGACTGAATGTTGAATGCAGAGGTCAGCAATGTCACGTGACTGAAATGGGGAAAGTGAACCCTAGCACCCGTACTGTATCTACACATCTGCAGAAAGAAACTTTGTAAGTTTAAAGGTTGTATCAGCGATAGCGGGGATACGTCACTTCTGTTGATGTTCAAACAAAACAGAGAGCTGGTTCGCTACTCCCTCCCCCTCCCTCCCGTGCAATTAAAACTCTCCTAAACGCGCATCCCGTCGGTTATTGGTTGAAACACTTTATTTTGCTTTTGAGTGGGTTGCCAACCCTTGTTGTTTTTTGTGTACAGATCTCGGAGCTTAGGGGTGCCTACAGAGACGCGTTTCTTTGACGGCCTGCTTATGGGGCAGACAGCTAGTGGATCGTTAGGAAAGATTAGATGAATGTGATAATTTATGTTTGGGCCTTTTTTGGGCCTGAAATCACTGATACAACCTTTAATGCCAACTGTCTCCTCACAAGCGTGTAGGCTTAGTAAAGCCGTAAGCATGCCCCTACACATTCTCCTCGTTAACAGAGACATTTTGAGGAAAGGAAACTGCTATAAAAATGACAATTTCAGGCACACTGACACTTACTATAACTGTTAAACCTTACAGTACTAAAAACACTGCCACTGACAATTTACAGTTTGTGCCACCATGACAGTTGGGAGGTGCACAGGAGGTTGGTGTGCACTTAAGAAAAAAACACTCAGCCTAGTTCCTGATAATAATATGACAGCACTGTAGACAGCCGTGTCTGTGTGGTCTGTGAAATTTTGCACATTGCACCCCATTTGTTGAGTTGAGTCAATGCCAGAAAGCACCAAACTAAATAAATAAATTATGGCAGCAAGCAGCAATTAACAGGGTCAAAAAAGTATGGTTGCAGTCGCAACCAGCCAGTAGCAATCACAATCAATGTTGGATTTACAAGTGGCATGTGTGCTGTGAGCTAATACATCAAATGTACTTATAGCAGTGGCCCCTTGAGGCCGATTTATTTCATATTTGGTACATACAGTACAGTAGGTTCAATATGCCATTATTAATGAGCCTGTGAAATTTAATGAGGATCGGTCATTTACACTGTAAGATATTTACTGCCAAAATTTGATGGACTCTTTTGGTAATTTTGAGGAGCAAGCCAATTGGCACTTCTGCAAATGTAGCAAATGTGAGATATTAGCTCAGAATTTCACTAAATTTGGTGTGCATCCACAGAATGTTGTGGTGATTTTGCACCATGTTTAGTAAAGATTGGGCCTACATATCCAAATATATTAGCAATAGAATCACTACATTACCATGCCCTGAAATGTTATTGATGTCTAACCTTGTAAAGGAGCCACTTGGACTCCTACTCAAATTATATATTTTTTTCATGGCTGAGAAAGGAGAGTTAAGCTGCTCCAGATGGTGGCCATGTGCAAATTGTCTGACAGGTTGATAGCAGGGACTAGTCTTTAATGTACATAGACAGTAGAAGGTAACTCAGGGAACAGACTATCTGGCCACATCAGTGAGAAATCATTTGTATGAGGCCAAACCAATCAAAGGCAGATGCATGTTCTGTATGCTGAAGAGCGCAGCACAAAAAGTGGTTTGGCTTGTCCGCAGACATCCCACACTGTGTCTCATCATTTTACATTGAATGCACTAAACCAGCAGCTGTTCACATAATTAATGCATATCACCGTATCACAATAACTCTAACCATAATTTGCAATACTTGAAACTGGAAAAAAAATCATCTGTGGAAGCAGAACTGAATGAAATCATGAAACAGCCTACCAACAGAAAAGGAAACAAATTTTAAGCAATCAGGGTATCGGAACTCCCCCTATTACCGTCGGGCCCCTATTTCCGCCGTCTTGCGTGTATGTGTCACTTAATATCCATTTCTATACAAACGACGCTCCAGACGGCGGATTCCTAAAGAAACGCAAGCACCCACACCATAGGTGTATCTAAATAAAAAAATATGTACCAAAAATTACATTTTACGGTGACTCGAAGAGCTGTAAACAGTGTTGTTTAGCAAATGTTATTTTGAAGTGTTAAAAAACATCGTTGTTTTAGAATTTCCGAACAAAAGTGGTGATAATTGGGGGTGTTATGATATATATTCAAACTGATGAGGTGACGTCAAACAGTGATATTAAAGGGGCCTTATTCTACACCCACTAAATGACTCTACACCTACTCAATGTCCTCTGCGGCTATAACAAAAAACGTAAGTACTGCTGCAGCTACACAAAGGGAAGTGGCTGAGTGAACAAAAGATGGCAAGACTTCAAAAGGTGAACTAACAACTTGGCACAAATTAACAAAAATTGTTCCTGTCCATACTCTTTCTATCGCTTCTGGATATAATGTACCTTTGCACACATCAAACACAAAATTGACTGTAAATTACTAGACCTTTAACTCTCAGTCAAATGTCACATTCTCTGACTTTTTCCTGAATTTCACTGAAAAGCTGAAAGGAGGGAAAAAGATTGTCTTTCTGCAGAACAGACAAAAATAGGTTACACCTGGCAGACAGGCAGAATTCCACTGCACAACATACATTCTTCTGTAGTTTTCAAATAAATAATGGAATAGCTAATCAGCTGTTCAGTGTGCATCTCCCTCATGTTTTCCCCCCAAACTCTCAGCTTCCCCATGATCCTCCTATGGGTGCAGTTGTAGGAAAGTGCAACTTTCATGTCATTGTGTGCTCCCGGAGTACTGGATATACAAAGTTATGACATACTGTAACGCCTAAAACAGGTGCTAATTTGTTAGTATATCTGCCCCTCAGTTTTCTAGAGTTCCATTTCTTCAGTATTCTTCCAATGCCTAAACAAAGGACTAAACATTTAGTTTTGCATGATCCAACTTACCTTATGATTTGTTGTTCATGTGCTAGAAAAGCAAGACCATTTGACTACACATACTGTAACCAATACTTGATACGAGGACCCTCTCGAAAATGAGATGCCACATCTCAAGAGGCATTCCTCTTTAAATAAATAATAATAATAATAATAATACTGTTTGCACAGCTCTACAACAACTACCACTACAGTTAGAAGCAGTGGTATTTCAACCACTGAAACTTTACAACTACCACCATTACAGTGCTGTTCTACAACAACTAGTCTACTGTTAGCACAAGTGGCATTCAAACCACTAGAATGACATACACATACATACTGTTGCATATGGCACTAGCTCTACTAGAATTAGCACTGTTCCTATCACACAGTTCCTTAAGGAACTGTCTTCAAGGAAGCCAGTTGCTTTATTATCACCTACTGTACTGCAGTAGTATAAATAGTTCTATACATACTCATCCCTGTGGGGATGCCAGCTGCTACTGGTGTGATGCCTTCAGAGAGAGGGAGGAAAGACAGTCAGAAGACAAGCCTTGCGCTGTACAGCAGTTTCAAACACATGCACGGTGACAGAACTCACTCGACTCAAAAACAACCACAAACAGAAGAAAAAAACTCATTGCCACATCTCAACATTCTATTCCAGATATGAATGTCTGTGTACAGTATACTGTATGTGCATGCTGTATATGAATGTGCTCTAAAATAGGACGGCACCACTCCATACCCCCAAAACATATTCCCCTGATGGATTCAGATATCTTCTACAACACCCAGAGTACTTCACAAAACAGACTATTTACCCCATAGACTCTATATACAGTCTATGACTTACCCAGCATTCTTAGAAAGTGCTAGATAAAAAAACACCCCGGTTGAGGAAAAAACAATAACCTTCAAGAAGTTTGATGGCGCTTGAATGTCACTTGAGTCACATTGCAGAGACGATTACATGTAAACTAAAGATCCTTGATTACTGCTCTGCTTCACCCTCTCTGATTAAACATTACACTTTCAGGTGCACTAAGAGACTGTTCCTGTGCTCTTATAGTGATCATGCCATAATGTTCTCTTTCTGATCTTCGATCCTCTGAATAAAAACAGGACTTGAGTTATCCACAGAAAGTATTCTTTAGATGGAATGGAATTCTTGAGTGAGTTATTCCAAGTCAGTCTGATTCCAATTATGCCATTCAAAAAGACACACTTTACAACTTTCTCAAGGTTCTCTCTCTCTCTCTGTAGATTTAAAGTTTCTTTTTTTCTTTCTCTTTCTCTGAGTGGGCATGGACCTGAGCACACAGGCTATTGAAAACACGGTTCAATTCCACATAGACTCCCAATCTGAAGATTCCCTGCTAAGGCGAGGGGCAGGATTAAGATTAATGGGGCCGCAGGTGAATGTCTATTATGCTCACTTCAGCAAAGCCTTAGAGATACAAACAAACTAACAAACTGTGCATCTCTGCCTGTGGAGTGATATAAAACATAAAACATATTTCCTTCTAATCTAATCTCGGTTACTTTTCGGTGTTTGCTGCTTAGGCTAGTTTGATGCTTGTCTATGCTCATGTATATACCCTTGAGCTTATCTTTCATCTCTCTTCTCAATTAACAGCATGTCACATGATGGAGGCAGAAAATAAAACATCTGGCCTGGTTTAAAATTAGCCTGTGTATTGCTGATACAAAACAGCTATCAACACCACTGCAGAACACACACACACACACTGAGGAGATTGTGAGCAGTGAACATACGCTGTGGGTGTGGACATGGGAGAGCAATGGCAAACTAGTACCCCCGCCGACATTTTTACCACCAGTCAGGGATCGGCTATCCTTTGGTCAGATTCCCTAACCCTGTAGGCCATGGCTGCCCAACAAATCACATGGATGTCCACAATTTCTAACTTCTGCTACTGGTGCACAGCAACCAAAATCTCCCCAAAGACTGAGAACACCTCATTGAGAGGCTTAATGTGCTTGAGGTTTCAGATTTCACAAGGTGGGAAATGCATTAGTGTTGTAACTAATATGGAAAAGTAATTAATCTGACAGCATTAAATTATTATTACTATTAATTATAATATCTCAAAGCACCAAATACAAAGCAAAGAGAATTGGTTCAATATGAGCTTACATTCTTCACTGACAAAAGTTAATATTTCAGGGGATGCTGACACCTGGGTCAAAATTTGGCTGAAAGGCAAACATGGTTAATGAAGACAAATTGAAATGTGTAGACCAATGCGCCTGTTATGATGATGATGTAAGTAGGGGCAATAAGTCAAACAAAGAAGTGCAATGGCACTCTTGTTGAGTTGTGAGCCTTCTAGTTTTGCTTTTTAAGTGGCACATTTTGTCAGTATCCACTGACTTTTAACAACTTGTCTCCAGATCTAAATCTAGCAAGGCTGTTATTGGAGCAGCATTGACACAACTGACGTCAGAATAATCTATCGCTCAATCTCCACTTCCTATGTTTCTCTCTCTGTCTCAGTCTCTTTTTCTGGCTCTCTTTCACACACCCACACACACACACACACAAACACACACACACACACACACACACACACACACACACACAAGCTAGGGTATTCTTATACATACTTTTCACAGTAGAGTCTGTGGTGGTAGTTGAAGCGACATCTTCATGGGGAAAGAGAGAACAAGATGGACACGGTCGCCCATTGTGAACATTTACATGACATAGTTATTGGGAGAATCACAAAAGTGATGGGTTGTGGTCATCTTCAGCAGGACAGATCCAGCAACCTAAATGTGCAAGCTCCATTTTCAGAACTTTTGAGATCTGAGCACGGTTATCCAATCCAACAGATCCAATACAGAATTTTAAAAAGTATATTGCTGTAGAGGTATACCCATGATGTTGCACTTTATTATTATCAAAGGAAGTTGAGAGAATGCCATCTAAATTGCATCTAAATGTGCTAATTAGCAAGTGTAAGTGCACCGTGAAATGCAGTCACTGAGCTCAACTATCAGACTTTCTGAAGCTACAACAGAGAAAATCTCCGATTACGCCCTTAGTTCATGTCGCTAGCAGAGGTGAATCTGTTTCTATTTCATATCCAAGGAGCTACTTGACGAGAACAAAGCACTCATGGCTTCTTTGTTCAACACTACTCATGCAAACAGTCGGTGAATGGGGCTTGATTTTTCTTTTCTGTACTATTAATAAAAGATCACTCGATTTTCTTCAATATCATTAGTAGGACATACAGTCTTAGTGATTTATAAATATAGAACAAATACATTCTTAATGTGTACAGCAATTATTCATGACAAGTAAATTCTATATTAGTTCTCTATATTAATTATAACTATTATCTCTAATTCATTGCAGGTTAGCTTTACTAATGTTCTCTGTCTGCAGAGTCTGCAACTATAACGAGGGAAGACAACTGGAGTATGTAGTATGTCTATGTATGACCTCACGACAGGAAGAAGCTACACGCTAACACAAACGCATACATACTGATCTCTGTGGGGGTCACAAAGGCCGTTGGTGTGAAATCCTCAGCGGTCGGGTTCAAGTCAGCTGGATAAGCAAGCATGAATACGAATCACATGCCAAATCCTGTTAAAATTTCCACTATAATAGGAAAACTATATCTGACATGTGGATGGATTACTGCCAGGAGATCTCTGTGTAGCCTACAGTGATTTGAAAAAAATAAATAAGCTGCATGACAACTACATTTACACATGATATGATTTTCTGGCTCCAGTGATCTTCATCCAAGAGTAACTACAAACAGTTTCCACAGGAATGCTGTGTGCTTTGGTATGACTGCTGACAGCAATTCAACTCTTTTGCATCCAACTGATGCTATTGAAGGTGCAGTCACTCGTATTACTAATTCTATAATTTTATTTTCACAAATTCAGCAAATTCATTCAATGGTCATCTGGCTATCTGTTAAATTTTTGAGCTGGTCTTGTCCTGAAGAACAACTCAGACCAAAGATTGTCGAGAGCTATACTCGGCTCTATAACCTTTGTTGAGGTCAAGCCATGAACGATCCCAACAAATCAACACGGTGCCTCAGAAGCACTGAATGGAATTTCATTGGCTGATGAACTCAAATTGATTCGAAGACTGCATTCTTAATAAATGCCTTCCATAGCTGCATTCCATGGTTATGTTAAAAAACATTGCATTCCATTATAATTCATTGCATTTCACCAGACCATCCTACATAGCACCATATCCATGTAATTCCATATGGCATTCCACCCCCACTGAACACAGTCGTCATACATTATTGTGTACTGTGATGGCCCGCCTTCTGATTACATTCTCACCCATTCCTGGTTCAGGTGTGTTTATGGACCGGCTTGTTATGACACCCCAACCCCCACGCGTCCTTGTCTCGCAGGTGCTAGCGGTACTCACGGGCTTCGGCGGCAGTGCTGCTCTCCTCGCTGATGGCCGGGCCACAGCCCACCTGTGTGCAGGCGCTCAGGTAGAACTTGTAAGCGCTGAAGCGGTCCAGGCCATCAAGGACCCAGTGGGTGACGTCGGGCTGGCTGATGTTCATGGAGTGCAGGGGGCCCAGGTGCTGTGTGTCGTTCACTAGTCGATGGGACGGACAGACAGAGATAAGCCAGCCAGCACGTCAGACAGATGAAATGGGCAGTGGCTTTGCCTGACCTGAAGTGGTATATGATGTTCTGAACATCGTTTGTCAATGTAACAAAACACTCCCAGCTGATGGTCACTATCAAGAGATGATCATGAGAACTGAATGACAAGCGAATGCGATGCTCTTCCCATGAATCATCTCAGATATATAATGTATATAATGTTTTGTATATGGATGACTGTATTACACACCTCAAACACTGTCCTTAAGATACAGCACACACATTGTTTATACTCATATTGTTGCACTGATATGTAAAATCAGAATTCTACATATGCAGACATATCAATTTCTGAAGCCCTGGTCTGGTGTGCTTATCTCCATATATTTACATATATAGCACTATGAATACTGTACCTCGAGCTCATATGTGGTAGTTTTTCAAATGTATCTTTACATTCAACCAGACAAATGACATGGCCTTCTGTGCCCTCACAATTTAATGGTTGATCCAACAGATCATGTATTAAACAGTGCCACCCAGTGGCATGATTCTGACATTACTTCATCTATAAATTGCATTAGGCTATGTGTAATTTGTATCAAATATAACAACTGCATCAGATATCCTTGTTAATATCTGCTAAATTCTTTTACTGTAAGAGTGACAATGTGATAACAGCACTGAAAGCCTCTGTGGTATTAGTCTGTCATTATCACGTGTCTGATTACAACAACAACTACCTGTCAGATTTTCAGTGAGAGCCTCACATTGACAGACTGGTTAGTTTGTGTGTGCCTTTACCAGGCTAAGCTGATGGTGTAGAGTAAACACTGTGAGTGTGTGTGTGTGTGTGTGTGTGTGTGTGTGTGTGTCTGTCTGTCTGTGTGTGTGTGAACATACTCTGCTGGTACTGCAACCTGTAGCCTGTCAGGATGCCATTGGTCTCCATAGGCGGGGCCCACACCAGTGTGATGGAGGTTCTCTGGGGGTTCGTTGCTCTTAAGAGTGACATTTTCTCTGGGACTGTGAGCAAAGAAAGAAAGAAACAAACAAAACTAAAAACAAACTAATAAACACACACAAACATATCTCTGATTCTTATGATCCGAAGGCTCTGACTTGCATGTATGTTAATGAAAACTGACTTGATCACAGTGGCAACTCTTGTTTTACCCTGGTGCTCAGTGGTACCCATGGTTACAGCAATATTCACCATGCCATTAATATTGGTTTCTATGGTTACTATTGTTTTCTCAAAGCCAAAAATATTGCTGTGACTTTTACAGTAATTACATTGCTGTTAAATGATACGTCTGCGTGAGCATGGTTTACATGATTCAGGCACAGTATCTTAATTTACTGTAATACACAAGATAAATGCTTACCTTCTTGTGGAGTTGTGAATGTCACTGGAAGACTGCTCGGCCCATTGCCTTTCTTGTTGAACACGTTGACACTCAGACGATACTCTGAGTAGGGCCTCAGTCCGGGGACCAGGGTGTGTGTGCGATTCCCAAAAACACGCATGGACTGTTTCTCCCCCGCAGCTTTAGAGGAGGCCAGCAGGCTCCGCATCCTCCACCAGTTCACCTGGAAGAGGCGAAAGACCAAAACATGTATCAGTGTGTGCGTGTGTGTGTGTGTGTGTGTGTGTGTGTGTGTGTGTGTGTGTGTGTGTGTGTGTAAGTGTGTGTGTGTGTGTGTGTGTGTGAGAGTGTGTGAAAGGCCAGCATATGGTCAGACAGGTAAGGAGAGATGCATGTCTAACTGGGGTGCACACACAGACATGGAGGCAGTGTAATCCGATCACCTCGCGGGCAGACAGGATGAAAAGGGAAGCATATAAAGAAGGGGGGAAGGACAGGGAGAAAGGCTGGCCAGTCATGTGGACGGAGAAGAGCAGTGTGGTAACCAACATTGTGTGTGTGTGTGTGTGTGGTGTGTGTGTGTGTGTGTTTGTGTGTGTGTGTGTGTGTGTTGTGTGTGGGCCATCAAAAGGGACCAGGCAGGGCTGCATTGTAACCATACAGTAGAGGCAGGCAGTGTGGCGAGGCAGGGGTGAGGGAGAGGGTAACAAAGGTAGTCATGCGGAGAGAGAGAGAATGTGTGTGAAATGCTGGGGAGGGGTCAGTGTGGTAGTGTGTGTGGAAGTGTGGTATTATGTGTAGTGGACGGACTACATGCTGACCTCCCAGGCCAGGTAGAGAGCCAAGGCAGAGGAGGAGGAAGAAGAAGAGGAGGAAGAAAAGGAAGAGAAGGAGGAAGAAGAAGAGAAGGAGGAGGAAGAAGGAGGAGGAAGAAGAAGGAGGAAGAAGAGGAGGAGGAATAAAAGGAGGAGGAAGAGGAGGAGGAGGAAGAAGAGGAGGAGGAAAGTGTTAGGAAGAGCTCTTGTCGAGGCGCAGGTGATCTGTGTGAGGAGGTGTGTAGGGTTAGGGAAGTCGTGTGGAGAGAGGGAGAGGGGGCGTGAGAGGAGCCGTTGTACTTCACAGAGAAAAGACCAGACAAAGGTGCCTGACTGGAGCAGGAGAAAGCTGTGATACACAGTTATGCAGGCAGGCACACAGAGACGGAAACAAATAAGACGTGCAGTGGAGCAGTGTGATACATATTCACAGGAAGAACCATCGTGGATAGAAGAGGAGGTGTACTGTAGGCCTACAGCTAGCTATAGATAGTATTTTCTGAGAGCAGGAATGTGGAGAGGAGAAAGAAAAGGGCACTACTTCTTGAAAAGGGTTGTATCTGGACAAAGTGAACATCAGCCATCTGAGTGGTGGAGGTATTCAGATGCATGCAGGACTTTGTTATGTGGACATGCAAACACCTGCAGACGTCTGAGTATAGCTTTTTGAAGGGGCTTTTCAGGACCATGCCTGACCACCGTGTTTAGTTGATGGCTTGGCTTTTCAAATGCTAAGCAGCGAGGGGTAAGGGTGTAGTTAGACTGAGATTGAGAGATTGCAGCATGGACACAGGAAAGATGAGGGTAGGCATGTGGGTTCAAGGTCATTCAGAGGGGCTAGCTAAAGTTGTGGAGTGCCAGTGGTGAGAGATAGATAGTATATTAGAAATGAACGACCGACAGACAGACAGACAGACAGATAGATAGATAGATAGATACTTTAGTGAAGGAAGGGTAGGAAAAGGGGCATAGGCTGACTAGGGAAGTCCTCTGAAAAGGATGGTAGAGACAGGGGATGGCGAGGGCACGGGAGCGGAGAGGGTAGACAGGGAGAGGGAGAGGGGGAGACTCACGTTGTACCCCCCCAGGTGCCCACGCAGCATGTTGGCAGGGACTAGGCTCCAGCGCACCCGCAGCAGAGTGGTATTCACCATCTCTACAGACACATCCTCAGGAGACGCCAGTGGTACTGCAGCGAGCACAGCAGAGATAACACACAAACAGATTACACACAGATATGTGTACACACACACACACAAACACACACACACATACACACACACACGGAAATGTAACCATAGGCCACACTCACTGATCAACACAGATCACACTAACAGATATGTGACCAAAGATTACAGACAGATTACAGACACACACACACACACACACAGCCAAAGATAAAGTGCATAGATACATACACATATAGATACATATCCATACTTCATCTAAGCTGTTCTATCAGATGGGACTGTCCATGTATATAGGGGAGGGGATCCCTGCATTCTGCAGTCTGCCTCCCCTCTCCTTAATCTTTGCTGATGCAATGAACTTGAACATGGAAAATGATCACGCCTGATGCGTAAAACTCCAGCCCTTGTCATATTTTACTTGAGAGTCTCAGGCACAATGCAAGGCTTGCTTCCTCCTTCTTACATACATGCACAGTCTCTTTTGTGTAGGAGCACAGGGATATAAAGGACTACAGAAATCTCACGTTTACAGCAAGGCTATAACTGGCACATCCTAGAGCTTCATGACTGTCAGGGGAGACTACATGTAGGGGGAAATGTCAGCTCTGTACAGTCACACGGGCCTAATTAACACTACCATTCAGCTCTTGCTTTTTCTGACAAGGAGAGGAGAAAAAAAAACAGAAGAAAGAGAAAAGAAATCCAACCTGATGCATTTTCCCGCAGACAATGCCAAAAGACAGCTGCAGACAAGAACTGGTCATTTGACAAGCCAACCTTTTACAGCGCATCAAAGCATTTGTTCAGAGGGGATGGGCAACCAAAATTACAACAGCAGTTCCTGTCAAGCTTGTCCACAGTGGCGTACAGGCAATAACCACAACAGATCACAGTCGACTACAGAACGGATCAGGGCCAGACCGAGGCTAGATCTGAGCCAGTTTGGGTGGAACTGAGTACAATCCAAGTTTTATCATTTGTTCAGGGCTTAAAGCAAAGGGAACGTTCTGTGCCTTAAGGCATCAGACATTTTTGAAGCCATGAAATATACCTATCTATTTTCAAATTTGAAGCAACCCAGATGACGTCTGAGTTCTGAGAGGGTGTTGGAGAACTTTAAGCCCTGCTTGTCCGTTACCATAGCGAAACACAACAACACTCACCGTCCTCTCCCGAGTAGCCAGTCACCACCTTGGGCTCTGGCCCCCAACCTTCCTGGTTGTGGGCTTGGATCTTGATCTCATAGGGCACAAACGTGGGCGTGTTCTTCACCACAAACAAGTGCCTCTTGACCATCTGCTCTGTCCAGCGGTCGTCCACACCCAACCGCCGGTAGCTCACCTTGTACTCCAGCCCGGGGCCGTTGTGCTCCACCGGCAGCAGTGGCTACACACACACACACACACACACAGCAGGGGCACACGCACACACACACACACAGCAGGGGCACACGACACACACACACACACACACAGCAGGGGCACACGCACAAACTCTAATGAACTTTTACACCCGCATTGGGCAGTTATCTCTGAAGTAATAGTTCATCTGAAGACATTAGTTGCTGTGCTGCAGTGATGTAAAGAATGAAGTTATCGAGGCTGTTAATAAAATCAATTTATGACATAACTAACATTGAATACCAACTAACATTCATCAAATCAAAATAATAAGAACATCAGTGTTTATTACACTGCCAATTTTAGCTACCCAGGGGCATTTCTGTCACTTAACTGCAAATCCGTCTTCATTTCATTCCCCTTAGAGAACATGAATGTGATGAATGTGCAAACAAGCATTATGATACAAATGAATCCATCATTTACTTTTACCACTACTCTGATCCCAGACTGTAATATGCAGCCTAGGAACGCAGTCTGTCTTGACAGCTGATGGGTACATCGCTGACATACAACATAGCTGGCAAACATTTTTCATCTGATGTTGGTGGTGGTATAATATGATGCCATACCTCCCAAGTGATGTCCATCTGATTTGGCAGGTGACCCTCAATTTTGATGTTTTCTGGATTCCTGTCTGGCTCTGTTAGGAGACACACACCAGACAAACTGTCGGCTCAATCTGATCCTGGCGACGCGTTTGCCAAAATCAATAGCGCCGCACGGATTTACGGTGGCAGCACGGTAAATCACGAGTAATGATAATAAACTGTACTGTAAAAGGTATTGCCCAATTTATTGGGGCATTAAAATGCGCATGAGGATTTACTGAGGCGGTCTAATCTGAGTGTAAACCTTAAAAAGTCCATGAGCAAGCAGCTTTGTGAAAGTTCAAGGAGAACTGAGAGCCCTGGGGGGAGAAAGTCCGCAGACGACGTGAGATGGATGAAGAGACGGATGGACAGACAGAGAGATTGAGAGAGAAAGAGAGAGAGAGAGATGGATGGACAGAGAGAGTGAGAGAGGGATGTGAAACAGAAGAAGAGACGGAGAGATGCATGGATTGTTTTTTAAGAAAGAAAGGTGTTGAATGAAGAACCTGAGAAATCAACTATGAAGCAGAAATGAGTGTCAGCGGAGAGAGTGAGAAATAAAACGTGAGAGGAGATAGAAAAGGACGTTGAGTGAAGAGAAAATAAGTGTTAGAAATGAGAAAATGGGAGATGGAAAGAAAAGGTGAGTAGAGCTGGAGTGAAAGATGGTTAGAAAGGGCAAGAGCTGCAGAGAGAAAGAGAGAGAGAGAGAGGAAGACAGACAAAGAGAGAAATGGTGTGATCACTGTGAACACCATTACGGAGACACGGCCAGGAGCGAAATAAGTGTTAGTGGACATGTGGTCAGACTGACCTGTGGCCTGGGTTTTGTATCTCTCCGTGGGTCTGCTGGCCGGCCCTTGGCCCAGGTCGTTGATGGCAGAGACGCGGAACTGGTAGTTGATGTGGCCCTGCAGCATCAGCATTGCAGACACGTGGTTGCCCGGTACTCTCTCCAGCTCACGCCACCTCCCGGGGTCCCACTGGTTCTCCTCGTACTCAATGACGAATTCTGGACAGCACAAACCCCAAAACTACCATCAGTCCAGACAAAGTAGGTAGGATTCTGATTCTCTGATTTACAGCCATGTAGATGATGCTCTTATTAAGAGCAACTCACAGAGACCAATTACAGGGACACTTTTCCTGGGGCAACTCATGGTTAAGCGCCTTTCTCAGGAGCACAACTGGGAATTCACTCCATGACTTTGTGGCTTCTGCTTGGAAGCCCAGTTCCACTGCAAAATGCTAATTTTGCCCCGTATAAATATTTTCTGTTAGATGTGCATTGTGCATGCATGAACTCATCTAGTCTTAAAAATGACACATCAATCACATGTAATAGGAAAAAATATGTACAGTAATGCATTAAGAGTAGCATGGCAAATTCTTATGCAATCGAGCATAACACAATCCCTTTAAATTGTGAATTGCACTCCAAGTTATGATATCCATCAGTAACAATACGGATGAATTACATGGTTTGAAACTGAGCTGTTTGGCTTTCTCTCAACAAATTAATTTGTGCTGCTTTAAACTATTTGCTGAGAGGGGCTGGGTGATTACCAGTGATGGGACTGTTGTGTTCTTTGCCAGGTGTCCATTTTAGCCTGACACTGCGCCCTCTTTTCTCTGCAAGCACCAGGTTCTTGGGCGCCTCAGGGACATCTGCAATGGGACATACAGAGGAAAGGAGAGGAGGAGCGAGGAGAGGAGAGGTGAGGATAGGAGAGGTTAGGTGAGAAGAGGAGAGGTGAGGAGAGGATGGGAGAAGAGAGGAGAGGAGAGGAGAAGTGAGGAGAGGAGGAGAGGAGAAGCAAGGAGAGGAGAGGGGAAGAGAGGAGAGGAGAAGAGGAGGAGTGAGGAGAGGAGAGGAGAAGAGGTGAGGAGAGGAGAGGAGAGGGGAAGAGAGGAGAGGAGAAGGAGGAGAGAGACGGAGGGATCATTAGAGTTGCGTTGAGTTAAAAATGATGAGCGCAATTACTGCAGCGAGAAATATCACCGAGATGGGTAAGCAAAACGCTGATCGCTAATGAGACAGCAGGATTGCGTTCAGAGAGAATATGAAATACACAGGGCGTCTGACCTTTGTTTTGAGTTCAAATAGCTGCAATAGTGATTAAGAAACACACAGAATATTCCACTGACTGGGGATCTTTTCTAGGTCACGGATAGCACACTGTACTGTAGGTGTTTAGTCAGTGAGGAGTGGAGCTGGAGGGAGAGCTGGAGGTTGACCTACCCAGTACTGTGAGATATGCAGTGGCTCTGTCCTGGTCCAAGGTCGTCCTGGCGATGCATAAGTACAAGCCCTCATCACTGTGACTCACGTTGGAGATCTGCAGAATCCCGTCGTCTACAGAAAACCTATAAAACCAACACTATCTTCACACTCGACTCACAGGCTGACACATTCTATCATAACTGTGAATCAATCAACCAATCAATCAATCAATCAATCAATCAATCAATCAATCAATCCATTAACCTCCTTACAATGAGGAAAGGAGTTATTAGATCATATTTCAATTGCATAAAGGATTCAGACAAAAAAGTTACAATTCCACTGCTGAATGGTTCTAATGGAAAGACATCACAGCCACACAACATGAAGCCCTAGTGTATATAAAGAACTGGCAATCACAACACAAAACGGACCCGCACGGGTGGCAGAACCATTCATCATCACTGTTCAATAACACTGTGCCAACTTGTAGCGGGTCGCCAGTCTGGGTGGCACTCTTACCGCACGTCTTCTGTGGAATTGAGGTATGTCTCCTCGCCATCTCGCGCCCAAAGGATCTCAAGCTCCCTCCGGAGGCTCCTGTCATAGTCCGCTTGGCAAATAAATTGGGCCATCGTGCCACGCAGAATCTTCAAGTCCTGTGGGGGCTCAACAATCCGAGTCGGATCTGAAGGAGACAAGAGGAGAGGAGAGGAAAGGAGAGGAGAGGAGAAGAGAGGAAAGGAGAGGAGAGGAGAGGAGAGGAGAGGAGAGGGAAAGGAGAGGAGAGGAGAGGAGAGGAGAAGAAAGGAGAGGAGAGGAGAGGAAAGGAGAAGAGAGGAAAGAGAGGATAGCCACTGATTGTTCTAAGGTCTCAAACGCATCAACTCCACAACCAAGTAATCTGAAAAGCCTCACATGTAAAAACATTGCTATAAGAACACCACACCTGACAGCTCTGTGAATATGTTAGCGGGGTAACAAGCAGTGTTCGTTCTCTCCGGAGGCCGATACCTTTTATCTCCAGCTTGGCCGTGATGTCTGTCACTCCCTCTGAGTTGGAGGCCTGGCAGGTGTACTGTCCCGAGTCGCCTCCCTCCACGCTCTTGATCAACAGAGAGCCGTCGTCCGCAAGCACAGAGAATCGTCCGCCTTCCACAATAGCTCCGGTCTCACCTGAGGTCCTGCCAGACAACATCCCCAACACAGGAAGGGTTATTCCTTTTGTATTGTATTATATGGACTAATCACCTGTTTAACTTGTTAACACTATTGCTTTAATTGTGCTTTATGTGTAAATAAACCGACTTGATTTAAAACAGGTTAGATGGTGGCTTGAGGAGTAAATAAGGATGCTAAATATTTTTTTTTTCTTTTAGTACACCTACAGTGTGGTCATAAATGTTAAATTGTGTTAAATCTTTCACCATGGTGCATTATTATGCTATTTTCAGGCTGTTTTTAACACCTATTATATGTCTCTCTCTCTCTCTTTCTCTTTCTATCTCTCTCCTACTCTATCTCTCTTTTTGTCCTTCGCTCTAGGACACAGCTTAGGTATCAACAAAGAAGTCCTCAATATGTCATTATCATCTGCCTGATCCCTCCTTCAACCACATGTGTGTCTGAACATTGGTAACAGTGATCAGATAACATTGCATGTTTTATGAAATGGTGAAAACATGTACAATGATAAAATGGAAAAGAGAAAATAAGAGTAAAATTCTTCTTTCTGGAGCCGTACAATGTGCAGACCTTCTTCTTCCTTTTTGTGATAAAAATGGAGGCCCTCAAAACCAATTTGAACATTTCTATAGACGGTTGTGCCATTTTCACTGAGCAAATGATCTCGTCTATGAACTCACCAGATAATATGAGCTGGTGGCGAGCTGAAGACCTTGCAGTACAAGACCACGTGTTTGCCCTGCACTGCTGAGTACTCCAGGTAGTCTTTCGTCAGGATCAAAGGACGGATGTCTGCAGGCACATAATCAATGATCAGGCTCGCAGGTGAGCATAGCGGAGATAGAAGCCGACAGTCTGACACATTCGTTTCTCATGGCATAAACACACCAGGGCCAATGCCATTTCCTCTTATTAGTTAACATTAGTGACTATTAATATGCACTGTTATTGTACTGCTATGTTTGTACTGCTATGTGCAAATATCCAGAGATTTCATGATAATTAACTTCAGTGTTGACATGACAATGTCATACAACAGGAAATGTTTCATTGTGGAAGACTTACAGTGTTCGGCATCTAGCATGACAGATGTATAACAACTGGTTCAATAAGTGTTTTTGGCATCTACATGTAGCAACATTTTACTTGGAGAATCCGCCTTCAGACTATCTACAGATGCTCAGATTATCAACAAAGTATTTGTTGACTCTCTACAATTTATGGTTAAGGTTTAGGTTAAAGTATCTGTTGACTCTCTGTTAATTACAATTTATGGTTAAGGTTTAGGTTAGGGCATGGATTTGGCTGGATTGGTGATGTTCAGGCAGCCATGGCCTACTGGTTAGCGCTTCAGACTTGTAACCGGAGGGTTGCCGGTTCGAACCCCGACCAGTAGGCATGACTGAAGTGCCCTTGAGCAAGGCACCGAACCCCTCACTGCTCCCCGAGCACCTCACTGCGCCGGGATAAGTGTGTGCTTCACAGCTACATTGATCAGATGATCTGTTGAAGACTCTGTGGGCGGACTAGCCAAGTAAAGTGTTACCCAAAACAATCATCAGAGACAAACACCCTATACACACATTCCAGAACAATTTCACAGCTATCTGTAATATATCACCCAAACTCTGGGACCTTTCACGACATTGCAAGCCATTGAATGAGCCGACTGAAGGCTCCCTATCTCTCCCGTCCACCCCCCCCTGCTCGGCCACCTCTGACCAGACACTTACTGAGCACCATGAGGTTGACGTTGGCCATGATGGAGCCGTGGCGGTTGGAGGCCTGACATTGGTAGACAGCAGTGTCGCTGCGCTGGACCTGGTGCAGCATAATAGTGTCATCAAACACTCGCCCGTTAGGCACGGTCATATCTGAGCACAAAAAGACAGAGGAGAAAGCACAGAAGAGTGAAGGGCGGGTGAGAGACTTGAAACAGATGGAGAATCAGTCCAATTTGCTGTGGGGTGACCAAGGCTATCAGTGTCAGAGGCTGGACACAGTAGTGGCCCCCTGATGAGCAAAATCAAAGACTTATCATCTGTTATTCTCACATCTCTTTCTGTCTGATGTGATAAGCAGAAATGCAAGATCAATTACATGGTTTTGCCTTGTACCCTTTTTTTCTGTGGTGGTGATGAAAAAAAATCAAAAGAACAATAACATGGTTTGATTGGCTTTTTTCTGTGTAGTTGTACAACTCTAAGATTTGTGCCAATAACCTTTGGGATCTTAAAACATAGATGGACTATTAGTTTCAATTACTCATCAGTTATAAGGATGGGGTAAATTGTTTGAGAAAAAACAGACTACAAGGAACACACAAGCCAATAACTTCAACAGGTGCTAGATCAAAACTCAAATCAAAGGAAGGATCTGCACATTAGACGCTTCCAGAAACTTTCATTCATAGCAACGTTTCCTTCTCACAGATCTTCGTCAGGTATTATAAAATGAGGATCATTGGGTCAGTTGTTTACAACAACTCCAGGGTGGCATAGTTGGACTAGGTTGGCTTTTCTCACAGTCCTCCAGACTCTCATCGCTGCCCTCGGTCTCTGTTTATCTGCACTGGACCGTGCTGGTGAGGAGCAAAAACTAACTGTGTTTTGTCTCATCGCTGGCTCTGTTTGTCTGTTTATAGTCAGCCACATACCTCCAATGAGCTGTCCATTGATCCTCCAGGTGACAGTGGGCCTGGGTCTGCCAGCGGTGGCACACTTGATCTGCACGTCCGACCCGATGGTGACCAGCTGATCCTGGGGAGTCCCTCGGCCCAGCGAGGTGGCTCTGAGGATATATATATAAGACCACAAGTTTATTATCAGTAATCAAATACGCTTCCTGTTCCAAAAGAATTCCTTAAAAGAAGAAGCATTGTCTGTTCAACTATTTAGTCTTAAGAAATAGATATAAGCACACAATACCCAGCAAAAAAAAAAACATGCCAATAGCTCAGATTAATTCTGTGAGACTGTATGCTAAGTGTTTGTTTACATTCATTCTGGGTTTACATCCTGAAACATATTACAATCTTGCTGAATCATACTACAAATTTGAATATGTGTATTATGTTCTTATTTATTATCTTGTGTTTTATGTTAATTGAGTGTATTTGTGCTGGCTACTTGCTGTAATCCAAATTGCCAATAGGGGATATTAAAGACTATCCAATCCTATCCAATCTAAATTTAGCAATCCTTATCATTTCAATTAGGACTCGTATAGAAGTTTGTCTGACCCTCTCACCTTCAACAGACACCCTGAATAAGTGGGACTTCTCTCCCAGACTGTTCTTTGCTGTGCACTTGTACACTCCATCGTCCTCTTCCTTCACTTTAGCCAGGGTCAGCAGCTTCCCAAAATTCTTTATGTTGGTCCTCTCAGGTAGTTTCTCACGCAGTTTGGTCCACTCATACAAGGGAGTGGGTCTGGTGTGCATAGGTAACAAACACCCCACCAATCAAATATAGAATGACATTTACTACAATAAATTACCTCATGCATGTTTATAAAATAAGAGTCGATATGAAGATCATTCATTCGCTGTGTCTGTTCATGGTGAATGAAAGGCAGGTGATGATTGGCTCCTTGAACTAAAGTGTTTGTTATTACTATTACTTTCTAAAATGGATAGTTCCGGTCCTTGATTATGACTGGCTGAATCGTGTTCGATGCTGTTGTAAAATCCAGCACAAACATACACCTTGACTGCATCTCATTCTATATTACTGTGCTACCATAACTTGATACAAAAGTTAAAGTAGCTGCGTCTCAAAGTTGCTCGGCAACCATTCAGGTAGAGGAAATATATTTCTTGGCGGAAGAACTCTAGCGTGTCGTGCCTAACAACGCCTCTAGCTGTTCTAAAATCAGTGTAACCTACGGCCTCTCAGGGCTTATTAGCTTAAATAAACAACTATTGTGTTTCAAATGGGTAATAGACTGCATTTGCACTGTGGAATAGTTGTACATTCCTTTGCAGCACAGTACATAAAGCCATTTACAAGTGCACACAAGACTACACACATACAGTACACACACACACACACACACACACACACACACACACACACACACACACACACAAGGAGCCACTCATCAGTGTCTGTACATGATGTATGTTCATGTAAATGTAATATCTTAGAGTCAACTGCAGCAGTGGCGGCGCCGTGACTGAGAATAGAAAGAAAAACTTCAGGCAGGCTACTCACAGTCCCTCAGCAATGCACTCGAGCTCCAACTCGTCTCCCTTCACCAGGTGCACCACTGACTGGTCACTAGGGGGCAGCAGTAGGCTGGGCTCGCGTTCTAAGGAACCCATTCACCACAAATCATTAGGAAGGATTCACACAAATGTTAAGACTATGTATGTGCAATGTGTGGCCTGTGTGTGTGTGTGTGTGTGTGTGTGTGTGTGTGTGTGTGTGTGTGTGTCTGTGTGTCTGTGTGTGTGTGTGTGTGTGTGTGTGTGTGTGTGTGTGTGTGTGTGTGTGTGTGTGTGTGTGTGTGTGTGTGTGTGTGTGTGTGAGTGTGCATGTGTATATAGGCATGCAAGTTAATAAACTCTTGCTTGAAATAACTACTTTATGCATTTCTGGGTCATTAAGCTTAAACAATCCTTACCTGTGCTTTTGCCTTCCTCCAACTCAGCATCACCTTTTACTGAAACATGGGAGAGAGAGTTGTGAACATTTCCATTGCATATCTGCAATGCAACGCTACAGTCTCAGCCACTTGAATTTCCCCTGGGGATCAATAAAGTATCTATCTATCTATCTATCTATCTATCTATCTATCTATCTATCTATCTATCTATCTATCTATCTATCTATATGTAGTTGAGGGGTACATGGCCTGACCATGGAGGTAGGCCTATTATATAGAACTGGAGAAGGCGAGGAAGTACTGCCCCCATTAACTTCAATGGCCCATGCTAGCTATTTCAGCCAAAAGTCTTTTAAAATGGCATCCAAGATTTACTCACTTCTAACCACATTTTCACAAACAAGCCAATTAGGTGCCACATTACAGATGGTCATAAGTTATGTTGTCCATGTGGATTGGCTGATCCTTCTAGCATGAAATGACTAGTTCATCAACCAATACACACAGAAAATATACCTTTGTGTCCACCTGTAATGTACCACATTGGTTTGTTTGTGAAAATGTGGCTGGAAGTGAGCACGTCAGAGACCATTTTTAACGAGGGTAGTGACCAACTGGGATGCTAACTAACTGAAGCTAACCCTCTGATCCCCCCTGGGCCTGTCATGAGCCTACTTACCGGGCTTGACCACTAGAGACATGGCTGTCTTCTGCACGATGGTGCGTATCGTGGTGAAGGCGGCAAAGCAGCAGTAGTCACGGCGACTGTCCTTCACTACGGCATTGGAGAAGTAGAGGTTCCCGTTCAGACCCATGGACACCCTCTCATCCTGGTTAATATGATGCAGCCCTGAGGAGAGAGAGAGAAAGAGAAAAAATTTAAATATCTTTATATATATATATATATATATATATATATATATATATATATATATATATATATATATATAGAGAGAGAGAGAGAGAGAGAGAGAGAGCTGTTGAGCTGTTGTGGCCATCCATAATGCCATGCCCCTCCCCCTCCATTTTAAATCATCATTAGGAGGAGTTTTGATCTAGAACTACTGAGCTAACTACCTTAACAGAATGCAAAAACCTTACAAAGTCCCAGCTGGCACCCAGATTAAGTCTTGCCAGCATGCCAACTGGCATCTTTCAAAGATATTGTTGGCAATGTGGTGCTGGGTGTTTCGTCCCCCTCCAACACACTAATGCATTGCCTGGCTTGAGGGAACCACAGGTGTGTTGATTCGTCTTTCACATCACCATATGAATTTGAGACTATAACAAGAATTGCTCTTAAAAATACATCAAAAAGAGGGAATTTATTTCCACAGTCTGTCTTTAAACAGGGGTCACAAGAGGCCCTTCTGTACAGTGAAAGGGCACTACTGCCTGTGAGGATGAGGCTTTTATGCCTATTTTTCCTGTGGACCAAAAGGCTCAGACTGCCCTGGATTGCTCCCTCTCACCAAAACTCCCGTCTGAGACGCAAACTAGCCCATTCACTCATGACAATGCCTCTGCCTCCTAGTAGTCGGTTTTCATGGTCAACTCTGGTTGCCATGGCAATTATTCACGGAACATAACTTTCAAAAAAGAGTTCCATTAGGCCTCATCTGCAGAAGCTGTTGAAGAAGCTCTTGATAAACTTTCAATTATTTGATATGAATATATACAGTGAAGGCCAAAAGTATTGGCACCCATGCTAAAATTGACTGAAAAGAGGAATATAAAATCATCTTTTGGAAATTGATCTTAATGCCTTAAGTGAAAAATGAGGAAATATCTAACCTTTAAGGACACCGATTTGCATTGAGCTCAATGAGCATCAAACCAGCTAATAGGCTAACTGAAATAACACCCATGCCAATCTCTAGGTATGGTGAAGGGTATGTGATGATGTGGTGCTATTTTAATTCCAAAGGCCAAGGTAACTTTATCAGGATGCACAGTATTCTGGATCCATGAAATAACTGGCCTTTAAAAATAAAAATCTGCCTGTCTCTATGGGAATTTAACATAGGGGTGGGAATACTTATGACCCCTGTATTTTAAGGAAGAACATTTATTTATTTATGATACATTATTCATTCACTAAGAAAATTGGTGTCCTTAAAGGTTAGATATTTCCTCATTTTTCACTTAAGGCATTAAGATCAATTTCCAAAAGATGATTTTATATTCCTCTTTTCAGTCAACTTTAGCATGGGTGCCAACTTTAGCATGGGTGCCCACCCCCACCCCACACACAGAGACAAATACTTCTCAACAAGTAAACCATTTCACATCCCCATTTATTTCTCCACAGTGTGTGTCACAGTCTGTATTGTATTTGTATCCTGACCATGACTCAGGTCTTAATGAGCGAGAACATTTCAGGCCGGGAGCGAGCAGGCCTGACCAGCGACGACGGACGACACCTTATCACTTGTTGGCCAGCTGAAAGAGGGCCAAGGTCTGGGCATTCTCTGATTGCAGCACTGCCAAAGAGGACAGCAACAGGGGGAACAGTGTCTAGCACACACAGCTGACCCAAATACTTCTAAGCTCTGAGAGCTTTGTCCAGAGATGAGTCTGTGCTTTTCAGCATTCAAACTGGGGCAGCAAATATGCATTAGATTATATTAATTTGTTTTAGCATATTGTTTTAACAGGAATAACACTGCTACTCATGATTATTATTGCATTGCTACACTCAGGCTAGTTCACGTTGTAGAGTAGTGTGTCTGTTAGGAAAATATGTTGATCCTTGTAAATCCGCTGTCGAACATTTACCTGAACAGGTTGAGCAAGGCAGAATCAACACTAAGATCATAGAGTAATTCCCACAGAGCACACAAACAGACAACATTATACCTTACATTATAACATTATACCATTATACCAACCTTACCTGTAACTCAAGTCACATTAGATCAAATCTGCATAGTCTTCCTGATTTTGTTACACTAAGCATTGAGAAACCAGATAAAACATCCAACCCAGATAATATGAGCTTATGCTGGAGAATGATATTGAAATTGTCTGATTCTTGCATAGTATCCACTGAAAAACCCTTTTCCATGTTGTTGTGGTTAGACTGATGTGGGTGCTGCTCACCAGTGGTCATCCAGGGACAACATGAAAGAGAACAGTCGTGTATAGTCTAGTTTCGTTTGAGTGACAGGAAAGTGGTTTTATTAGAAAAACTCAAAAACTGGCATTTTGCTCTTCCCTTAGAAAAATGTGTTACTCGTACCAAATGCACTTTGACTCAAAACATCACCCTTTTGGTGTCACAACTAATAGAGTTTTCTTAGGAAAGAGCAGTGCACCAGTTTAGCATTTTTTTCTGTTCTTCTGGTCTTTCTTCTGAACACCAGCTTTTTATTGGACATGCTATCTTTTTCAAGTCATACTGCATCTGTGAACCATCCACTGAATAAAACAGTTGTAATGATTGCATCATGTGTACTGTAGTAGGCCCTCACCGTTAGTCATCCAGTAGATATGGCGTGGGGGGATACCTTCGGGGGGGTTGCACTCCAGGACAATGGACTTGCCCTCTTCAACCACCACAGCCGGCAGCTTCTCTTTGGGGAACTTCGGGGCATCTTCACATGCAAAACAAAGTCAAGGAAACTATCTTCAAGTGCTCAAAGTGCATCAATAGCTCAATGGTAAAGTGGTTCACTTGCATCTTATTATGAGTGCTTCCAAGCACTTATGGGGGCATAGTGTGTGCTTTATCACGGTCCTGTCTGTCTGTTTTGAGCCCTTTGTTGCTGTTTCTATGGCCCTATAGAATGTGACTACAAGCCAAAGAAATCTTCTATAACTTATAATAAAAATGCTAAGGATGTACTTGACAATTGAGAAGTATTTGTTATGCCATCTTTGCTATGGCACTTCTAGAGTCATTTTTTCATACTATAACCTTGAAATAAATAACCCTGCATGCTTCAGCTGTAGCAATGCTGCTCCACTTACTGGGTACAATAAACTGGGTCTCCTCTGTTATGGCAGTTCCTAGTTCGTTGGACGCGTAGCATCGGTACTTCCCACGGTATTCAGAGGTGTGTTTATTGTTGGGGATCACAAAGGTCCCGGAGTTCGGGTGCGTCTGAAGCCGAGGATCGCGCCGTGGGTCAAAGTGCTGCCCGTCTCTTGTCCATCGGTATCTGCCACGGGTTAAAAAAAATAGATTTTTTTCTCACTGACTTGGAGACACAACAGAAATAGTAATATGCCATATAGCATATACAAACTCTACAATCACTTAATCTGACTGGTTTCTCATTGATGTAATAAAACAAAACAAATATGGATATGTCTTAGTACTGTAGTATATGGCAAATACTTTATGTCATATATACTGTATATGCCCCTGTCCAGGACAGTTCATTCTCCCAGTGGTATGTGTTAACCGAGTGAGTGTAAATCTTATACAGTGACGGTAGCACTTGTGTAGTATGCAGTGTTGCACTCACGCTGGCTGCGGGTTGCCTTTGGCTTCGCACTTCAGAGTGAAACTCTCATCAAACGGGAAGGCAATCAAGAAGCTGGGCGCCTTTGCCGTGATGGTTGGCAGCTGTTCCACTGGAAAAAAAAAAAAAAAAAAAAAAAAGAGAAACGAGAACAGTCAAAGAGCGGATGGAATGCTGGTTGGTTGGTCTGGTTGGAGAATAATTGGAGTGGCAGAGATGGATACAGTGGATGCAGGAAGGACTAGAGCCCTGGAGGAGAGACATTAGATACAGATAAATCCAGCACTTGGAGGAATTGGGAGATGTTGGGAATGACAGCAGTCCACTACAGCACACTGAATTGCATGGGGTCTGCCAGGGGACTGCGTGTGCTACTGAGCTACTGAGCATCTACCAAGAGGACATGCCAGAGTGAGGATTCATGGAGAATGTGAGTGCAGACACACACACACACACACACACACACACAAAATACAAACAGACAGAGACATAGTAGACACACACTTACACAGACACACACAAACAACACAATCCAACAGAATGACGCCCTCTGTCTCACAAATGTGAGTGTAGACACACACACACACACACACTCACCTTCTAGGGGGATGTGGAGCCCAAAGACGGTGGACGACAAGGCCAGGAGGAGGCCCAGGCAATGACCCCACAGCGGCCTCATCACCCACACTGTGACGGAGCTGACGATATGAGGGTGACGTGACAGGAGGGACAAATCTTGCTTCAATGCTGTGGCCTCTTAACTCCTCCAATGATGGCTTAGGTTAACAAACATCAGAGCTGCAAGGAAATGGGAAATGAATGACATGTTACTTATTGCTTCTTAATGCCTCCCTGTAATATTACAGCTATTTGGTCATGCAGCTGGTGTTGAGTGGGTTTTCTTTTTAGAAGCAGCTTTAAACAGTTTTGCCGTTTTTACCATGTAATCATAGACCGGCAGCAAGATGAGTCTGAGAGCTCTTTGCATTTGCTCTGACAGATCCATCTGCTCACCCTCCCATTGAAACGGGTTGAAATGTGTCTGAAATATGGGGAGGGCTTTATGTGATGACAGACTGAGGAGCGCTGCTAAAACAATTTTGTAGACAATCAATGGCTGTGCTGATCACAACACTCTCTTTAAGAATACTGGTAAACAACAACATTTAAAACCTTTGTTGACAAGAAACATGTGTTTACAGCACTTTTGAAACGTTTAATATAATGTTTATTTCAACCACTGGTTGCACCTCTAGGGTCCAAAACAATTCTCAATTAAGAAGACTGATGATGATTGCAATAATATGGAACAGAATTTTGTTGTACTTTACGGTGTAGTTCCTTTGCCAGGTGTGATTCATGATTGCTGGAAAAAGCTTGAAACTGAATTATAAGACAACTATGGTCTAAGAACAACCTGGGGCTTTTTTTGGATAAATATGATCAAAAAAATCTTGCCAACTGCAGCTTTAAAGGCACTGACAAGGCTCAAAATATCAATCTGTGATACTGTGGAGAGGGTCCATACTCTCTAAAAACATATCATCTGTGGTACTGTGGAGAGGGTCCATACTCTAAACAATCATTTGTAAGAGTACAGAAAGGGTATTGTGCAGTACTAAAATTCTTCTGGTTGTTGCCATCTGGCTGAGAAAAGTCCATACAAGTTGATTACCGAATACAGCACAAGCTACTGCCAATGGAAACAAAAGGAGGAGAGTTTGGCTTATATGCACTCTCTTCTCACAAGAGACAGCAACTTCAATAACATCAAGGCAATGCAATGACTGACACAGTCTTTTTTATACCCTTTCATACAGGTAAAAATACTTCAATTTGTCTGCAGAGACCCTATGCAGCCTAGTTAATGGCTTAAAAGGGTGACTTACTTAGCAGTAAATCAGCAAAGCAAAGCTGTCACCAAAGGCTATGCTACCATTTCGTTGTAAATTGATATTCCAGTCTTACTCAAAACTGCAATGTTGTTTTGGTCTCCAACAAAATATACACTCATTATCATCCAATAATAGACTGCATGTTGTTCTTAGGTAGAGTTTTCCTTTAAGTTTCTAACACATCAATGAGTGCTTTGTCAATACACAGAAAGTGGCAGCCGTGGCCTACTGGTTATTGCTTCGGACTTGAAACCTAAGGGTTGCCGGTTCGAACCCCGACCAGTAGGCACGGCTGAAGCGCCCTTGAGGAATGCACCTAACCCCTCACTGCTCCCCGAGCGCCGCTGTTGATGCAGGCAGCTCACTGCGCTGGGATTAGTGTGTGCTTCACCTCACTGTGTATTCACTGCGTGCTGAGTGTGTTTCACTAATTCACGGATTGGGATAAATGCAGAGACCAAATTTCCCTCACAAGATCAAAAGAGTACTTATACTTATACACATAATACAATGTTCCTTTTAGTCCTCTGGCCTTTCTTTAAACTGTTCAGTACTATTAGATCTTTAGATCAGAGTTTTTGGTTACACTTTACTTGACAGTATCGACATGATATCGACAAGAGTGACATGACACTGTCATGAACATGATATCAACAATGGCATAAAGTTTATGACAAAACGCTTCTGTCATTAAGTGTCATTCGGTTTTTGTCATAACAAGTTAGGGTTAGGATTAGAGTTAGGGTTAGGGTTAGGTTTAGGGTTAGGATTAGGGTTAGAGGTTAGGATTAGGGTTAGGGTTCATGTGTCATGACAGTGTCATGTGTTCATGACAGTGTTATGTCACTCTTATATCAATATAGTCAAGTAAAGTGTTATCGAGTTTTTCACATAAATGCCAAACAAAAAAACTATAACTCATATCATTTTCAACACACAACATCAACCGGCAGACAAGGGAAACTGTTTTTAAAACAATATCTATCCTGTGCATTAGGATTATTTGGCAGATAATGTCGGATTAACAGGTATTGTCTGTGGTTGAGTGACTAAATGCTTGCCCAGTGCCAGCATGCCAAAGGCTCATACCACACTTAATCGCTCAGTCACACGACATGCAGCAACAAAGGGCCGCACCTGCCTGCATCTCCCTACTATAAAGCGCTTCCTACGGCCCAGACAGCAGTAGCCAGAGGTTACACTTAAAAGGCCTGTCCGTCCCCTCAGCCATTAGCTGCTCCTTAAAAACAGGGCTGGGGAGGATTTTTTGAAAGGTCTCTAAAACCAGTAGATGTTTCCAGTCAAAGTGAAAGGCCACACAGGACTCATGACATTTTGCAAATGGAAAGCAGCCTTTTCTCAGAGAAGGCCAGATACTGGCACAAGGGAAAAGCTGAAATGGGTTACATGTGTAGGGTAATATCCACAAAGTGAATTTTGTTATAGGAAGTCCAATAAACACAGAGGCTCATCATTAAAGGAATGTTCCGGAGCAAAAACAACATAAGGTCTATTTCAGAAGCTAACAGGTTCAAAATGTAGTTTGAGAGCATAATTACATTAATTGGTAGAGTTTTGAGCAAGAACGTTGTTTGCACTAACACCATTGTCTTACAGTGAAGGCGAACCGGGCATACGCTCACGTCAAAAACAAACTATTTTACACCACTGACAATGTTCAAAATAGAATGACACTTCTGTGGTAGTGTGGTGAGGTTGTCTACAGACAAATCTAAGTATTGTAAACATATGTAATGAAAGTAGTAAAATTATAATAATATATAAACAAAACAATGTCAACTTCAAAGGTAGCACATTTCATATCCTGTTCAAGGAAGTAGCAGCAAAACTTTAAAGGTAGCAAATCAAGTGTATGGTTTTATAGTTGGATGACAACCCTGATATACCAAATGAACAACACAACAATTCATCAAAATAGCTCAGTCAACTGGAGCCCTTTAATCATTCCAATCAATTAGTAACAAAGTAGAGATTCCAGAATCCTCAGCAGATGGTAGAACAGTAGAATAAAATAGAATGGTGGAAAACATAGAATGGAATAGAATAGGATAGAATCCAGTGGGGTTCACATGGTACAGGGTAGACTAGAGAAAAACTGAGGGGATAAAGTTGGTTATCCAATAGTGCAATAAGAATCATTAATCTGTATCTTTACTTTAATAATAATGAAGTGGGGCAGACAAAAATAAATAAAAACAGAGAGGGAGAGAAAGAGAGAGGAAGTCAGAGAAATAGAGAAAGTCAGAGAAGCATGCAAAAGAGGGAGTGATTGTTAGCAAATCACTTTTATGGGGCCATGCTTGACTTAGGTGACAGATGAAAGGGACTTAGCATTGTATACAGCGACAAGAGCACCATGTGATGTTGAGTTTACTTCTCAAACAGACACGTTTGCACATCAGTTTTCAAGGACACTACTTCAACAGACCTTTTCTCTCTGTCAAAGAAGATTCTTACTAGTAAATACAAGCTAAAAATCTGATGTCTTAATTAAAGAAATCACAGTACCTTCACAAACATCGAATGCAGAAGGATCAGACAAAAGCATTAAAAAAACAACTACACATAAGCATAAGAGGGGATTCTTCTTTTCTAATCTGAGACAGGGTACTCCTAGCTGACCACATGGCCTGTTGTTTAGTGTGTAAATCCAAGGGATTGTCTTCTCAGAGCCCGCTGTTAGAGACCACAAGCTGGCCACAACTTACTTCAAAAACTACTGTCACAGAATGCTACTCTGCTAGCTAACTTTGTTACACACTGCCTGAACGCATAATCATTAAAAAAGGCATAGCCAAAATGCATGTAAATGTGTACTTACTGTTGTGTAATTTTCAGTGTCACGACAAGAGAAATATCCATGGTTCAATTAAAAATGTGGTCCTCAGCAGGAGAGACAAACTCACTCCACACTAGTCTCACACACGCATATGGAACTAAAAAAGTGTTCCCCTCCCTCCACCTCCCTCTCACACCCCTCCAGGCAAAGCGTTTGTGTGAGTGTGTGTGCGTGTGTGTGTATGTGTGTTTCAGGAACACCTCTCACACACCCCGTCACTCTGCCTAGCCTGCAGAGAGAGAAAGGAAAAGAGAGAGAGAATAGAGAGAGAGAGAGAGAGAGAGAGAGAGAGAGAGAGAGAGAGTTTGAAGCACTCCAGAGCAGAGACATATGTCCGCAAAGCCTCTCTCCCTGAGAAGAGGCTCGGTAAGCCTTCAAGAATGAGCCTGATAAAGCCAGATTGGGGGCTATTCACAGTCCATTAATGAAGGGATGAGGAAGAGCAGGAATGCTTGCCCTGCTTAAGTCTGCCATGACACCCTCACTCCAGACCTGTAGTTAGCATAACTCCTCCGCCTGGCGACCTGTTTGTCCTTTACGGCTCCACTACAAAACACAGACTGCAGCCCAGCACTTAAATGTGACTCCTAGGTGTTTGCTGTGATTAAAAAACACTAACACGAGTGCAGGTGGTTGCCATTCTTAGCATCTTGGCACAGCATTTGTACTGCTTTGATTACTGACAGTGCATTGCAGCAGCTGACTAAATCCTCTTAGAGAGGAAAAAGACTATCGTCTTAATTCCCAAAGCCCTTTTAGTCCTCACAGATGCACACACGAGGCTGAAACTAGGGTTTCTCCATATGCATGCATGCACACAGTAATAAGCTTGTCATGTCAAAGCTTTAAACAGTTTGTGTGTACATAGTATTGTTTGCTTTCTGTCCTCCTCTTCAATGTTTTGTTTTTTTCTGTCTCTCCCGTCAGCTGGGTGGCATTCAAATCCTCGGAGTTGCTAAGAGGAGGTTCTGAAACATGCCAAGCATGAGCATGTCAAGATCAACATAGATCCATTAGTGACATTGGTGGTGTACACACACGGGATGCCAATGCACACACACACACACACACACACACACACACACACTGTACAAAGCCCACCTGCCAGGCATCAACTCACTACTGCGCAAACAATGCCATATGGACAGCCTAGGGCTGGGCAACTCAACAGCTCAAGAAACCATCGGGACACAGACGTCCTCATATGATCCAAGAGCTTTCACTGAATGAGAACCTTTGTGAGAGGCCACAAATGTGCTCATCTGGGAGGATCAGAGGTTCATCACAAAGACACACACACACACACACACACACACACACACACACACACACACACACACAAACACACACACAAAAAAAAACCCACAGACACACACACACACACACACTCATCAAAAACATAACCACAGACATGAAAGTAAACACACACACACACACACACACACACACAAAGCAAAGAAAAGCACACTGACACACGCACACACACACACACACACACACACACACACACACACACAAACGCACATAAACACACACACACACACACAAATCCACAAATGAAACCACAAATTTGATAACACACATACCAAACCGTCAGTTATTCACAGTTATCCAGCAGTAAAGAGAGAGAGATTTGTATACTAACACAGAATGAGTGTAGGTGTAGGTGACCTTAGACCGCTGCCTCTAACAGCCTTGATCTCATGGTGTTGGGCCTTGCCAATAAAAGCAACAGAATAATGCAGCCTGGAGCACATGAATAATTGTCCTGCACTCTGAACAGAAAATATACAGCTGACGCTTTCCACATGCTGATAAACCTCACCGATAAAAAAAAAACCCCAGCTCAACCTCAACATGCTGGAGGTCAGGGAAGTATTTCATTTAGAGGTCGGACTCACCCCTGCATCAGACGCCTGCTGGATTCAGAGGAAAAAAAGTAACAAGATACATACAACTAGTTCAGCAGTTCAGGTGCTCTCGTCTGAGCTTGTAAATCGGCAAACAAATATCTCCCCAGCCAGATGACAGATAGATAGCCTCTCCTGGCGATTCGTCCACGGCGGCATGTTCCCACTGCTCCTCGCCTAATCCCCCTTATATTCTCTGTGGTTCTTGCTGAGCATCTTGTGTCAGACGGGCGGCTTTGATCACAACGCAGTAAAATTGAGCGTGGGGGAGAAACACACAAAAAAGGGAAAACGAAAACAAGCTGGAAATCTTAAAAGACGATAAACAAGAAAAAACATTTACAAGCAGAACCACAATTCCACATCACTTGGAACTGGGAATGTAAAGCAGAACGTGGAGGTCTGTATGTCTTCACCAAATAGACATACTGTTCTTTATGATCATGTTGGATGTCAGCCTACACCTGTTGTTCATAGACTGTAAATTATTATGTATCCATTCACACCATCAATCCTTGTGGCACCTGTAGCACTTTAATGACCAGCACGATTGAAGCTGTATTTATATCTCTCATACTTAGCTATAAACATATGTGCACACATGACTCGCGAAACAAGATCCTGTCTCTGCAGATAATTGTCTTGTTAACCCTACATCACTCATGTGCATGAATACAATTTATCAGTTCATTGGAATTTCATGTGGAATCTCTCTCTCTCTCTCACATGTGTGCGTGCACGAACACACACACAAACACGAAAATCATAGCTATCTTTTTTTATGTGTGTGCATTTTTACAACTGTGTACCTTTGATGTGTGTGTTTGCGTGGTTACAACCTGTCCATCTAGAAGAGTGCAGCCTACTATGTGCGTGTGAGGGCATCAATAAGAAGCCAAAAGTCTTTCTTCACTATTCTTCACTGCCAAAACAAATGGGAAATCACACGAATGCAACACTACTTCCACAAACTCCACAAACATGTTCAGCCTGTTTGTGAAACACAGTGTGCCAACTCGTGTGACAAATGCACCTTCCAAAAGACAAATGGAACAGTAGCTGCAACCTGCAAATCTAGTTAAGGAGTCTAAAGATACATACTGTACATGCCTGTACATATAATGTTATTTACTTCAACTCTTCACAACTCTCTTCCAATCTGAACTTTTTTTTAAAAGTACCTCTGTGTAATTTGCATAGAGCGTATGCGTATGCATATGCAGACATGCACAAACACAGACACACACACGCACATACAAACACACACACGCACACACACACAAACATGCACAGTCACACACACACACAATTGGCAAAAGTGAGAAGCCCTCTTTCCCTCAGGCCATTTAACAAAATAAATCAACTTCTTAGCCTGTAACCCCCTCTCTTCATGTCCTGTGTGAGTGTGTGCGGTGTGTGTGTGTGTGTGTGTGTGTGTGTGTGTGTGTGTGTGTGTGTGTGTGTGTGTGTTAATCTGAAGAGAGGTGAATTTTGATGTTTAATTGCAGAACCTGAGATACCACTGCTGATCTCTTCTAGGAACTGAGTTATAAGATAAAGATTGCACTCATCCTGTTTTGAACTACTTTCTTGGCGAGAAAAATAGGACATGCACAGGCCCATAACCTGACCAAACACACCAAAAATGCCAACGGATATGCACTTTCCTGCCCGTGCACATACACACATACACACGCACGCATGCACGCACACACACACACACACACACACACACACACATGCCCACTCCTATATCCCTCACACCCTCCCACACTGTTAAGCCCCTTTGCACCTCCACTGGCCCTGCAGTGACAGTGCAACAGCCTTTGGGTGATGCAGGGGCAGAATCAGCCTAATTGTCCACACCTGAGTGGACGTGGATAAAAAGGCCATGAGTTTGGCTTCAGAGGTAGGCTTGTATTTCCCTCCACACCTGAGCGCACCATGCTCATGTGTGTGTTGCTCATGTGCGTGTTGCTTGCAATAAAATACTGTATTTTTGAACTCTGTTTACAACATGCATGAAAATACCCTCTCAAACCTCTCTACCTGCATATAGCTCTTTCTCTCTTTTTCTCTCTCTCTCTCTCTTTCACACACACACACACACACACACACACTATAACACTACAGCTGTCTTTAGAGAAAAAAACCTGTAATACCAGTATTGAGCGCAGATCATCCTCGGGCTAAATACAAGCCAACAGAACGTGGAGAAAGTGTGTGTGTGTGTGTGGATGTTTCTCAGATATCACACACCTGCCCATTTCACACATCAAAATGTCAGCCCGCACGTACAGTGTCATTTCAAAATGTGCATGAGTGCTGATTGCATCATAGCCATTCCTGTGGTCCATATCTTAGCTATTTATTAGGCCATAGTGCTTCTCCGCTTACAATGAATGGACAGCTCAGTTATGTGAAAAATTACGTCCATTTATACTTAAATACTTATAATGTGCCCGCCCAGACAGAGATAAGATAGAGTGAAAAGTAACGGGACAGGATGAAATACTGTGCTGTGAAATAATCTGTTATACGATATCACAAACTGTAAGAACCAACATTACTTCACTCTCAGATTACGCAAGATTTACAGTAAGAATTTCATCCTTGATTTACCTCACCCTTCCCTCCATGGCATCAAACACTGTGCACTCTAGAACCATTTTAGATGTCATATTAGATACTGTATGTGTGTGATAGCAAGGTGTGATCTGATTACCCTGTGATTACCCTGTAAAAGACACATAGACTATGTGCTTTTAACCAAAGCGACTTACAACTCTTTTGAGATGCCAAGCAGCCCACAGCAGAAAGCCCAATAGCACGCATGAGGAGGCTGCTCTGTCATTACTGGGATCCTCAAAGTTTGGTGACAAGAGGGTGGTGGCATGCATTGTAGACACATTCCTGGACAGAGAGGCTGGGAGGGGAGGGGGTAGTGTCTCTGTGTGCGTGTGAGTGTGTCTGTGTGTGTGTGTGTGAAAGCTATGTTAAGTGGTAAGTAGAGCTGCTTAATTTGTCCAACGCCACAAACACACACCGTCAGACTACCGGTGTAGATTCAAATGTAACACTCCTGTAGGTCACATCTGTTAACCCATACAACAGGTTTTCAGTTGCAACATAAGTGAACATGGCTGGTTGATGAGGCGTTTGTATGTGATTTGGTTGTGTGTGTGTGTGTGAACAGTATGTGTGTGTGTGTGTGTGTGTGTGTACACACGTGTGTATTTTTTGCATTTATGTGTTTAAAGATGACATCTTTCCTACATAAGAAAGTAAGCAAGTAGATAAATAAATACACTTGAATAAATAAGTAAATAAATAAATACACACAATTCTAAACTTGGGTCCGCTCTCACCCCCTCAGATAAAGAAACCCTAAAGCCCTCCATCCCCTTTTCAGAGGTTTTGCTGTTGAAGGTGCCAATCACGGCGCTGGCAGCTCAGCTCAAGGTGTGCCCCGTGTAGGCACTGGCTGGAGGCTGTTTAATCAGTGCCCAGCACCTGCTGCCGTAGCGGTGGAATCTAGGATGCAGGCGCGACCAGTGCCATCCCGCTTCCTCCTCCTTCCCTGTGAGCGCACGTGCGACACGGCCCACTACTGGCCCCCGAGCGCAGGCTGGCAGCGGCAGAAGGACACGCGGCAGAGAGAGAGAGCCACTTGGCTAATCGCGGCCGCCGGCCGGTGGTGCGGATAAGGAAATCAGCGCTTTTCACCCACACGCCGTACACATCCGTCTCCTCCTCTCCTCCTCTCCTCCTCTTCTCCTCTCCTCCTCTCCTCCTCCTCTTCTCCTCTCCTCCTCTCCTCCTCTTCTCCTCTCCTCCTCTCCTCCTTTCTCTCTCTTCTCCTTTCTTTCACCACTAGCTTTTAGTAGCTGACTGGCACCCGCGTTCCCATTTCACTTATTTATTCATTTTAATTTATTTATTTATTTATCTATTTGTTCATTTATCTATTTTATTTTTTTCCTCCTGCCAGTGCCCACACACACACACACACACACACAGTGGAAGAATTTTTAGCTTAAATGTCTGTAAAAAGTCTGAAATAAGGTTTGTCTTTCTCATTAGTAGTTTATTAATGCATTAGGCAATCAGGATACAGAGACAAAGTCTGTGCACCCAAGAGACTATCAGTTGTTTCTCACACACACATTTATACCTCGCACAGTATCATAATCTCATTGCATCATTGTACCATTACACCCTCTCTGCACATACACATGACTTGGTCAATACAATGGGTTATTTAAGAATCAAGGACATTAAGAACATTTCTAACGTCATACAACACATGATTTGCCATCGGAACATTAGTTATTGAAACAGAAGTATCAATTAATAAGAACTTTAAGAACTAGATTAGTGTCAAACAGAAAGAATGAATTCACACTGCACAGGAGAGTCCATTCAAAAGTGTACAGAAACACAAGTATCAAATCAAAAAGGTTAAGGTCCCTCTTTCATTTTTCCCTCACAACACACACACACACACACACACACACACACACACACACACACACACACACACACACACACACACACACACACTCCAATAGGTGTAGGGACAGTAACTACTAAAGAAACTACTGTATGAATGAGGGGAAGGCAAACCCAGGTTTCATGATTAATGGTGTTCTATGTTTTCCAAAGAGTGAGAGAGGACGTGGAGGAATGGAGTGGGTGCTGGAGAGACAGCTGTGGGGTGCCCGGGTATGGCCTGTGCACAGTTCTGAATACAGTCCTGAAGTGCACACACACTATAATGGTCTAAATTTACCTTTGTGTGCGCCAGCCAGGGGAGAGGGGAGAAAAAATAAATCTTTTGTGCGCAGGTATAAAGGCTATGGCTGGAGAGTATAGAACCATTGCACCTGGAGTCCTTTCTAGTCACAGCTACAGTCACTCTTTTGAAAACTGAACCTTTCAAAAGAGTTACTGTTGGACTCCATTTCCATACTCCACCAGCAAATTCATAACAGACAGGGTGAAAAGCATTAAACGTGTACATGCATGCTGGAACCTGTTGTGCTAGCGGTGATTATGGGTGGGTGGGACACAGCCTAGAGTATTGAACAGTACTGAACAACATCCAGTACAAAACTTTCTCCTCTAGACATTCTTTAAATACCCACACACTCCAGTAGCGTGCCACAACACAAACTGTGCGGGGGACTGAGAAGGTAAACAGGCATGTTAGGGCTGTCAGAAATACTCAAGAGAGCAATTCCCTCCCGCTCAATCTCAGATCTTTACAGACCACAGCACAAACAGCCGTCTGTACACAGAACATAAAACAGTACTGACAGATAATGCATGATGGCTGGTGGCAGACTGCTCGCTTTCAATTTCTTGTCTCAATATAAACATACCTCTCTGGTCCCATCTCAGAAAGAAAAAGGGGAAAAAGAAAAAATAAGAAAAAATGTTTATCTGTTAGGAAATGTAACTTCCCATTCTAGAACACACAAGTGAAGATTGGATTGTCAGGATCAGATCTCAATGGCAGCTTCCAATGACAAGTTTCAGAAAGTTCCATGTAGGAACATGTCTGATTTTGCTCCATACAGTTCACATTTATTTGTCATAATGCACAATATGTCAAGGACAACTGTACAATGACATTAGTGGTGGAACTTTTGCAGTAAGGCTCAGGTATTCTACAGCTGTAAAAACTGTATACCAATATATAGAAGAGCACTTACGAGTTTAGAACCTTCTCCTTGCTGATTCTTTATAGAGCCTTTAAGGCTGTCAGCCGTACAGCAGTTATCACCTTTTATTCTTTAATTTAAACCTTCCATGGTTCTAAGCAAACCTTTTCCCTGGAGCCTTGCCAAGGAGCCATTTTGCCCTCCTTTCTGTGAGCGTGTCCCTCTGTGCCAACACGGCTTAAGCACATCCTCACAAGAGGCACGGAGGTCAAAGCCCTCGTCTGCATTCTGTGGCGCTGCTAGACGTGTGTGTGGCCACCAAACGACTGGCCGCCTCTGCATCACGTTACACGGTGTCGTGACATGGGAACCCCTTGAAAGAGTGGTTAGGGTCTGGTGGCATTAGCATTTTGGAAGGGGGTGAATGAGTCTGTTTGTTCTAGCCGTCGCGCCTCGCTGAGGGGGCTCTATTAGACGCCTGCTTTAGGGGGCACTACAGGTTGGGTTGGAGATCGAGGAGGATAGGACACACACACACACACACAAATAAAACATTTTGTATGATTTTTTTTTTACTTTTGCCGTGACTGTGATCTTCAACCTATTACAATATCAAAAGCTTTATGATATGATGTCAGACATGACACCAATTACATGCACATATATTTAGCACGCTCTCGTAAAACTGTCGCACACAGGCATCCGACTGGCACCCACCCTCCACTGTCTCTTGGGTCCCATTAAAGGCTTGCAACATCACTGCCTATGGCACTATACTATCACAGGGTGGTGGCAACACGCCCTGATACCAGGAAAAATGTTGATGTCATTTACAGTAATTCAGCTCCACTCACATACAAAGACATAAAAACATTAATGTTGAGTAATCCAACAGTTAAATAAACAAATAAAGACATTTTGAATAACAAGTTAAGATTGTCTGTGGAGAGTAAGATTTTGGAACTAGCTGGAAGTAACTACCTAACTCCCTAAATAAATATATCCAAGATAAATAGACAACTAAGTAGTTAAATACATAAATAATAAACAAGGATAGACATAGAGAAATATATAATTGACATGTTAACATCTGTAAGTGTTGTGTGTTTGTTTGAAAAAGAGTGACAAGTGTGCAAACAAAATGTTTTTGTCCTTATACACACACACACACCCTTCATTTTCAGATCTTGGGATGACAAGCTGATCAAAGCGGTTTCAGAAACTATGGGATGGCTGTCAAACAATCAGGAGAATTGTATCCTCAACTAATTCCCAAAAGACAGGACTGTGGCAGCCGCAAGATGTTGCACAACCATAATTTTAACACTCCTGTTAGGGCATGTCAGTATAGGGGTGAATACTTTGGACTGCACAGATGAGCTCAATAGTTAAGAACGCTTATCTATGGTTCCGATGTTTTGACATGGGAACTCTTATAAAAATGAAATGCGGCAGATTTGCCAATAATGGCAAACTTCCAGTGAACTTCTGGTGACAAACCTAATTTGCATATGACATTGCTGCAACATGTCCAAAAGCTAACCACAATTGTTTGGCAGAAACCTAACTTGCATGTGAAAATATGACCTTACCGCAAATTTGCTGCAACTGTTCACCAGAAACCTGAAATATTTGTAAGGGAAATCTTCAGTTATAATGGCCAGTCACTGATTTCCACTAACATTGTGCTGTCGTACGGTTTAGTCAGTCCAAAACGGAAAAGAGCAGACATATTATGTCATTAATACATGTATGTGTAGAGATACCAGATAAGGCATTACACAGAGACAATATGGCCTAAAACTGAAGCAGCCAGTCAATACTTTGTATGGGTGTGTGTATCCATACACCATCACACTCCAGGGTTTTCCCTTTCTAATTGGCCACTGGAGACTACTCGGTCATTTCATCTGCTTGCAACTTAACAGTAATTGCACCCATCACAGCTTTCAACTCAATAATGGAGTCAATGCAAAGGAATTGCATTGAGTTTGATTTCCAACGGCTTAAAGCTTCAGTGGAGATTGATGGAAAACTACAGTCCAGTCTAAGCCTGAGGGTAGGGGCTTACTGCAGTGTGTGTGTGTGTGTGTGTGTGTGTGTGTGTGTGTGTGCATGTGTGTATGGCGGGGGTGGGGGTGGTAGGGTGGGGTTTAAATCCTTCACAGTCTTGAGAGAAAACGTGAAGGATAGAGACTCTCTGAATAGGAGGGAGGCATTTGCATATGAATCAAATTCCTTCCAAATAAAATGCATGTTTTTTTTAAAGGAAAGCAGTAGTACTGAAGAAGTGATGGACATATCAGGTCAGACACAGAGAGAGGGACACAATGCCCCAAAGAACAAACTGACTATGGCGGAAACAGAGTCAGACAGTAAAGACTGCTTCTAGAGACTGAATGCATACACACACACACACACACACACACACACACACACACACACACACACACACACACACACACACACACACACACACACACGTACAGTACTGTGTGTTGGGAAAAAGCCTCCGGTTACTGTCCCATACACGCACAGCTAAATGGTCATGGTGACCACACCATGCTATGGGTCTCTTGTAAAAAGGCACCACAGCTGGGAAAGTCCTCCAGTGCCTCAGACACATTGAAGAAGCCAGAGGGGGAGACATGGGAGCAATTTGGGCCATCACACTGGTAAACAGGATGCACACACGAGCACGTCTGTGCCAACTGAATGCCAATTAAAGGGTGGCACACCAGCCGTGAAAATACCCACTCCAACATACCCCATCTAGTGTTGCTCACACACACACACACACACACACACACACACACACACACACACACACACACACACACACACACACAAAATGAGCCTGTCTGTGCCAACCGGATGCAAATTAAAGGGTGACGGCATGTTACTCATTAAAATACCTACTCCAACACACCCCATCTTGTTGGGGACACACATACATGTACACACAAACACACACTCACACACACACAAGCACATAAACAAACATACATTACAGTTCCCTTACTGGGGTGAGAATTCCGGCGACTAACACACTTAGTTACAAACCGATTTTGACTGGAACACAAGAATATGCCCCTTCTGCTTGTGATATACATTACAATATTTCTAAATATTATAAATACTACATCACACATACAGTATTTAAATATATATATATATATATGCAAAAAGATCACATTGATATTTGTAAGGCAGACACATGGGAAATGTTCATGAGTTGATGTAGTTCTATTTAGAAAGCTTATCAGTTAGGCTTTCTTAGCTGCATGTGTCATTTCTGCTTGCTTTAATTTGGAATAACTGAACTGCAGTCAAGTCAACAGTCTGTGATAGGAAATGAACTGTTTATCTTAGCATCCCACTACTTTTCCAGTCACGTTTGCAAGGGAAAGTTGCTCCTTCCTCCAAATCCATAGCTGTGGCTTTGTCTCCAATCCTCTTACCATCTAAAGTCCACACACACTTAACAGAAACATCAGAGACTCCCCACTCTCTCTCTCCATCACCCTCTTTCCCTCTTCCCCACTCTGACTGAAATAACCCTCTCCCAGTCCTCCAGCTCTGATGACACCTCATTTGACTCCAGAGAGAAATCCGGATCTGTATTGAGAGCCTGAGCCTCTGTAGACACTGTGGTGAAGTCTCTCTCTCTTTCTCTGTTTTAAAAAAAACTCATCCTCTCCCTTCCCTACAGTTCCCCATTCCACTCCACTACCATCTCTCCTTCTCTCTCTTTCTCTCCAGTTGAGTCTTCCCTCTCTCCCTCTCTCTCTCAGTTATGACAGCCCTCATCCTCTCCCTTCCCTACAGTTCTCTATTCCACTCCAAACTACCATCTCTCACCTCCCACCAAGTCCTCATCAGCTCAGCCCACTTCCCTTGGCCGACTCCAGGTTCTCCACAACACACTCTCCACTCCACGCCCCTAACCTCCCCACGCCACCCACTGCGAAACCCTCACCTCTCAGCCCTCAGCCGCCACCACCAGGGCTGAGAGGGGCCTCCCACAGTGTGTCGGAGCTGATTCTGGAGTCCAGCCATGTCCGGCCTGGCTCCGGAGATTCATTATGGACTCGTCTCGCTCTCACTCAGCTCTTTCCTAAAGTGCACCAGAACACCAGCCCCATCGACCCATTTGATACGTGAACTTAACTTCTGGACTCTGGTTGCTGAGCCTCTCTTCTTTCAAAGCTGACTTGAGGTTGACTACTCTGCTACTATTTTTGTTAAAACAATCAAGCAACAGCAACAACATATACAGTACACAGTGCTGTGAAAAAGTATAAGTATACATACTCTTTTGATCCCGTGAGGGAAATTTGGTCTCTGCATTTATCCCAATCCGTGAATTAGTGAAATACACTCAGCACACAGTGAGGTGAAGCACACACTAATCCCGGGGCAGTGAGTTGCCTGCACTAACAGCGGCACTCAGGGAGCAGTGAGGGGTTAGGTGCCTTGCTCAAGGGCACTTCAGCCGTGCCTACTGGTCGGGGTTCGAACCGGCAACCCTCCGGTTACAAGTCCGAAGCGCTAACCAGTAGGCCACCGCTGCTCCCCTTCACAGTAAAATGTTTCTGATAATCAAACTAATTTTAATATTAGACAAAGATAACCAGAGTAATCGCAAAATGCAGTTTTTAAATGATGATAACGATTTCATTTCTTGAAGCCGTATGTGAAAAAGTAATTGCCCCCTTTGTTACTAAATTAACCAACTAACGGAATTGAATTGATAATAAGATTCAACTTCACTAAATACACACAGGCGTGATTACTGCCAACTCTGTTGAATCTAAACATTATTTAAATAGAACCTGTCTGGCGATGTGAAGTTGGCTAAAAGGTCTCAAATAGCAGCACATGATGCTTTGATCTAAAGAAATTCAAGAACAGATGACAAACAAAGTCATTGACATATATCAGTCTGGAAAGGGTTACAAAGCCATTTAAGGCTCTGGGACTCCAGCGAACCATGATGAGCCATTATCTACAAATGGATAAAACTTGAAACGGTCATGAAGCTTCCCAGGAGTGGCCAGTCTACCAAAATTCCTCCAAGACTGCAACGACAACTCATCCAGGAGGTCACAAAAGAACCCAGACTAACATCTAAGAACTGCAGGCCTCACTTGAATCAATCAATAAGCTCAATAAGGTCAGTGTTCATGATTCCACAATAAGAGAGATACTGGGCCAAAATGGCATCCACAGAAGAGCTGCTAGGTGAAAACCAAGTCTTTTCGGGTAATTTTCTGTGGACTGATGAGTCAAAAAGTGGAACTTTTTAGAAGACGTGTGTCGTTACATCTGGTATCACTGCATTCCACAATAAGAGCATCATACCAACAGTTAACCACGGTGGTGTGACGGTCTGGGGCTGTTTTACTGCTTCAGGACCTGGGCAACAAAATTAAGACTATGGAGTAACCTAGTCAAAGTCCTGACTTCAATCTAATTGAGATGCTGTGGTGGCATTACCTTAAACAGGCTCGGAAACCTTCCACCACCCTTAAAACAATTCTGCAAGAGCCAAAATCCAAAATTCCTCTGCAGTGATGTAAAAGACTCGTTTAAAAGGTTTGATTGCTGTTGTTCCCGCCAAGGGTGGCTCAACCTGTTATTAGGTTTAGGTGGGCAATTACTTTTCACATGGGTGATATGGGTTTTAAATATAACTCTTTACCTTCAATAAATGAAATTATCATTGCAAAGCTACATTTTGTGTTTACTCGCGTTGTCTTTGTCTTATATTCAAATCAGCTAGATGAACTGAAACATTTAAGTGTGACAAATATGCAAAAATAGAAGAAATCTGGAAGGGGGCAAATTGTGTGTATATATAGGCTATATTTTGTAAGGTGTTACACCTTCTGATACTGCAACAGCTATGCCTCATACAAAAGACAAGTCTTTGACAACTCCACATGTACTGTTGCCAGGGTTTATGGTGTTTCAACTACTTTTAAAATCACCCTGCATACTTACAGTGTAGTAATTGCCTACAACCAATGAAATATTGTTTGAATATTCAAAAATGCAGTGAAATGCAGATGTCTGTCAATGTTTAATCTGGAAGCACCTACAGGAGCTATGCAAATAGTAATCCAACATGTTAGTGGAGTGCAACCTCTGTTAAACATTCCCTGTGGCTGCAAATGAGCCAATTTCCAGGTATTTTTCTAACACAGTAAGGAAGAAAAATGCAGTGCATACACAATGAACACTAACGGACTGGCATGAGTATAAATACAATTCTTCAGTGTGTGCCTGTGTGTGTTTGCTTCTGTGTATATGTGTGCTTCTGTGTGTGTGTGTGTGTGTGTGTTTGTGTTTGCTTGTGTGTGTGTGTGTGTGTGTGTGTGTGTGTGTTGGGGGGCTAATGGTGTGTGTGTGTGTGTGCGTGTGTTTATGTGCCTGTGTGTGCGTGTGTTCGTTTGTGAGTGTGTGTGTGGGGGGGTGTGTGTTATCAGTGTGCATTCCAAAAGCTGTCTCAATGCACTGCTTTGTTCTGGGTGCACCCATAACCTGTATAGGCTGTCCCAGACAAGCAATGGAGATGTCTGCTCCGATGTTATCTTGACAGGCCATCACAAACCATCCACAAGCTATTTGTTGACCCACAACGAGGATTACTAGGCTGGGATTTGGGGTTTGGGCCGAGGTCTGGTTCAGGTCCATCTTCATTAACAGTTGGCAGTTGACAGTTAACCTTTACTGACAACTTGCCTATATCAAAAGCACCAGACATATGTGTTCAATAGACTTACATAGTAGACAACCACAAATTAAGCCACAGTATTCGGCAAATACTGTTATTTGCTAACATATTTTTATATATTTGGTAATAGTCTCACTATGAGCAGATTAATGTATCCATCTGTGTCCAAACAGGGCTTCTTACTGGCATCCCGAGAGGGTAATGCAGCTGTTTGGGCCGTGTTTACATACTGAAGATTGCAAACAGAAGCTTTCCAGCTGATCCAAGACCAGTCCGCCAGGGACCCAGTTGCTCTCTAGGTGGTCGGTCGCCCGGGCAGGACACTTGTGCTCATGCTGCTTTTCCCATAAACCTGAGCGTGAAACAAACAGTGTGTGTGTGTGTGTGTGTGTGTGTGTGTGTGTGTGTGTGTGTGTGTGTGTGTGTCTGTGTGTATGTGTGTATGTGTGTGCATGTGTGCTTGTGCCACAGCACAGCATCCTTTCACTGCAACAGCCGCGTGACAATCTGAAATTACTACAACCTTCTCCCTCTCAGTAGACCGTAGTGACTGTAGACACACACACACACACACACACACACACACACACACACACACACACCCACACAATGCACACAAAGAGCATTTGAGACCAGAAGTCTGAGAACATGCATATAGACAGACTCATTCACACACACACAGACACACCCATCCACACACACACACACACACATATGCACGCACACATGCACACAGACAGGCAGGGATGAACATTCAGGCAAACACATTCACACGCAAGCACACTCTCGCACAGACACACACACACACACACACACACAAAACTATTCCAACCAGGAGACAGCAGCAGCAGGGGACTGTATAGGAAAAAGCGTGTTTACAGCATGTTTGAGAGTCTGGGAAATATTGTCAGCGGGGAGCAGTTTTTGAGCATCCCTTGTAATACAGGTTTGATATGAAGGACCATCCGCACGCTGAGGGAACAGAGAGTCCAGTGTTCACCAGCGGGAGCCCCCTCTGAATAGAGTAGAGAGCTCTCAAAATGCCAGAAATCCATGTCAGTGCGCATAGCTCCCAATGCCCACCATTGTTCCTATGAATGAGGAAGAGCTTGTCAAAGCGCCCACCAAACGGAGGTGCAAGAACTTGTGCAAGTGTGTGTGTGTGTGTGTGTGTGTGTGTTTTTGTATGTGCTTCCGTGTGAGTGTGTGGGCATGTGTGGGCATGTGTATGTGCATAGTGTGTGTGTGTGTGTGTGGATAGGAGATGGGTGGGTACCCCCATTCCCGGATCCTTTCGCTCCTCTGCCCCAGGAGGCTGCTGGGCAGAGCAGAGTGAGAGAGAGAAAGACAGAGAGAGAGAGAGAGAGGTGAATATTACTTTCTCTTTCTCTTGCTCTGATCTGAGGAGACGTGCGAGACTCGGGAGGACGGCGGTAATTACATTAGACACGGCCAGCAGGACGGACTGGCTCTCCTTTCCCCCGTCTCCCTTTCAGGTGACAGGGTTGCGGGGCCACGGACAGGAAACCAGGGCAACCGGATCGCAGGGGGGCCAAAACCAAAAAAGGACGCGTGATGAGCCAGACCCACAAAAGACAGGCGCTGGAGATTCCAGTCACATTCCTCAACTCCACATCGAAGTGCAAAACTATGACAGAGAAAGATCCCACACAGACTACTATACCCAAAACATTTACATTCAACACATAATGTGCAGCATGTGCTTCTTCAACACAAAGGGGATTACTGTCATGGCTTCTGTCAGGGAATATTTTTCGCCTCTACAGTAGGCTTACATGAACACTGGCATTAACACTTCACAAACACCCGCCTTCACAAAAAAGGTTACAAACAGATATGTTTTTAAAGTTGACACAGTGTTTGCAGCCACCCTGCTTCACGTCTAAGCTAATTAACGTGATGGAAGCCATCCATGCAGCAGGAATCTTCTATGTGTGTCTCCTCTCCTCTAATTTCCTCTCCTCTTCTCTCTTTTCTCCTCCATTCATCTGTCTTCCTCTCCTCTCCACATCTCTATCCTCCTCTCCTCTCCTCTCCACTCCTCTCCACATCTCTCTCCTCCTCTCCTCTCCTCTCCACTCCACTCCACTCCTCTTCTCTCCACATCTCTCTCCTCCACTCCTCTCCTCTCCTCTCCTCTCCTCTCCTTTCCTTTCCTCTCCTCTCCTTTCCTCTCCACTCCTCTCCTCTCCTTTCCTCTCCTCTCCTCTCCTCTCCATTCCTCAGTCTGGGAGGACACCACAATCTGAATGTACAGCTCACAGCAGGGACCTGTCAAGGCCACAGTAAAGGGCCTACACCAAACAGCCGAGCATGTGAAAACAGGGGAAGCAGCTGAAAAGGAGCGCTTTCTTTCCTATCACTTTAAATATGAATTGCTGGCCGTTTCCGAGTGACTGCTAAAAAGATGATAAATCGTGGCGGATGTATTGAGTTCACTCAAGCGGACATGAAGCACACCCATGTTATCTGCTCCCTGCATACCATAACCTCAACAAACTATACAGTACAAAGCCTAATCTCGACTTGGCTATAAAGGACTTTGCATGGTGTACATCATTACAAACCATTCAGGCTGTAAAACCCAAGTCTTTCTCTCTCTGGAGTGAATGGAGTTTCTTCCTGCATAAACACAGACATGGGTGGCCTTTTATATTTGCTATCAGACATGGTTGAAGTGTTCCATGGTATTGCACAGCATTTCTGTGACATTTGCAAAGCAACAAATGTAAATCTTTCAGTCATCTGAGAAAGTGCAGTCCTTAGCCTCCAACTGTTAACACACCTCTCTGTTAACACCGCTGCTGTTGTCATACTATTACAAATTAGATACACTAAACTGTATGATGTAAAATGCCATCGTCTCAACACATTATTATGCATTAAAGTCTAGAAGAGGAAAAACACCTAAATGAGCCACACAAATGTCTGCTTCGCATGCATGCCTTACAAAGAGATCCAGATAAGCAAATAAATAAAATCAACAGCCTTGCTGCCTCTTTTCTGTTTACATATGTATGCAGGTAATGGTGTAAATATATTCTTCATACCAGCTAGTTGAGCTTCTGTGTGCATGTGTGTTTGTGTGTGTGTGTGTGTGTGTGTGTGTGTGTGTGTGTGTGTGCGTGCGTGTGCGTGTGTGTGCGCTCGCGCACAGCACACATATGTGTGTCCCAACAAACTGCAGTGTGAGCAGGGGTCATGTCAGAGGATCTCTGTCCCTGAGAAAAAGAGACTACATCTGGGGCAACTCCAGACCACAGAGGGCTTTCTCTGCTTCTGCCCCGAACCCCGAAACAATACTGGCTCGCCGCACTAAATAGGACGCCCTCGCTCATAAGCCATTGTGCTTTCCCCCAGTGTTTACTAAACACACAAAGGGGCATCCTAGCTAACTGACTTTGTCAGATGCCCCCTCGCCTATCCACCCCGAGCAGGGATTCACACAGGCTTTTATCCCTGAAACAGGCCCCCATAATCCAAACCCAAAAGCTAACAACCCCTAAATCCTGGAAGATGGAAAAGGGGGTGAGGGTTATTTTAGGTCTACATGGCCACATCTTCTGGAAAAGAAATTGGATTGCAGAGGTTATGTGGCTATGTTCAATGGAGCTTTGAGATTTGGGATTCTGTAATGCTACACTGATGATCCGAGACTGGAACACACCTTTGCCAAGGGTCCATTGGTTTCGCTGGTCACTCTGTGCTGTTATTCTGAATGTGGGATATTTTGAACGCATGACGGGCTGTGCTGCAGAAAGGCTGTGAGCTGAACACAGAAGGTCAATTTCATTACACATCACAAAGCATAAAGAGAGCCCATCATTAATCTCAGTCGTGTTAGTTAATCATTCATTCAGAAATCCCCACCTAATGAGTCTCACAGAGGAGCACCGTTTACGGACAAAGCACTTTTTGAGTTACTAGAGCCCAGCTGTCGTTCATCAAAAATGACACTTTTGTCACAAAAAAGTGGTGTTTGTGTGTGACAGGCAGAGAGAGTTCTCTCTGTATGGTGTGTTTCCACATGTCTGTATCTGTGTGCTTCTATGCCCGTTTTTAGGTCTTTGTATGCCTAGTCTTTGGACTTCGAAGGAGTACTTCTATGTGTGCCATGGAGTGAATAAGAATGAGAGAGAGAGGGAGGGGGGGGACCATACAGGAGGCGGTTGTGACAGTAACAGGTTCCTGTTGTTAACGCAAGAGTTCAGCGCTAGCTCTAATATCACAGCAGGGTGTTGGACTATCCGTGGATTTCCCAATTATCCGTTCCCAGTCAAGATGGGTCACAATGAAAGCGGCTCGACCTATTTCTCTGTACAAAGCTGCGGAGAGCTCAATGGACAGGCTCTAGCGGACAAACGATGGCCAGCGGCCGACCCGCGCTTGAGAGTGGGTGCTACACATTAGTGGTGGTTAGTGAGGTCCCCCCCTTCCCTGTGAAGCGCTTTGAGTGTCGATAAAAGCGCTATATAAATGTGTTGTGTTGTGTTGAGGGGAGGCGTGTAAAATGTGCCCATTTTGTCAGCACAAACTGCGGTTTTTAACAAACCTCAAAAGTTCCATTTTCAGATAGGCAATGTGCATGCATGCCAAAATGCACTGTGATGTTCTGATTTTGGATTGACTTCAAATTAATTGATATGGCTTGTTTCAAAGCTTTACCACGGGTTGCAAAGATCCCCTCAAGTCCTATGCCCTTTGATTGGCAACAATTCCAAAAGGGTTGCAATTCATAATTGACTGACAGACTCAAATTCACACATGCTTTACTTCACATGCTGCAACTGCAACTTTCTGTTATGCCTTGTGTGTGCAAGACTAGGCTAAAATGCCTAACTCGACATTAAAAGAATGCAATAACAAGCAAATAGGCAATAGCGCTCTATGTTTGCACTCCTATATTGGTGCTGTAGGCTAGGATATTTGCATTCTTAATTTGTCGCTTGGGCTGTTAAGAAGTCAGTGGCACCTTGGCAACAAATCTAAATAAAACCTAAAAACACTCTAGCATGAAAAACTGAGCAATGTTATCTCGGGAGGATGCAGCTGTCTTGACATCAGAGAAAATATTGTTTAAAGAAGCCATGTGACTCTTCTAATACTCAAAATGCAGTTAGGACCTCACCTGTCACGTTTTATCATCAGCATTTGCCTTCAAAAAGTCCGTCAACAGCCCAACAAGAACAAGAGGATGAAAGAAGTTGAGGTGAAGTTCGATAGCTCGTTAGTTGGAGAGTATAGGCTACTCAGCACCAGGGGGAAAACACACCTTCAACAGGCGCACACGCGTTGGCGACGGTCGTGACCGGAATAGAAACTTTTTTTAGACTCGCTCTCAGAAAACAAAACCGAGGAAGGAGGTGCCACTTATACTCCCTCAAGGACAGTTTGGGCTTTTGAAACACTTCGCTTTTGCAAGAAACATAGGCCACGAGGAGTAATACTTTTTGATTAGTGTAGCCTATTGGTATATTTGAAAGGAAAGTTTGATAGAAGGAAAGATTAGCTGTTTTTCCCCACTACTTTAGAGTCCATCTGCTGAAATATTTGACATCCTCTGTGGCGGAGTGTGATTTCAGCACCTGAGACAGCTATACGCTTTAGATAAGCTTCTGGCATGTGTTAATTACTTTGTACCTGTCTTATTCATTTCATCCACCAATGTGAAATGAACTTTAATCTAATACAGCAATCTATGCGATCCAAAAAATGTAGGAGGGTGAGTTCGTGCTAATTCTCAACCAATAGTCCTACACTCACTGCACTGTTGGTTTCAGGAACCACGTACTAGCTTGCTCAGGAAAGCGCAGACTCAGCTTAACGTTTGTACATCTGTGCAAAGCAACACCTCAAAACATCAAGGAAAGAGGCTCAGGATGAAAAATGCTTATTCCCTCAGTTCAGCATTTGCTTGGGGGTATGTTGTGTGTGTATGTGTGTGTGTGTGCGTGAGTGCGCACGCAAGGGCATGTGTGTGTGGAAGGTGGTTGCTGCATGGAATAAATACTTAGCATGCTTCAATAAAGACAGTTCATTGCACAGCTCCATGCACACAAACACAAACCAACCCATTTACTTGAGATGCAATTTAGCTGTCACTTAACCTTTGTTATTCACTGTTTCAGTGAATACTTCAAGCAATTCTGCAGGCAGCAGATATCACAAAAATATATATATTTCCAAGTGCCAGAATGTCTGTGTACTTTGCCGTGTAATTGCACTATGCTATTAATTGGCAGATAGCGTATACCGTAGGACATATGGTGTGATTAACTGGACATATTAGTTATCTTTACTTACACTGATTTAAACATTTATCTTCACGGTGTAACTTAAAGGCCGTGTTGCAGGGTTTATTTTCCAACGAATTTGCACAATTTGCTTGTTGGTAATAAACATTTAAACTGTTATCCATTGTATTTGATGTTGTTGGGTATCACAAAACAGAATATAATACGAAAAAGCAGGTACTATTTCACAGCGGTTTGAAGTGATTCTCCTTTCCCCCACAATGCATTGCATTACGTCACCTTGGGGAGGCTACAGACCAAAGCCCACCTTGAGACCCTTGAGAGTAACGAGAGAGGAGTACAGAGAGAGTTAGTCAAAAATCAAATTGGCTTCCTTCCAAAACACCGTACCACTGATCATGTTTATACGCTCCACACCTTAATTAATAAACATGTTCACCAAACAAAAAATGGCAAGATATTTGCTTGTTTCATTGATTTTAAAAAAGCGTTTGATTCTATTTGGAACAAAGGGCTCTATTTTAGACTACTAAATTGTGGGATAGGGGGTAAAGTGTATGACCTAATTAAATCCATGTATTTAAATAACAGATGTGCTGTTAAAATTGGAGAAAAAAAAATAACCCAATACTTCACCCAAGGGAGAGGTGTCCGTCAGGGCTGTAATTTAAGTCCGACGTTATTTAATATATATATAAACAAACTTGCTATCCAGTTAGAGCAATGTCCCGGTCCTGGCCTCTCCCTCCTAGATAGAGAGGTGAAGTCTCTATTTTTTCCTGATGACTTGGTTCTACTGTCTGCTACTGAAAAAGGTCTACAACTACAGTTAGACATAGTAGAAAAGTACTGTAAGACCTGGGCCCTAGAGATAAACCTAGACAAAACAAATGTAATGATTTTCCAAAACGCCCAAATGCCAAGAAAACAAACACCAATTTAAAATAAACAATTCTATCATCCCCCACACCATGAGCTATACCTACCTAGGTATAACAATGACAGCATCAGGGAGTTTTAACATGGCAGTGAATGCACTAAAGGAAAAAGCTCGAAGAGCCCTAAATGCAATTAAAAGAAAATTTTATAATCTCCAAATTCCAATTAAAATCTGGCTTAAAATATTTGATAGTGCCATCCAGCCCATTGCGCTGTATGGTAGTGAAGTATGGGGTCCACTCAGTCATCATAGCTATACTCACTGGAACAAACACACAATAGAATCTCTACATGCTGAGTTCTGCAGATACATTCTACAAGTACAGAGAAAAACACCAACAAATGCATGTAGAGCAGAATTAGGTAGATACCCACTAATCATTAACATCAACAAAAGAGCACTCAATTTTATAAATTACCTTAAATCCAGCCCACAAGACACCCTTCATTCTAAAGCCCTCCAAGCCCAAGAGCTGAACCCAGAAAAAAGCCCCCTACATCAGTTGTTGCAGAGACTAACTGCTTTGCCACACACCCACTCTGATCAGTCTCACAACAACACTGTTTTCCAAAAAACAATCAGAGTAAACCAAATTATGAAACAATGTAAAGAATCCTATTTGGAATATTGGAAAGAAGAAACTAAAAATCAAAGTAGATTACAATGCTATCTGGCCCTAAACCGAGAATATAAATTAGCAGAATATCTTAATACTGTCAGAGATAGAAAACAGAGACTGACCCTTACCAAGTACAGGCTAAGTGACCACAAATTGGAAATCGAAAAAGGAAGACTCAAAAAATCATGGCAACCAAAAGAACACAGAATATGTGGTTACTGCATGACAGGTGAGGTCGAGACAGAGATGCACTTCCTCCTACAATGTACATCCTTCGATCAAACAAGAAACCTTTTCTTCAACAAATTTAACTCAGAAATTCCTAATTTTAATGAACTCAATGACATATCAAAATTAAAGATACTATTAGGAGAAGGAGATAAAGCATATCTTGCTGCCCAGTATGTATCAACATGCCACAATCTGAGGGACAATGAGTGACCTATATCGACAAATAAACACACGCACAGACACACACACACACACACACACACACACACACACACACACACACACACACACACTGCATTATACACTGCATTTTATTTTACTTTTACCTATTTATTTTATTCTTATGAAAATCTACTGACATGTATGTGTTAAGATTTATTGTATAACTGCTTTGGCAATATAAGTGAGCTTGTCATGCCAATAAAGCATTCTTGAATTGAATTGAATAGTCAGGAGGAAATAGTTGAACCCCTTAAAAAAATAGTATTTGAGGTTTTTGCATTTTTGGCATCCTTAGGGCATGTAGTCAACATTTCTTGATGATAACATCAAATTTAGGCGGTGACAAATTTTTTATTGGCATATTTCCAAAATGATGCTGAAAACCCAAAAAATCATATTTCAGGGTCTAATAGATCAATTTTGATGGTTTTGATATCAAACTATAGATTTTCTGGGGTAGTTAGTTCATTTATGAGGTAACTGAAAAGGTCAGAGGTCAAATAAAGGTCATTTCAAGGTCAGAGTTACATTCTCAAGGTCAGCGGCAAGGTCATTTTGAGTAAAAATCCGATAAATTACCATATGTTAGATAATTACCATTTTATTTTAGATGACTGTGGACTAAATCTCAACTTAAAAGATTCTTGACTCACTATCACTGGGATGGAGGCAAATTATTGATGGGTAATGGGCTCCTGTTCTGTCAAAACTGCCACCAGCACCAGAGGCTGTTGTGGAGCTTGTGATGCAGTAGAGAGGTGTTCTTGCAAGAGTAACAACTTACCATTCACACAACTTTGCAGGTGTGAAGGCTCTGAGGAGATGTGCACCAATATTAAAAAGACAGTGACAGTGAGGATAAATACTTGAGTGACAATGACAATGCTTTGTTGAACTCTTTAATAATGAAACAAGATTTTTTTTCTTTTTTTCCATTTTTTTCTCCAAATTTCTTGGCAAATGATGCAATACATATTTTGAAAATAGTCTGTATCTCACTTGCCTACCTTATTAGGGTATATTTATCAAAAAGTTGACCACTTTAAGCCTTTATATTATTTTTCTGCATATTGTCCGCCATCTTTTGGCACTGGAAATGAAGAAAAAAATTGGAAACAAAATTGGTTGTTTTGTATTCAATGGGGTCCTAGCAAATAAAAAATCACCAGTTGCAAAAATCTATATGAACCGTTCCTAAAATTACACGATTCCCTTCACTAGTAGCACCTGTGACAGTAATACGCTTTTTTAGACAGGCAACATGGATCTGTACATACAGTACATACTGTAGGCCTGTCCCATTGCCTCAATAAAGGTAAAACGTTTTTTTTTTATCAAACTCATGGTCTCGTTTTTCAGTATGAAATGTTGTTTGTTGTAGACATTGTTATTGTAGGTTAGCTTACAAGTGATTCTTTGGTCGGGACTTTCGTCCAGCTGTCTTCTGAAGCAAGTTAGTCAGGGATATGTCTTCTTTCGTCTGGTAGCAGATATTGGTTTCAGATAAGATGTTGAGATGTCATGCGGAGTGTAATGTTTTTAATCCTCAATGTCGGTAAAGTGCAGCTTTAATTCTGGTTTGATATTTTTAATTGTGTTTTGTGCTGTATTGAATGGAAAATTAAATGTATACAAACAAGGGATGCATAAGTGGGGTCAAAAATGATCCCAGCGGTTGTTTTTTTTGCAATATCTTGGTCAGTTTAAATTGTTATCGTTTAATCTTCCATATATTCCTCAAATAGGTTGTCTTTGACATGAGGCCATTTGGATTTGTATCTAATTGGTATATTTGTAAGTAATTGCATTTTTGTATCAGTACCCACACTTTCCATAATGTGGGGTGAAAAAATGACCCCAAGCATTTTCTATGGAATATTCAATTATATATTAATTTACCGGTGTATTATCAACAACTTTTCATAACATATCAATGTAGGTGTCATAGGAAATGACAAAAAAACGCATGTTGCCCTGAGGCAACATTGAACCATAACGGACTTGCATATGGCCATACCAAATATTCTAAGTAGGGAAGCACCTGTATATGTGAAGTGCGTGAGTGTGCTTCATGAAGTTTTATAGAATGCCATCACTATGGTTGAGTATGTGCCCTGACTATCATACCAACATCCATGGCTTTTTGATGTTGCGGTGAAGCTGCAGACTTGCTACCCTGTACCCTGTAGCCCCAAGTTTGAGGCCTGACTGATCCCTCCATTTGCTATAGGCCTACCCCCTGTGTTTCTCTTTTGAGACAAATTGCTTACTAAACTTTCAGAAAGTCAGGTGCAGGTAACTTGCATGAGTGTGCATCAGTACGCATACATGAGTATGCATGGGTGTAAGTGTGCAAACTCATGGATATGTGTGTGTGGTTGTGTGTGTGTGTATACTGTACCGGAGAATGTTTGGGGAGATTTATGGAGTTTTTAACTGGTACATAACAGTGATTTTGATGATTTCCTATGATAATTTGTATTATTATAACTTCATATCTGTAAAATATTGATTTTCATTCCGCAATGGTACAATGTTGCCTGGGGGCAAAAACTAAGTTTATATCCAACCTTGCTATTATCATTGGAACGTTAAAGTGAAAAATACAAAACAACAGGTTATTCCCTGTGTTGCAAGGTAAAACTTTCACAACAGAGTCTAGGTATGGGGATGGTGATGACCTCATTCAGTGATTTTTACAACTATAGCCTCCCTTGCAGTTGCAGTACTTGCAACAACGGATACCAGCTACCCAACAGGGACACCCATTCTTGTGTGCACACTTGCCACACAAGCAGGGATCTGGTAAACCTTCAGGTTTTGAGATTACAATCTCAGGGACTAATAAACTCCCCTTTCTCTACAAAACCATAAGCATCTGCATTTAAGATCAAGGTGGTGTCTGTAAATGGTGTTTGGACCCAAAGCTTCTGTTGAATTGGCTCTTTGTATATGTTTTCTTGCATTAGTTGAGGTGCAGGCGGCCCTCTCAAAGTCCATCTTAAGGGCATTACTATCGAACGCAGCAATGCGCAGGTCGTCAAATGTCTCGATGTCCGTTGATGGTTTGAGACATTTGACCAAGAATGTTTCTGCCATTTGTGTTGCACTCTGTTTGCTGTGGACAGTTGACATTGAGAACCAAAAAAGAGTTGTCTGGTTTGTGGACAGTGTTCAGAGCTGCAAATTTGGTTGATATTTTGCTGGTTGTATCGCACCCAGTGATACACACATGTAGTGCTGGGAGACACTGTGTGAGCTCGTCTCCCAGCGCTATGCAGATATCATGAAGTGGTAATATTGATCTTTTCAACCCATGAGTTGCGGATGAGCCAGAACAATTGTTATGTGGTATAATAGGCACACAAAGACATCTGTGTCACCTGGTGACAGTGTCAGTGATGTAGATCCATAAGTTGTTAGTAAGTAAGTAAGTAAGTAAATATACTATTTTGATCCTGTGAGGGAAATTTGGTCTCTGCATTTATCCCAATCCGTGAATTAGTGAAACACACTCAGCACACAGTGAACACACAGTGAGGTGAAGCACTCACTAATCCCGGCGCAGTGAGCTGCCTGCAACAACAGCGGCGCTCGGGGAGCAGTGAGGGGTTAGGTGCCTTGCTCAAGGGCACTTCAACTGCGCCATAGGTTGACGGGGTTCAAACCGGCAACCCTCCAGTTACAAGTCCGAAGCGCTAACCAGTAGGTCACGGTTGCCCCAAGTTGTTCTCTCACTTTCTCCAGATCTTTTGGAATTTTGTAAAATAAGGTTTCAAATATGAGTAATTGGTATGTACCAACTTATCTGTTCTTTGTGAGGAATAACTTCATGACATGAAGACATTGTAACTTCATCAACTTGTCTGAGACAATCTGGTGATGACATTTTCCCCATTTTGCAAAAAACAAAACAAAAACACTAGCAGCTAGCTAGCTAGATACAACACACACCAACTTAAATATAAAACTGATACAAATTCATTATAATTATGTAAATACACAAAACTCCAACTCATGATAATGGTACATAAGAAGACACATGCCAACACAAAGAATAAAGAGTAGAATTCCTTACTTTTCTTGATCTCACAAGTCATCTTGCTTTACAGCCATGTGCTCTGCTATGACCTTAGGTCACTATGGCTGCCAAGTAAACTTTTGTTGGAGAAAAAAAAGTTGGAGGTGCTGGCGTGATGACAGCAATATTTAGAACAGGTAGGAAATGTAAGCTTTTAAAGTTTAGGTTAATAAATAACTGGCAATTAATGTATGTCACTAGTTGTACGTAATAGGTTGACTGTTTTTTAGCCATTTTCTTTATTTCAAATCAGAATGCTTACACTCTTCTAAGACCTTATAATTATGGTCACTGTGAACATTGTGATCACCTCAGATCTGAACATTGTGATCACCACATAAAGTATTTCTCTTAATATGAAGATTAAAAGAAATGTATGGGGATATCTATAAAGGGGGAAAAAGTCAATTTTCGTCCCGGTAATAATAATAATAATAATAATAATAATAATAAGTTTATTTTATATAGCGCCTTTCTCAAACCCAAGGTCGCTTTACATAGTAGGAAACACAATAACAAACAAACAAACAATACAACAGAGACAAAGGCAGGGAAATACAATAACAAACAAACAAAACAATACAACAAAGACAAGTTATCTGTAAGAACTATGTATTGGGTGTGGAGGAGAAGTGATCATTAAACAGAAAAGTCTTGAGATGTGCTTTGAAGAAAGGAAGAGAAGGACAGGCACGAAGGGGTTGGGGAAGGGAGTTCCAGAGTTTGGGGGCCAAGGCACTGAAGGACCTGCCACCCAGGGTGGAGAGTCTGGAGCGGGGGATAGCCAAGAGGTTTTGGTCAGAGGATCTGAGCGAGCGGGAAGGAGTGTAAGGGGTCAGGAAGTCCCTTAGATGATGGGGGAACAAGGTTGTGGAGGGCTTTGAAGGTGAGTAGTAGTACTTTGTATTTGATCCGGGACGGAACTGGTAGCCAATGGAGTTGATGGAGAATGGGGGTGATGTGTGCTGATCGTCTGGTATGGGTGAGGAGCCTAGCTGCAGAGTTTTGAATATATTGTAGTCTTTGAAGGGTTTTAGTGGGGAGACCAAGGAAAAGTGAGTTGCAGTAATCTAAACGGGACATAATGAAAGAGTGAACCAAAGTCTGTGCATCACTAGCAGAGAGGAAGGGTCGGAGGCGTGCAATGTTACGGAGGTGAAAAAAAGCAATCTTAGTGAGTGATTTGATATGAGGATCAAAGCTAAGGGTGGAGTCAAGCTGAATGCCAAGGTTTTTAACAACAGGGGTGGAGTGGACAGATGAGCCATCAATGTTGAGAGTGAGATGGGGAGATTTGGTGAGGATGCTTTTAGGGCCAATCAGCAGAATTTCGGTTTTGTATGTGTTGAGCTTGAGAAAATTGTTTTGCATCCATAATTTTGGGGCAGTCAGTGAGGGAGCGTGGTGTGGGGTCAGAGGGAGAGGGAGTGGTAAGATAGAGTTGGGTAGAGATTTTGGCACACATCCCATGTTGTTCAGTGGGGTCATATTAGTCTATAACAGTTGAGATATTCTCCGCTAAATGAAGTGCATACAAATCTTACCCAGGACCTCTACTATAATGGCTTTTTATTGGATTTTGGGCCCAAATTGACCATCACCCTGACAATTAAAATATGAACCTAACCTCTGACCTTTTCAGTTACCTCATAAATGAACTATCCACCCCATTTTGGAAATATGCCAATAAAAAATTTGCCACCGCCTAAATTTGATGTTATCATCAAGAAATGTTGACTACATGCCCCAAGGATGCCAAAAATGCAAAAACCCTAAATACTATTTTTTTTAAGGGGTTCAACTAGTTTTTGCAAGTTTTCCCCCTGACTAAGTGTTCAGCAGTAGATAGCGCAGATTATAGATAAATAGATATAGATAGCCTAGATAGATCATGTCATCTGCTGGTCTCGGGGTGAGCTCCTCGACCAGCGGCCAAAACGCACTCGCTTCCCTACCGTTACAGCAGTAACTGCATTTGCAGTTTGTGTTCCCATTGATATTTTTTTCTTTTAATTTGAAAAAAAAAACTTCTGTAAGGTGTGAGCAAAACACCCCCCCCCCAACAGTGCTATAACTTACTTAGCCTAACTGTGCTTCCCATCCCCCCTTTCAGCTTTGAGTATTTATAGGCAATACGCTTCTGTGTGGTTGAATGCTGAACCCAATTTTGAGGTCAGTAATTGTCACCGGTTTTGAGAAAGGTCTGAGTTTTTTGTGTTCTGTGTGTTAATGCCCACTGACTGCCTTGACTGCTATTGAGAGAGAAAAAAATGAGAAAAGGAGAAAAAAAATGCCTTCTGGTTGTCATGGTAATGCAGGCGGTGCGGAACCTAGGAAGTCAATTAACAGCCACATTTTTCTATGTCTCATTTAGTTCCAAAAGAAAGACCACCAAGGCATTGTATAGATAAGCCTCCGGGATTGTTTTGAACAAATAGAAAAACATGTGCGCCCATCACCTCATGAGCCACATACACTTCTATATGTTACACTACAACACATTTGCTGTAGCCTACTCAAGTTCAGTTGCTCTCTCTTGCTAGTCATAGGATAGACATGTGTTGCTTGACTGCAATGATAAAACGGCTGTGGAAAATATACATCAGAATGTAACCTTGAGGTTATATGCATTCATCATTTGTGTGAGGATTTGTGTAGGGCAAAAAAGCCTGTGTTTGAATATTAAACACTCATTTAGCTCAACGCTGCCCTCTTGTGTTTACTTCCAAACAGTATGTGTATTATGTCATGTCATCAGAGTGTCTTCAGACAAATTCTTGCAGGCCTGGAAATCTGAAGATCTGCTTGGTAACTAATTTTAAGATCAAACAACTTGTCTTTAGACACTCCTGTTAAAAAAACATCCTTAACTTCACTCAAACCTCCTCTTTACACTCTTTCTCTCTCTCTTAAAACACATCCTTAACTTCCCTCAAAGCACTGATGCACATCTGAAACCACCAGATGTCTCTTAGTAACTCATTACGGCAGAAAAGGATCCTTCCCCCAGTGAGCCTGTCAGAGGTTGTTTTTTGGTGCCTGGCGATTGGTCCGCGGGGTCCATTAGTGTGGTCATTACTGTCCCTCAGCTTATTAGCACTGAGAGCCCAGGCCATGGGTGCCTGGGTTTCCGGGAACTTCTCTGATGGCTCCCAGCGCCTTTGGCATCATGAAACAGAGCGTGAAAGTGTCTAGAAACAGACTGTATCCATCATCGAGGTTGTCTCTGTTCTTTTCGCTGCTATGAGTATGGACACACAGTGAATGGGCTTGAGCACAACTCAGAAGGGACTGCAGAGTATCAGTCATTTGTTACTATGGAATGTGCTTATTACAGTCTCTGCTGTTTTGTTTTACAAGCTCCCCGAGTTATCATTGATGTCTTTGTGTTTATTTCAACACGCTACTCATGCAAATATCTAATAAGTGAATACTTAAGTATTACATGATACGGTATGCAGTCAATATTTACAATTTATTTTGCCCTTGTTGATGTCTGGAGGTAATAGTGAAGTTTATAAGGTACTAATGTTGAATAAATCATGTAGGCTAATATTTCATGGGTATCACTCTCAATTAAAAAAAAAAACCAGAAAACTGAAACAAACATAATTGAAGGAAATGTAGGTCTCAGTCAGAAGACGTCATTGATTTGGAGAGAGGACACAAAGGCCATCGAAATGATCAGGTGAAGACAATGGTTACCTAGAAACATACACTGGACAGACTGAAGTTTTAGTTTGAAAACTGTGAAATGGGCTCATGAACTGAGCCATCAACTTACATTATAGTCTCCTGTAGAGCTCCTGCTTCAGAGCTACAGGGTTTCCCAGCATGTCAACTGGGCATGGTCAAGCGGAAGATTAAGTACTGCATTTTTTTTACCATACAAAGTACCTTGCGGATTCAATGTTTCACTTTTACTTTCATGGCCAGCACAAAATGGGGAGAAATATAGGAATGTAAGACATGATCATAAACATAATGGGAAAAATATGTATACAATTTCTAGGAGTCTTTTCAATAACTGTTTCCACAACTTCGTGCAAAACCCTTTGGGCGGTTGGGCAGGCCTGGAGGCATACGGGTCTTGTCTGTCTTATCTATTGAAAGCCCTGCAGGAGGTCCCATAGAGCAGCACGTAGAAGGCCAGACTATTGTGCTCATTTGCCCCTTCTGCAGGCTTCTCAGTGGGTGCGCTCCACAGGAGACCGTGTTGATGTGTCGGGAGGTGGGGGGGCAATCCTCAGTTGACTTGAATAACTGCAAACACTAGGCTAACCTGTGGCCATATCTCTGGCTGCAAGGGGATGGCTAGGAATTGTGTGTGTGTGCCCTGAAAATCGCACATGACACATACACACACATACACATCTCACATGCCAACACTTAATCAGATCCAAGTCGCAACTAAACAGTAATGAATCAGATGTTTAATGTTTGTTGTTTGAAAGGCTCCTTTAGGGATGAACATGGTTTCTTAATCGATTTTATAATTAACCTTATTATAAAGTGGTAACTTGAATTGGATAGCTACAATGATACAATTAGGGGGCAGCCGTGGCCTACTGGTTAGCACTTCGGACCTGTAGCCGGAGGGTTGCTGGTTCGAACCCCGACCAGTAGGCACGGCTGAAGTGCCCTTGAGCAAGGCACCTAACCCCTCACTGCTCCCCAAGCGCCGCTGTTGTTGCAGGCAGCTCACTGCACCAGGATTAGTGCTTCACCTCACTGTGTGTACACTGTGTCCTGTGTATGGTTCACTAATTCACAGATTGGGATACATGCAGAGACCAAATTTCCCCTCATGGGATCAAAAGAGTATATATACTTATATACAGCTAGCTAGCTACACAGAAAGACTCATCATTATACAGAAGGTGTCACTGTAAAGGTTAACAGAATAAGAATAGCAAACTAACCCGTTGTTACGATATGTTGCCTGTGACTTGCACTCAGTTAGGCAGCACAGCTCATACAGATGCTACCTGTTGGTTACTGTAGATATAAAACACAGACACACTAGCCAATGGCGATAATGGAGGGGGACTCGGCACTGGAAAGCCTTTGGGGATAGCAGAGCCTGTGAAGAATAAGAACAAGCCTTGTTAATTTATGTCCTTATCCCATTTGGACTCATTTTGTAACTCTAGGGTGGTATACAGTACCTTGCCAAAAATCACTATGAGACTGACCAACTGACCAACCCCTCTGGCTCAAGAACTAATCCAAATGTGTGGGCTGATCATCCAAGCACATGTAGATCAGGGATTTGGGTCTGGGAAACTCATGGAGACTTGCCGTGAGCTTGTTGCCAGGCTTTGGATTCCCAACACTGAGTGTCTGATGAGCAGGTGAATGATGAAATGTACATACATATTTATATATTGTTAATCTCGAAGTAATCAGTCCATCAGAACACAGTTTGTTGCTTTGTGAGGCTAGAGAGTAGAGACATTATACCGGTCTGCCAAACTTAATATCCTGCCTGAACCATTAAGTAGATGAGGGTAGAAATTCAGAAACTGCCCAAAATATATACCACAATTCTGCATAGGTAGTGTAACAAATTATTCATCCACAAACATTCAGATATTGATAAAATGGTCACTGTTTATATTTTTCCCATAGTACATGAGTGAGAAGAAAATTAAGAACCCAAGTGCGACTGATTTTTTTTATTAACTTCGGTTATTTCTGGGTGAAGGAAGAGAAATTTGATTGAAGAGAAATAAGAAAAGCGCCTTTAACACAGCACCATTCAATGTGCCGACAAGCTCTTCAATGCCTGATATTCACCGGATGAAACACCATTATTAATGAACATCCATTATTCATTTGATGAACATATGTCTGTTAACTGAATCATTTTAGTTGGCTCCTTGTACAATTTAGACTCCACAAAAAAAAGAAGAATCTGGTCTGAATTCTTCTAAGTTTCTAAAAAAACATGCCATAGACTTATGAAGTGTTTTGGCTGAGAGACAGAAAAGACAAATTGCTATTCAGAAGAATATGTATTGGTGTAACAAGAAGCACAGGGAACAGGAAGTCTGCTCCTGGCATATTCTAATTAATTTGCACATTTGGAGAGACTTTTTGTTTGTGTGCTCACCTTTAAACCTCGCTTACGACCGAGTGGGAGAGCAGGGGCCTCAGTGGTCTGTTTGCTCCTGAGAAGACACTGCTGCTTTATTAACAACATTATTTCTCTTTAAACCTTTTTGACTTTCCTTTCTTGAGTCATTAAAGATGAACTCCAGTTTAATACACCCAAGTTTTTTTTAATGAAAAAATCCCCTCATTGCCTTAAAAGGTCTTAAACGGAACCTTCCTCATTTTGGGAATTGGAATCTATTTGGCCCCGTCCCCTCTCCACACACTGTTCACCTGCTACTGCTGCAGCTGACATGTTAGGTAGCTTACAGTATCTGTGTCTTTATGAAGAATTGTCCCACCACCAAGTATGATTTCGTATGATGAAGTATGATTCGTTCAGTGTCATAAAGGACTGCAGTATGAATTTTTATACTGAGGCTGTGATTGATCAACATAAATCCTAGTGGAATAGATCTCTGAAGTTCACCTACAAAAAAGCTGCCATCTTTGCCCATATAAGGAAATCTGGTATCTTGCAATTTTTACTATGGGAAATTAACATGGGGATTTTGAATAATTTGGGGGCTATTTGCCCTATACACTTTTGCCATCTGCCATCGACTGTGTTCTGATCTTCGGTACGTTAAGATGGCGAACTTTGATTTTTGCCACTTCAGGGCTAACTTGCAGTGCAACTTGTCATAGGTAGTTAGCTTCGATTAACACCCAGAAGGGGTCAAGTAAAGTTTTACAAAATATTTGTATGCCATGCTCTGATTTTTGGCACCAATGTGATGCCAAAGCACTACCTCTTTTACAGTGTACCAATTCATTCTGATGAATTATCCATCCGTTGGCATCCGTTATGTGGAAAGTGCTCACTAATGCATTTAGAAGGCAAATGTGTTATTTGTGGCAAATGTGGTAGCCTTTCCCATCATCAGTCACAAAGAGAACTTAAAGGAAGGCAAATATGTCAGATCTTACAGTACGTCAAACATAATGAGGGGCCCAGAAAGTGATTACTGCAGTGCATTGTGCATATTGAAATGAGTATCATAGCAGGGCAGACGAAGTACAGAGGCCAGAATGTCTAGTTATTCATTTGGACATTAAAGCCTATCAGCAATCACTCATGCAAGAAAAAAAAGAAAAGAAAAAAAGAATGGCAGATCGCTGGCGAAGAGTTTTTCAGGAACCACCTGGGGATTCATAGATATATAGGCTAATGAAGAGAGAGAAAAGGAGAGAAAGTTGATAAGGTCTTCTCTCTGCTTTTTCTTACTTGTGGACTCTGTCATCTTAGAATTATTCACACTTCCCTTAGGGTGAAATCTTTCATGCAGTCATGCCAAGTGTTTTTTTTTCTCTCACCTTAATGTCACAGCTCAACACATGTTTCACTCAACGCCTGTGGATTCTTCCATCAATCTTGCTTCAATCTTTTCTTGCTGCCTTACTAGTCCTAAACCTTTGCTGTGAATTGAGTGTGTGTGATTGTTTGAGTGTCTGTTTGTGTGTGTGTGTGTGTGTACGCACACTCACGCATATCTCTGGCTGCAAGGGGATGGCTAATTGTGTGTGTGCCCTGAAAAACACACACACACACACACACACACACACACACACACACACACACAATTCCTAGCCATCCCCTTACAGCCAGAGATATGCGTGAGCCTAGTGTTTGCAGTTATTGAAGTCGACTAAGGGAGACTGTGGGAGTGCGTGCGCACACATGTGTTTCATAAAACTCTGCACATTCTCCAGCAGCTCAGCCAAGAACATTTTATTTATTTATTTATTTATTTATTTATTTATTTATTTGGGGAGGTGTTGTAGAACAGAGAAAGATTTCTCTTTCATAAGAATGTTATTAGGTCTGTACTTTGTCACAAACAAAATGAAATGGATTCATAATGAGCACTCGTGAGGGCTGCAGTGCGTGAGGAAGCCTTTCATGATTCTTTTATCCCCCTTCAATGGAGGTGCCTCGGCCATTTTCTTCCCCGCGTCTGGCCAGGAATTATTCCCAGCATGAAGATGTATGTGGAGTTGCCTTCGCTGGGTTGAAAAGGATGGGGATGAGGTGAGGGGAGGGGGGGATTGATTTCACAGATGGAAATTGATTTTTGAAGAGATGTGAAGAGAGGCAGTGAGAGTCGCGCTCACTGTGCCAAGGTAAAGGCTGCATCTTTGCAGTAACAATCTCCTGTGCCCATTCAAGATTGAAGAATTTTGATCATGAACGGAGAAGGGGAAGAGAAGGCTATTTGTAAGGCCACTATATGTCCTGTCTAGTTCTCAATCTTCCAAGAGGTATCATGTGTGTCGATTATTATGGAATGGCAAAATTCAATTTGCATTGACCTGAATCAACAGATGCAAATCAAAGCCAATTGATTTATGACTCATGCGACTAAATGCTGACAGATTGATTCAAAACATCTCTGCAATGGAAATAATGTTTACTGTTTAAAGGCTGAATGCGACTAGAGGCACTTAAAGTATTTTTTTTTTTCCAATAAATTGGCATTTGTCTATTTATATTTGATTTGATACTATAATCAACAAGCACAAAATATGAGTTTGATGGACACAGTTTTCCAGAACTAAATAACCATGGGGAAAGTTTTATTTTCAAGAAATTGTCACTTATTTAATAATATATAATATATATTTAATTATATGTTTAACAGTTAATATTACATTAGCTCCTGTGTTCACTTATATCTTTAACACATCATTGGCTCAAGAGACAGTTCCTACTTGCCTCAAGCAGTCTGTTATTGTTCCAGTACCGAAAAACAAAAGTCCATCATGTCTGAATGACTACCCCAGTAGCCCTGACGCCTACAGTGATGAAGTGTTTTGAGAAGCTTGTGAAAAACATTATCTGCTCATCCCTCCCTGCCTCCTTTGACCCCTCCAATTTGCTTACAGAGCCAACAGGTCTACAGAGGATGCCATCTCAAACCTCATGCACACCACCTTAACTCACCTGGAGGAGGGGGAATGGGAATTATGTGAGGATGCTGTTCATTGACTTTAGTTCAGCATTCAACACGATAGTACCTCTCACCTTGGTCACAAAGATGAAGGCCTTAGGACTGAACACCACCCTGTGTCACTGGATATTTGACTTCCTCACCAACCGCTCACAAGTGGTTAGAGTGGGGGTCTGACATCTGACTCATTAACCATCAGCACTGGTGCTCCCCAAAGCTGTGTTTTGAGTCCACTGCTGTACAACATCTACACACATGACTGCAAAGCCAACAGTAGTCATACCTCCATCATCAAGTTTGCAGATGACACAGTGATCTTGGGCCTGATTAGTAACAACAATGAACAGCTCTACTTGGATCAGGTTGATGAGGTGGCACAGTGGTGTCAATCTAACAGCTTGACACTGAATATCAATAAAACCAAGGAAATGGTAGTGGATTACAGAAGGCAGCAGCAGAACTACAGTTACACCCCACTAATGATCAGCGGGCAACCTGTAGAGAGAGTCACAAGTTTTAAATACCTTGGTGTCCACATTACTGAAGACCTAACATGGACTGTTAACACTCAATATGTTCTGAAGAAGTCCAGACAATGACTCTACTTCCTTCGTCAGCTAAGGAAATTCAAAGTTTCTACATCCATCATGAAGGCCTTCTACACTTCAGCGGTTGAGAGTGTTCTAACTGGTAGCATCATCACCTGGTATGGGAACTCCACAGTTAGAGATTGTAGTACTCTGCAGAGAGTAGTGCAGCTGAACGTGCACTATAAGAACTCAACTCCCTGCTCTACAAGATATCTATTCCAGAAGAGTACTCCTAAGAGCCCAAAAGATTCTGAAGGACTCTTCTCATCCTAACAATGGATTATTCCTACTGCTGAAATCAAGAAGACGCCTATGTAGTCACAAAGCCAGAACTGAGAGACTCAGGAGAAGTTTTATCCCCAGGCCATCCTAACTCTGAACTCACACTATACTGACTTTGCACACATTCACTCCTCAGCACTCTCAAACATTTCCCAACTCTGAACTCACACTATACTGACTTTGCACTCATTCACTCCTCAGCACTCATGACCCCCCACACACACACACACACACCTACAAGACTTTTAGCACTTTTACATCCCTCACCCTATGCTACAGACCTTTTATTTATTTTCTTATTACATCACACGTCAAACACACACACACACACACACACACACACACACACACACACACACACACACACACACACACACACACACACATATCTGACTTTCTCCAACTTTTGCACATCTCCATAGAACTTTTTATTTATTATTTTGATTTCTCCTCCATCTACCCATGTCCTTGATTGCCTAGCCTTTCTGCCCCCACCCCCACCCCACCCCCTATCCCCAACACACACACAAAACACACACACTTATCATCACTGTCATCACCTCACATACATACAGCACACTGCTTGCTACAGTAAGCCTCCCTCTACTTGCTGCACACTGCCCCCTACATACACAGCACATTGTCTTTTGTGGATCTTCTTCAACACACATCCTCTACATACTTACAGCACACTGCCCCCACCTACCCACACACACACTACACACACACACACACACACAGTCACTGCTACACTCCCCCTCCCGCACCACACACACATCTTCATCACTCACATACATCATACATACAGTACTCTGCTTGCAATAGTAAGTCCCTTCACCATACTTGCAGTACACTGCCCCCTCTCCCCCTACATACACAGCACATTATTTCATCAGGAAGCTTCTCCAACACACATGCCCAACATACTTACAGCACACTGCCCCCCCCCCCCAATACACAGCACATTGTCTCATGAGGAAGCTTCTCCAACACACATATTGCACACTGCCCTCTCCCCACTATCCCATCTCCCCTGTCATCCCCCCAACACATACACCAAGACCCCTGGCAGTTGGTTTAGCCCCTTGAGCCGTGGATCTGCCCAAGGTTTCTTCCTTGGTAAGGGAGTTTTTCCTTGCCCCTGTTGCTCTTGGGGGCTCCTTGTTGGTGCCCCACTTTGCACAAATAGGCTGACACCAGACATAATTTCACTGCATTTCTTACTTCCAGTAACTATATGCATGTGACAATAAACTTCCTTGTATCCTTGTATCCTTGTACATATAATTTGCTCTTCTCCAAACTAAAATTAATTACTTAGCTTTAAGCTGAACCATCAATCACAAAACATGAATTTGACGGACATATTGTTTTGCAGTTTAAATAACCAACTGTAACCATTCAATTCATACAATTAATTAACAGAACATTTTATTCCAGATTAAGTTTTATGTAAAATATCATGTCTAGATTGAACATAACTTTAAACATATGCGCGTAGCAAGCGTGGGGGGTGTGGGTGTTATAACGTACACATTGTTGAGTGACTCACAGGCGCGTAGCAAGAGTGGGGGATGTGGGTGTTACGTACACACTTTTGCTGGAACACGATTCTATCTCCCACACTTTTTGTCAGATTAAAATGAAAGCAAAAAAAATATGGAAATAAACGCTCCCGTAAAGAGTTGGAACCGTATCTACCATAACGCACACACAGAGAGGCACAAATAGGTCTGTTGATTTGATTGAACGGTCATCCAGCCAATCACATCAAGTTAGCCAGTGAAGAACCAGAGCCGCTCTGATCAAATTCAAAGTGTGCGTCTTCCAAGGCTGTGCTGCTGCTTGGGTCTGCATTATAACGTCTGCAGTGAGCAGATTTCAGGTAGAATTCAAATAATAATTGTTACCGCATTATGCTAATTTAGTAAACCAAAATTCACTGTCTGACTGACAGTTTTTGTCACAATGTAGTATGTAGATATGCAGGGAGTCAAAGTGAAAGCGGAGTGCGTGCACCAAGGCACTTGTTGTTTCTGCAGAAAGACCTTTGGCTACTGTTCTCAGAGCATTATGCTTTTTCTGTCTATGATCTGCAGCTTTTCTCAAACTATGGGGCTCCTCAACAATTAACCTACTGGTCCACGTAGCCGCGAAATGAAGTTATGCCCAATGCTTCACACGTCTGATCATTTGCAGCAAGATTGAATGGTATGGAACCGGACTGAAAGAAAAAATAAACTAGGCTGAAAGTTTCCCCAATCAGAAATACTTATTCATTTAACTAGAGATTTTAAACCTGGGTCCCATTTTCACATCTTTCCCTTTCCAGTGTCAATCTCCTGTGCCCATTCCAGACTGAAGGAAAGAGGACAAGAGAAAGCTATTTGAGAGACCAGTTCTTAATCATCCTGAAGGTCACTTATTCCGAAATGCAACGATTCAATTTGAATTGAGCTGAATCTGATGTAGGAATGTCAACAAATGCAAATCCAAACCCATTGATTCATGACTGACACCACAGCTTTCAGACTAAATGCAGGCAGATTGATCCAAACTATCTCTATGATGGAAAATATGACAGCTTTTTACAGGCCCGTAAAACAGCACTGTAAAAATGAAAAATGTACTATGGGTAAAGTTCTTCTTCAATAAATATATTTGATTGACTTAATAGTAGGCCTATACATGTCCCTTAATACAATCTGACGTTCTTTGAGGCAACAATTCCGAGACATGAGTTTGATGGACTTTTTTTTCCAGGTTTAGACTACCTACCTTCTGAACTGATTTTGGCATGCACAGTAACCTGTTATTGCAGATGTACTAGATGGTAACCAACTTTGTTCGCTAACAAGAGGAGCAAGATTGATGTTCAACAGCAGTGTCTCAAGCAAACAATGACAATGGAAGAACTACTGTAGCATGGTGCTGAGAAGAGGACAATCAGCTGGGGAGAGCTATGGGCCATGGATGCTAACCAATTCAAATTCATTGTAGGAGCCTCTTATGACGTACTTCCAACTACACAGTACCTCAGTCAGTGGGTGGAGGAAGAAGGATTCATGGTTAATAGCTCTTTAAATAACATTCTCACTTACTGTGTGTTCACTCACTCACTCACTGTGTGCTCTGTGTGTTCACTAATATATAGATGGGATAAATGCAGAGACAAAATTCCTTGTATACGCCAGTATACTTGGCCTATAAACCTGATTTGCATTTATTTTACATTTAAATTCTGTCTGGTTGTTAAAGTAACCTGACCCAGGGTCATTACACCTGAAAACAATCAAGTTTTAAAGTCACTGCTGGTTTACTTGAACAAGTGAACAAAAGATTAACAATAGAATTTTGTTTGTGCAAGAAGGACAGTAAAGTGGCCATCAGGTAAATACAAGCATGACGGGGCAAATTACTGGATTGGAAACTTATGGTGGATGTTGGAAGGCAACTAGTGCCACAGTGTGAGGGCAATCAGTATGTTGTCTACTTTATTGAGATAACAGAAAGCCTTTGAAAGGATGAAGTATGCAGTACTGGTAATAAAAGTAAGGGAACATGGCTGGCGAGCGCACACATTAACATTTAAGCCTACATTTAGTCATTTAGAACAATCGAGGTACAGTGAGACTAGGACATGTCAGTGCAGCAATATGTACTACTTGCATAGGATCAAATGAAAGTTCTAGCAAAGTTAAGTCAAAGGAAGCAGAAGCCTAGATAGCCTGGTGGTAAGTGCTGGAATAAGCATCTTTAGCCTTGAGCCTGCAGTGTTGATGAAGCCTGCTTGGTAACCCAAATAAAATGCCCTCTGAGGCTGCTCTGTGGGTGATGCTGTTTTTTTACACAAAGGTTGCTTTGTTGGTGATATTGTTTGTGTTGATTTTTTTCTTTGGTTGGGCATTCAGGCTACTGGCAGCACATGTGGTACTGTAAAGGAGGCCTTTACAGATCCTGGGTACAAC